>NW_004567128.1:5809682-5831064 GCF_000260355.1 Condylura cristata
GACATACACTTCAGCGACATCTTTAAAGACAGAGCACCCAATGCCACAATAGTGAAGACAAGGATAAATAGATGGGACTACATCAAGTTAAAGAGCTTCTGTACAGGAAAAAAGACATTACTAAAAACAAACAGACAGCCCACTAATTGGGAAAACATTTTCTCACACAAAAGTAGTAATAAAGGACTGAAAATATACAAAAATATACGGAGAACTGACGAAACTCAACAACAAAAAAAATATTTCTATGTTTTATTATGTTTAAAATGAATTTTTATTGAAGTAACATCAGTTTATAATATGCTTTTATGCAAGGTCATTTACAGTCCACTTTTCAAAAGTAAGAGCCCTGCCTACTCCCTCACCATCCAAGAACATATTTGTCATGACAACCAACAGAATAAATGATTGTCTTTCAAGGAAGGCCTCTAGGTAGCACTTCACCACAGCCCTGGACCTCTGGCCTGGCTCCTCTGCGGACCACCCCCAGCTTGATTTTGTGGCTTGACTCCACCCTTACTTTGATCTTTCAGTAAAGGCTACCTTTATTGCCTCCACTTTTATTTTTTATTTCCTGCCTTAGCTTTCATCCATCTTCTCACTATAAGTGCCTGTTGGTAAAGCACAATGTATGTGAAACAAAGTAAAAATTGTCTCTTTTGAGTCTTCTCCCCTCTCTAATTTTTCAGAAGACAACACACCGGTGTATTTGGCTTTCCAAAGTACCAAATATGATGCAATGTGATTACATAATTAGATTGGATTTTTGTTTATATTGAACTCAAATATTGATGAAACCGAAAAGGCTTTTGACAAGAGCTTGCAGGTGATATCAGCTAAAATCAACCAGTGCTGGTCTCAGCCCAGGCTTCCTGTACCCAGCCTTAATCACCACATGAGGCCAGCTGACAGGAGCGGCTTCTGCTTATGGTCTACAGCTAGGTCACGGTTAAGCCCAAGTAAGATGCCGAACGCAAGCAACAGCGCTTCTAGAGCTTTCTTTCAGCACTGCCATATGGCAGGAACACATGTGCTGTCCTCAAGAGATGTCTCTCTGATGCTGTCTCCCTAGTGTACAGCCCACCTCCTGCTCCAGTCAAAGCTTTTCCAAATGATAGACTTAAACATTACTTTTAAAACTGTGACACACATACATGCAGTTATGGGAGCTAGTCCCCAAAACTGGCCCCAACATTCATGCCCTGGTATTCTACTCCCACCTTGAGCCTACCTGGTCTGTGACTTGAGTTAAATAATAGCAGGTGGTAGAAGTGAGCCCAGACCAGTTCTAGGCCTACTTTCAGGATTACTGGGAGCTCTGCTTCCTTTCTTTGGGAAGATTGTTTTGGGGAGCCCTCTCAGTTTTGATCCTCCAAGAAGCAATCACCAAGACCAAATTATATATGCAAGTGGCTTATTAGGAGACATGCTAGTTTTCTGGCCACTTGACTATAGGCATATAGACAGAGATTTTATACCTCTTCTACGAGATTTTCAGTATTGTGTACACACTCAGAGTAAAACAGTAAATTATTTTAAAAAAAGATTTATTTTTTATTTATGCATACAAGACCTAGAGTGTAGGCCAGAGGTGTGGAGGGGGTGAAGGTAGGGAGGGGTGAGACGATTCCTCAGAGGCAGAGTGGGGAGCAGAAGTAGCGGATCCACTGAAATCCACTGCTAAGGGGAGATAAGAGAGGTCTGCTGTGCCATATGTGGGTCACCTCCCTGGCCCAGGATCTAACTCAGGCCATATCACTGAGACTTAACCCCTTGCCCACCAGGGAGGCCCTGTTTTTTTTTTACATTTTAAAAGGACAGATTTATCAGAAAAAGGAGAGAGAGGCACCTGCATAGTGACAGGTGGGGAGGAGAGCTGCATCTTTTCAGTGCAGAAATTGTACTGATGTTGGTCTCTCTGGTGGCACAGTGGGTTAAAGTGCAGCACTAGGGAGCTATCCTCAGCCACTTCAGCATGGGTTCTAACACCCGGACAGGGAGGTGACCCACAAGGTACAGCAGACCTCTCCTATCCTGCCCACTGCTCCCCTCAGCTGTGTACTTTGTCAGTTGGCCTGTTCTGCTCCCTGCTGTCTCTGGTGAATCCTTTCTCTGCCCCTGCACCTCTGGCCTGTACCCCAGTTCTGTAGGCATAAATAAATAAATCTTTTTTTAAAAAAGAAACTATACTGATGTGAACATCATTTAAATAGGTGTCTGTATTTTAATTTTCACAGGCGTTTCTGTGAGGGCCAGACATGGGACACGACACTGTATGTGCCTGTAGATGTATTGCTCAGGATTCTTGGTTGCAAGTGGCAGGAGCCCAGCTGGGAGTCCCTTACGTTGCTTAGGGGGTTTGATGGCTCGATCTTATTTGGCTCGCATACACCGAGAAGGACACGCACAGCCACGTTCGGAGGGGTTCGGGGAAGAACAGGGTCTGGAACCAAGATCCCTGCCAACACAGGGAGATGTTGCTGGCTTCACAGTGACTCACTGCCGAATCCCGAGCACATTTGACACTCTAGTTTCAGGGAAATCTAAAAAAGTGTAGTTTTTAACCATCTAATCTCTACGGAACAAGAAGTACCCTGAAAGTATGTTGTGATAGATCACATGATGTCGTTTTTGGAGTTGGTAGGTTCAGAGTGTGGGGTGCTTGGGCTCACTTTGAGAATTGTCTCCCCAGAGCTCCCCTTCCAGCAGCACACGGTGAGTTCCCAGGCGAATTTCTCCTCTAGACCGAGATGTTAGTTACATTTAAAGAGCAGGTTTATTCAGGAAAAGGACAGAAGAGTAAAGGACAAGCAGGCAGGAAGGGCTTCCCCAAGGGACAGTTTTGCTGAGAGAGGCCTTCGAGGCTGTAGGCAGGCGGGTGGCCTTAGGAGAGCGGCCTCTGCTGAGGGAGGTCAGTGCAGAGAAGCCTGGCAGGGTGCAGGTCACAGGCAGGCAGGAGGCTACTGCCCTGCGGAGGGAGAGTGGGTGGAAAAGAGCAAAGGCAGAGGCACAGCTGGGCAGACTGTGGCCCAAGGCCAGGGCAGAGCAGCCTTCTCCTCTCTGGGAGGGGCTCACTCCTGTGAGCCTGGGTTGTTGATTTTGCAGAATCTGAGAGGGACAGCAGATCCCACAATGGGCTCTATTCTCCATCTTTATCTTTCATCTTTGGGGTCTGTGATGGAGCCATGCCTACAGCAGTCTGGTACCAGCTTAGGTTTTATGCTTTGTAATCCAGGCCGTGGCGCCTAAGGAGCTTGGTTTCTACAGCTGGGTCAGTGGCTGTACTCACCCCTTCTATTCCCAGATCCCTATGTGACTCAGTCTTCGGATGCTCCTTTCTAGTCCTTCCTCCAGCAACAGGATTCCTTCCTTAAAACGCTTTTGGGGTCTCCGATCCTTCTTAACTGAGTATAGTGCTGGCAGGGCCACTGAGCTATTTCCATAAGTTGTCACCTCTGCACCATTTCAAGTTGTTCCCTGGTGCACAGCTTTTACTTTTGTAAAGAACAAATAGGCAAAACTTAGAAATAGGCAAGATAGTGAGAGCCTGTCCTTTCAGTGATCGGTGAAAATGGCTCACAGTGCAGTTTTCTATAATGGATTGCGTGACTGTTCCAGAAGGCAAATTGTACAGGACAGGTAGAGAGGGGCACCCCTGAAGCCCCAAACCTGCCTGCTCTAAGTGGGTCCTGCCATCTGCCGCATCAAGACAAAACATATAAAACTTGAATGAAAAGGGACTTTAATACAGTGAATATACAATACGGAACACAAAGAATATAATTTCTAAATCAACCACCTGAAGTGACCCATCCTCTTGTGGGCAAAAGTCAACCCAAAAGGGATTGGCCCAAAGCAAGGCCTGAAAGCCTGCCACTAGACTAAAGCACCTTCTGGCCGGGACCCACGGAAAGGGGTCAGAAATGGCCAGACAAGTCTGGGAGGAAAAGAGCAAAATCAAAATCAATATGAACACTGCCATAGTCACCTCCCTACAGAGATCTCACCCACATCTGCCTTAACCAGTCCAGGGTCAGGAAACAAGCCCGGTTTCTTCATCACAGGCTTGCTGCTCCATGTGGCTTCTTCAGGTCTCCTTCTGGCTCTCCATCCTGCTCTGCCTTCTTCCTTCTCTCTCTTTTTCTCTCCTCAGCTTCACCCTCCTTCTGGGTGGGGCAGGGAACCTGGAACTTCCCCTTTTCCTAGGGACCACCCTGTTACACTTCGAGAATGGGCTGTTGCTTGCATCTGCAACCTTGTCAAATCATAATTATGTCAGAGAAGAAAAGTAACTCCCCCTATCTTTTCAGTTATCGAGCTCAGACTCCTTGTAATAAAAGAGCAGCAGAAGATAAACACACAGGAATCTAAGAGCATGTACATCTCCTGTGTACATGGGAGAGACCCAGGAAAATTGAGTAACTCCCCCAAATGCTCCAAGTCATCACCCTCAATACCATCTTCAGTTAAAAAGAGAAAGGATTGTGTGTGGTTGTGGTGGTGGTGGGAGGGTGGACCAGTGAGGGGGACCAGATGGGGGAGGTTAGCTGCAAAGCCAGGTGAGCAAGCAAGTTGGTGTTATGCAGATTTAAGTGGATGCCTTTTCCTTGGGGAACAACTCCTTGGCAGCTTAATCGTCCACTTCCTGCTCAGAAGGAGGCATCTTACAAATGAAGAGTCCCCTTACAAATGTAAATACGTCTTACCAAAGGTCACATCTACCTTTGTTTTTTAGAGATTCTGTAGTATCTGTTGTTTTGAGAAGTAGCTCAAGATAAAATTTTTGCCAACTGCAGCATATTTTGGGGTGGTCTCTTTTTTGCTCCCTTTCTGTCACAGGGTGGAAACTGACTTGGGGGGCAATGAGGAATTGTTGACTCTTAAGTGGGCGGCCCTCTCTCCAAGCAAATTACCCTCTCCCTGCCCGATGCTTTTGGGCTGTTTCCCTGCAGTATTTGACAATGCTGCCTCTTTATACTTTTTTTAAAAAAGATTTTAATTTATTTCAGTGTAGAAGAACTGGAGTACAGGCCAGAGGTATGGGGGAATCTGAGGATTCAACAGAGACAGAGTGATGAACAGAACAGGTGGATTTTGATTGAAATAATGTAACAGGTACAGGTTTCATGGACTCGGCCCCCTCTCCAGATACTGGAACACTAATCCCATCAATAACAAGGAGAAGCACGCTGGGACTTGAGGGCAGAGCTGAGCAGCCAGGTTAGGATAAAACCGGACAAGTGGGCTCTGTGGGCGCTTGGCCTGGGGGTTTGCGGCTGGTCATTTGGCTCTCAATCGGTTTTCAGTGAGCTGGTGGAGTCCAAGTCAGCAGAACTGGTAGGATATTCTAGCTTAACTCGTATTTCTCTCCCTTTTCCCCTGGGTTTTTCCTTTACCTTTCTCCTTGTAAATAAATACATTATTGAACCTTTTTGAGTGTTTCCATAATAGGATTGAATCGTAAGTGCGCCGGTGAGGACCCACAGACAGGCAACCCAATTCACATTGGGGTGCCCTGTAACAATAACACTGCTGAGGGGAGCAGTGGAGAGACAGAAGGGGTCTGCTGTGCCATGTGGGTCACCTCCCTGGTTCAGCTCAAACTCCTGCTGCATTGGCTGTGGATGGCTTTATAGTGGGAGACTGAACCCCTGCAGCAGCAGGGAGGCCCTCTTTTTTTCTTTTTTCTCTTTAACATTTTAAAAGGACAGGTTTATAAGGAAAGAGAGATGCCTGCCTAGCCACAGATAGGCAGAGAGTGCCAATGGCTGCTCAAAGAGAAAAGGTTTATGAGAAGAAACGCCTGCCTAGTCACGGATGTCAGGAGAGCAGCCTCAAATGATCTTTCAACCAGACTCGCTATGCTGCAGGTTTCTTCATTAATAACTTCTGTAGTTATTTTTTACATACACTCATTCTCTGTTTGGGGATATGTGAAGATCTGGGGTCCAGCTGTTCCTGGGAAATAATTCTCACACACTCTGTTTTTGGCGCCCTGGTCCCTGCCTACCTGCAGAGGACCATCTCCCTCTGGTTGTGAAGCCTTTTGTTGGGGGGGGAGGGCGGGGAGGGGCGGGCACGGGCGGCACGGGCGGTTCTGTGCCATGGATCAGCTTACTTCTTATTAGCTCTCCCCTGACAGGAATGTATCTTCATTATGTCATCCACTTTCTAGCTTTCAAAGCTAGAAAGTATTACCATTTGTTCTGCTTCAGTATCTCTAGGGCTTTCTTGCGAGGTTGTGCCATAAAGAACTTTCTGTCTTTCTGCTGGGATTTTCAGAGGGACTCAAGATACATGCATGAGATCCATCTAACTTGGTGAACCAGAACTGCACAAAATTCTAACATCGACTTCAAAATATAACCATGATTTCTTTATCAAGTGAAGAAACTCATGCAAGGGAGAGAGACACGCACATACAGAGTTCGGGGGTTTGAGTCATTTGTACCTCAGTTTGATCTTCAGTCTCATATATCATGCTGAGCATTGGCCACCACAGTGGTTTGGAACTTGAGTGGTAGGTTCAGACTACAGCTGTATTATTAAAAGTGTCACTGAGGGCCCTCCCTGGTGGTACAATAGGTTAAAGTGCAGCACTACGAAGCTATCCACAGCCACTTCAGCACGAGTTCCATCTCTGGCCAGGGAGCTGACTCACATGGCACAGCAGCTCTCTCCTGTTTCCTCACTACTTCTCTCAGCAGTGTACTTAAGTCGATCTGCCTATTCTGCTCCCCACTCTGTTTCTGGTGAATCCTCTCCCCCACCCCATACTTTTGGCCTGTCCCCTAGCTCTTGTATGCATAAATACATATCTTTTTAAAAAATGCATCACTGAATTGCTCTTTGGAAAGCAACATGCTTTAGGGTATGCAGAGATGGTCTTTCCTGGCAATATCAGTCTTGCTTAGATGAGTGTTTTCCCCTGGGTTGTTAATGTGCTCAGTGTGGAAAGGCTGGCTTGCACACACTGCTTGTCATTGTCACAGCATGTGGACAAAGGCGTGGCAGTTTATTTGTATACAGCACTGAATTGAGAAACCCAGTGCTGACGCGAGCGGTGCTAAGCCAATAAAGGAGTGTGAAAACCTGTCCTTTTATTCACAAGCTATAGTCAACTTCCATTTTCACTCCCCTGCCCATCATTCATTTGACCGCTGCTTGGTATAGTTCCCTGACTTTGCTCTGGCAAACCAGCCCACCTCCTCTTTCATCACAGCCTTTGCTTTGGTAAGAGTTGGCTTCATTCTCAGTTCCAGGGATGGGTGATGGCACGAGGGTGGCCAGCTAAAGCCCCGCGTTCTCTTGGCCAAAACCCTGGCTTGTAGGTGCACGTGACCCGTTAGACTTAGCCAGTGAGACTCAGATGTTAGCTGGGGTTTTGGGAAAGTGGCCAGTTAGACTTCCACCAGCGGCCTGTGCGGTAGGCAAGGCTGGAAGACACTCTGTAGTCTAACAACAAAAGGCAGGAGCGATGGAGACAAGACAAGTGATGATATCCCTTGAGTGCAGGAATTAAGTTGTAAGTGCTCTGGGGGTGAAGGCCCTTTCAGCTGTTTTTCTGTCACTTGCTGCCCATCTGACCCACCTGGCAAATCCCCTAGTTACTGTTGCATTACCTGTGTTCCCCGCCACTGGGTCCCACTGCGGCTTTTACCTATGTGAAAAACCACTTTTGTTAATAAGGCTGTTCAGAGAGAAATCAAAGGTAAAGTGAGCACTGCACCCTCCTATATGCTCGTTACATATGTCAGGAAGAAATTTATAGTGGCTGTAATGTGAACTATGCAGTCACATAAAACAGCAGAATCAGGGCTGGTTAGCACACAATGCCTTTGATCTTATTAAGTGATGTAAAACAAGCTCATTTGATCAGAGTATGCTGCCAACAGGTCATTCCATTTTCCATGGGAGGGGTGTTATAAACTTCTTGGCAGGAGTACAACTTGAACTTTACATCCAGGAATGCACACTTGATCTTTTTTTTTTTTAAATAGTATAATAGTTTATTTTTACATAATTTTGTGCTTTTTTCCATCTCAGTTGTAATCCCGTGGGCTTCCAGTCACCAAACCACCAACCACCGTGTGCCATCACCATAGTCCAATGTACTGCCCCCCATCTTTTTTTTTTTTTTAAGTTTTTTTTTTTTAATTTATTTATTTGTGCATACAGAACTGGGGTACAGGCCAGAGGCTCTGGGGCGGCGAGAGGCTTCACCAGAGACAGAGTGGGGTGTAGAACAGGCAGATCAACGAAGCACACTGCTGAGGGGAGCAGCGGGCGGGTCAGGAGAGGTCTGTCGCGCCATGTGGTCACCTCCGGGGCAGGCAGGAATCGAACTCATGCGGAAGTGGCTTTAGCTTCTCCGTGCTGTGCTTTAACCCGCTGTGCCACCAGGGAGGGCCCTGCACCCCATCTTTTGATCCCATTCCCCACTCCACCCCCTTAAATGTCTCTGGTATATAGTTGTTCACTATTATTGTTTTTATCCCCTTGATCCTTATACTCCTGCTATGAGACACACTTGAACTTTTTTCTGGAAAATCTCACTTGCTTTTTCAGAGAGGTCATCGTGTTTGGTTTATGAAAATGATTTCAGAGGCTTCAGTGACTTCCTACCATGACTTGACAGTTTCATAACAGGCTCAACATAGGGATCTCAAGACGAGATCTCCATTTCATGTAATGATTGTATTTCTTATTCCTATATTTCCCGTCTGCCCATTGCTCTTGCAGATACTCTTGTCCCAGCAACACTGAGAAGTCCTTTAAAGACACCCTGACTTCTTGTGCACTGTTTGCGTTCATAAAGCCATTCTGCACTGGAGGGTTAGAGAAATTTCTTCACTGCCTTCATGCTTCAGTGGACCACTGATCCATTTTTACAAATCGGGACAATGATGAAGCACCATGGTTACAGTGAAAAATGAGAACTGGCCAAATGTCAGTCATAACACACAAATGATGGACAAATGCATTCTCTGAGATCAAATTCACACAATCAGCCCAGGGATAGCTGAAGGGGACAGATCAATCCAGCCTGGGTGGTGAGTGTGTAAGTTTCAGGATGTGTAATGATGGCTGAAGTCCCTTTGGAAGTCATAATGTGTCTAACAGTTCACATTTACTCTATGTATGTGAACGTGATGGCTTCTTTTCTCCCCGACACTCCTGAAGCCCTTTTGTGGACTCTCAGCATAACCAGTGATCTGAGGACAAACTCAGCGAACAGAGGGTGACCAAAGCGTTGTGAGGGGACAGGAAAGCCTTGACATGGGCACCAGGGAGAGGCATGGGTATCAACAGGATGAATTACTGTGCCACCCTGGGGGCGCAGGGGTTAATGTCTCAGGACTATTAAGCTCTTGCCAGCTAGTGTCCCGTCCCCCCCCAACCCCCGCCCAGGGAGGTGGCCCACAAGGTGCAGCAGACCTCTCCTGTCCTGCTGCTCCCCTCAACAGTGTACTTTGCCCAACAGTGTACTTGCCTGCTCTGCTCCCCACTCTGTCTCTGGTGAATCCTCTCACCCTCTGCACCTCTGGCCTCCACCCCAGCTCTTCTATGCAAAACTAATGAGTAAGATCTTTTTGGAAAAAAAAAAGAGGCTGCATGAGGCCAGATTTAGTAAGGGCACTGTGTGAGAAGGCGCAGCATTGCACTGCTGTGTTGACTTGTGACTGACACAGTCCAAGGCAAACCTGGCATTTGCAGGATGTATCGAAGTGGCAAAAGAGAGGCAACACCCATCCAGAAGTGTTGCCTGCTTGCTTCAGAGTAGATTGTTATAGGCTAGGATGAAATTCCAAGCATGGTTTCTGCAAGGAGAGAAACTAGATTGCTATCTTACCCACTCCCACTGCTCCTCCTCTGCTCCTACAAGGAAATAATGGAGGCGATAGTGATATGCTATATATATATATATATATATATACATATATATATTTTAATGATTTATTTTTATTTTTATGCATACAGAACTGGGGTACTGGCCAGAGGTGCAGAGGGTGAGAGGATTCACCAGAGACAGAGTGGGGAGCAGAACAGCAGATCTACTGAAATACACTACAATTAAATGCAACATGTGAGCCTATACTGGATCCCAGATCAGTTTTTCCCCTTTTTATTTTAAATGACATTGAGACAAGAGGTGAAAACTGACTAAAGTCCATAAATCAGATGATGGTTACTTTCCTGATTGTAAATCACTTGACAGTGGTTATGTAAGAGAATATCCTTGATTTTAGGAAATATATACTGAGATACTTGTGATAACGAGACATTTCTATAAGTTATTCTCAAATGATCCAGAAAAATATATATAGAGTGAAAGAGAATGATAAAGCAAATGTGGAAACATTTGGGGAATCTGAAATGTATATAGAAATTCTTTGTACTATTTTGGCCATTTTTTTTTTTTTGGTTTATCAGTGATGAAATTTTATTGCGATTTTTGTGATTTTAAACTTTTTTAATGAGAAGATTTTTGTGATATTTGTGATTTTAAACTTTTTTTTATTTTACAAAAGTTTATTTTTACATCATTTTGTACATTTTTTTTCCATCTCAATTGTAATCCCCGCGGGTTTCCAATCACCAAGTCACCAGTGTGCCATCACCATAATATCGTGCATTTCCCTCCCCCCACCCCCTCCCCACTCCACCCCCGCAAAATGTCTCTGGTATATGGTTGTTCATTATTTTTGTTATTTTCTCGTATTTTGGCCATTTTTTTTAAAAAAAGATTTATTTATTTGTACATACAGAACTGGGATACAGGCCAGAGGCTCAGGGGCAGCGAGAGGATTCGCCAGAGACAGAGTGGGGAGCAGAATAGGCAGATAGACAAAGTACACTGCTGAGGGGAGCAGCGGGCGGGTCAGGAGAGGTCTGCTGCGTATTTTGGCCATTTTTAATGAAGCTGAAATCACTGCTTAAAAGTGAATATACTATGAATTAAAAAAAAAAATCCTGTGTGTTCTCATTGCAGTGCTATAAATAGACTATTGTGGCTCAAGGCACCTGTGGGTTTCGTTACAGCCATGGCCTACTCAAAGAACCACACGCCACACAACTGATCTGGAAAACTGACAGAAATGGCATCAAAAAATCTGATCACAAACGCAGGATCTCTTAAGGGGGTAGGCCCCAAGTTCCTGAGGAACATGCACTTTGCCAAGAAGCACAAGAGGTTCCTGAAGAAGATGTGGGTCAGCAAGGCCAAGGCCCTGAGCGAATGTGCTGAGGCCGCCAGTACCCGTGAAGCCAAAGTAGGGGCACACCCCAAAGGGCAGAGCTGTAAGCTCAGTGGACTTGACCTCCACCCACACCCTGAGCATGGGAACTATGTGCATGGCTACATCCTCAAGGGCCTCAGGACCTCCCAGCCAAACACCAAGACTCAAACCCAGGCCAAGAGCGTGGCGAGAGCATGGGGTCCCAAAGGTGCGCAGCCCCCTCAGAGCCTCCAGAATAAGAACTCTGCCCGTGTGAGGTCAGCAGGATGCATATGTGCCCTGGGCTGTTGTCTACAGGGCATCGGTGTCTTCCTGGACTATTTGCACAAATCAACCTTGAAGCAGAATCTGGCCAAACACAAAAAGACAAGTTATAAATAGAGTGGCATCAATTGGAACTCAATTTAATTTAATAAAGTTAATATGAAACCATATTAAAAAGCACTTTGCAAATCTGAATGGGACTCTGGAAGAACAAGAGAGGGAGCTCACTTCCCCTTTTGCGTGTGAGCTGGACTTAGTAACTTGTTTTTGACAAAATCAGATGTGGCAGAAATGCTGTGTCACCTCTATGCTGGGTCATCAACAGTGTGGCTTTGGAAGTACTCTGTCTTGGATTTTTGGCTCTGGGGGAAGCCAGCTGTCATGTCCTGAAGCCACTCAGGTGGCCTTGTGGAAATGCCCGCACAAGGAGGAACTGAGGCCTCCTGTCTACAGTTGAGGGAGTCGGCCATCTTTGGTCTTGTCCTCCAGTCCCAGTCTGGTGTTGGCAAGGGGAACCGCAATTCCTGAGAGACCTTGGGCCAGTAGCACTCAGCTAAGTTACTCTGGAATTCCTGTCTATCAGAAGGTGAGATAATATGCTGTTATACAGCCATAGATTATTAATATAATTCCATATTTTAAGCCCCTTGAAATCATGTTCTCTGGACAGCTACCCAAATGGAAAGCTGATCTTTTCTACCAGATCCCTGTATAATCTATAAATGAGAGTAGATGCGGAAACATTTCCAAGACATAACCAGACTTATACATTGCTATCCCAGGAAGTTTTTTTTTTTTTTAAACAATGTGTTTATTTTTGCATAGGAGAGTAGAGTGTAGGCCAGAGATGGGTGGGGGGGAGTGAGAGGACTCATCAAAAACAGAGTGGGGAGCAGAGCAGGTGGATCTACTGAAATACACTGCTGAGGAGAGCAGTGGGCTAGAGAGGAGAGAGGTCTGCTGCACCATATATGGCTCATGTCCCTGGCCAGTGACTGAATTCAGGTCGCTGTGGTGGGCTGTTGTAGTGATAGCACTGATATTTAACCCCTCGGCCACCAGGGAAGCCCCTATCTTGGAAACTATTATTGAGATTATAGTACTTGCTCAGAAGTCATCAGGAAAGAGCTAAAGTATAACTTAAGGTTTTGGGGAGGGAGGGATGGTTTGGTGGAGGATGCATCAGACATGTATGCATGTGTAGGAGTAAAAATGTAATCCCCAAATAAAAAATAACCAAATTTCAAAAAAAATTTTTTTTCAATAAAATTTTTCTGTTTAGCTTGAAAAAAAAAATAAAGTTTCACATTTATCTATAAAAAATAGCCAAATTTCAAAAATTTAAGGTTTTAGTGACTGACTAGAATTCTTTGAATTAAAAAAATAAGTCAAAAAGTAAAAGGAGGGCAGGCCTCCCTGGTGGCACAGTGGGCTAAGTCTCAGTAATGTGGAGCTATCAGCAACCACTGGAGCCTGAGTTCGATCCCTGGCCAGGGAGGTAACCCACATGGTGCAGCAGATCTTTCCTGTTTTGTCCCCTGCCCCCCTCAGCAGTGTATTTCAGTCAGTCCACCTGTTCTGCTCCCCACTCTATCTCTGCTTAATCCTCTTACCCTCTGCACCTCTGGCCTACACCCCAGGTCTTATACATAAAAACAAATGAAAAATTTTTTCTGTTGCTTAAAAATTTTTTTTTATAATAGTTTATTTTTACATCATTTTGTGCCTTTTCCCATCTCAGTTGTAATAACAGTGGGCTTTCCATCACCAGTTCACCTGTGTGCCATCATCATAGTCCCGTGCACCCTCCTCCCCCCATTTTTGATCCCATTCCCCACTCCACCCCTGTAAAATATCTCTGGTATATAGTTGTTCATTATTTTTTTTTCCCTTCTGATCCTTTATGCTCCTGCTATGAGTGAAACCACCCGGTAGTTTTCTTTTTCTTTCTGGCTTATTTCAATAAGCATGATCCCTTCCAGCTCCATCCATGCTGCTGCAAAAGGCATGAGTTTATCTTTTTTGATTGCTGAGTAATATTCCATTGTGTATATGTATCACATCTTTTTAATCCAGTTATTTACTTTTGAAAATTTGGATTCATTCCATGTTTTTCCTATTGTAAATAAAGCAGCAATAAACATGGGGGTGTAGGTGTCTTTTTTTTTTTTTTAAATAATATAATAGTTTATTTTTACATCATTTTGTGCCTTTTTTCATGTCAGTTGTAATCCCCGTGGACTTCCCATCACCAAATCACCCATGTGCCATCACTGTTTGAATCTTTGAATCAGTGTTTTTGTAACTTTTGCGTAGATACCTAGGAGTTGGATTGTTGGGGCCTATGGAAGCTCCATTTTTAGCAGTTTGAGAAGCCTCCAATTAGCGGTTGTACTAATTTGCATTCCCACCAGCAGTGCAGGAGAGTTCCTTTTTCTCCACATCCTCGCCAACATGTGTTGTTGCTAGTTGTTTTAAGTTGTGCCATTCTCACTGGTGTGAGATGGTATTTCATTGTGGTTTTAATTTGCATCTCCCTTATTACAAGTGGTGTTGAACATTTTTTTACATGCTTGTTGGCCTTCTGCATTTCCTCTTTGCAGAAGTGTCTTTTTAGTTCTTCTGCCCATAAATGAAATCTTTTAATAAAAAGTGTGAGCTTTAAAAACAAAAAAAGTAAAAAGTGAAAGGAAGTTGAGGATGAAATCATGTTATGAAAGTAGATTTAAAGTAGATTTAAAGGGGATTTAGTGGCCAAGGAAATCTTGGAAAGATAATTTGCCATTGTCTTTCCAGTACTTTCCAAGCAATTCTGCTTCGCCCTTGATTTAAATCAATCTTTTATTGAGTATGAGATGGTTAAGACATACACATTGTAGTCAAAGTGCTACCATCGCTGGAAACATCCTTGACTGTCAAAAGGTTGTTTCAGGCTCATTTTTCTTAGTTCCTTTGTTTGTTTCTGTGGCTCTACATTTGCAAAGCAGTTTTCTTATTTGGAAATTATCTCTAGAGAGAACATTGCACCTGGAAGGGGAATGCTATGTGCATGAGAATTAGAGTTCCAGAACAGATAACAGTGTGGACATAAATCAGTTACCTGGAATTTGATTTATATGCCTGAGCAGTTATAAGGCCTGTGATAACGACCCAGGAGGGAGAAATGCTTCCCTGGCATGTCAAGTCTGAGACTGAGATTCTAGATAACCTAGCAGCCACGTCATCAGCTTAGTGAAAGCAGAAAAAGACTGGAGACAAAAAATGGAGAATGAGGCCACAGTCTATTTTTGCCATAAAGGGATTCTCCTTACAGTGTCTGGCTGGCAGCCTTTGTTGATGGGCTATAAGGCCATAGATGCTCTACCGAGGGTGCTTAAATATTTACAGGATGACTTGTATTGAATGTGTCTTTTTTTATGAGATGTGAACTATGTTGCTCTTGGATGTAAAATACTGGTTCAGGTTGGGTTCTCAGGGAGCAGAAACTGTGATGGGGATTCTTGCTTTATAGAGGTAGGGTTCTAAGGAGGAGAGCAGCGAACAAAGTAGATCAGAAGCTAAAGAGGAAAGAGGTCTCAGCTGGAGATGGGCCTCAGCCAGATCCTCTCCATCCCCTAGTGGCAAGAGTCTGGGCTTTTATACTTCCTGTCAGTTGGCTATTGGCTGTGGGTTGCTTTGTGGGAGTCCTCCCTGAAGGGGCTCCAGTTTGGCTGGGAGCAAGTCTCCAAAGAACAAAGCAGCCATGAGTCATTAGCAGACAGCACTTACCGATGTACCTTGCCTGGTGATAGGAACCAGTGTGGTGCCAGTTAACCACTGTGTTGACAATAGGTTTGACTTTTTTTTCTTTTTTCTGGGTAAGTTTGACTACATTTCCCAGACTCCCTTGCAGATTGGTACTGTCAAATGACACAGTTCTAACCAGTGGAACACATTGATGAATTGATATTTGCCTCCGCTGTCACTGGCCCATAACCCCCTTGGGCAAACAGTCTTCTCTGTTCTCTTTCCAGCTCTGATGAACTCCCTCTTCATTTTTATAACTGCCAAGTGCAGAGGATGGAGTGGAGGACTCTGAGCTCCCAGGGGATGGAGGTGTTACTAGATAGTGTCCCTGAATGACCAGCTACCCCCACAGATCCTTGTTGGACTGTGATATGAGAAAGTAATAAATCACTGAAATGTCAAGCCACGGACATTTTTCAGGTGATTTGTCCTGGTAGTTACCCTCCCCTGACTAATGATCCCCTCTACTGTTCAGAAACACAAATAGCTGAAAATTTGATTGTCAAAATTCCATTAATTTAAACAATGATCATCCTTGCTCAACTCAGTGATGACTGAGGTTTTGAATAACAAAAATAAGATTTTTTTTTCAGTTTATCAGAATACTTTTTTTTTGCCATTTTTTAAAATTTAATTATTACAAAAGTTTATTTTTACGTCATTTTGCACATTTTTTTTTTCCATCTCTATTGTAATCCCCGCGGGTTTCCCATCACCAAATCACCCGTGTGCCACCACCATAATCCCGTGCATTTCCCTCCCCCCCCCCCCGTTTTTGATCCCATTCCCCACTCCACCCCCACAAAATGTCTCTGGTATATGGTTGTTCATTATTAAAAACAAAATGCCACAATTGTGGCCAGGATAATTGTCCCAAAATCCTGTTCCTGTTCTGGACAACCAAGTAGGAAGCTGCCTTCCCCAGACTAGACAAATTGCTAGTTTTAAAATTATTAATTAGGGCTCTCCCTGGTGGTGAATCTATCTGTAGCCACTGTACCAAAGAAGTAACCCACATGACAGAAGCACAGACTTCTTTTGTCTCAGCAGATCTCTCCTGTCTCCCAGCTGCTCTCCTCAGCAGTGTATTTCAGTAGATCCGCCTATTCTGCTCCCTGCTTTCTCTGCTGAATGCTCTTATCTCCCTGTACCCCTTGCCTGTACGCCAGTTCTTGTATGTATAAATAAATCTAAAAATAAAGTTATTAATTAATTGATCTACAATTAGTATAATCAGTATTATTCATATACACAGAAAGCATTAATTTTTTTCAAACTGATTTACATTTTTACTGATAAAATGTAAAACCCATTCACAGATCCTGAGCTGTGCTAAACCAGGCAACTGGTCCTAGCTTTCTGATCCTTGCTTTCAGAGCTCTTTGTTTTGAGTTTGTTTAGATGAGCTGTCAGTTTCATGCAGGCCAGTGATGATGGATTTAAAAGGGAAAACGCTTCAAGATTCTCACTTGGCTATCCTTGTAAATATTATTCTGGCTTTTCTGGCCATGACAAGGCCAAAATCATGTATGTAGCTTAGAACAGTAAAAAATATAAAGCAATTGTCTTCTGCAATGTTCTTGTTTACTGTCAGCCTTAAGGGATGAGTGTTTCTAGTTTTTGCATTATCATTGTTTATTTTGAAGTCTGATAACTATTTCTTTTTTTAAAAAAAGTGTTTGTGGGGGACCGGCCCCAAGGAGCGAGCTGTGAGAGGGCAAGGCCTTTAGGTGGGAAGGTGTCTGCGTGGCGAGATTCCAAGAAGGGGGAAAGGGGAGTGGGCGCAAGGAAGACACGGGAGTCGGAGTTGGGTGCTAGTCTTCCTGCCCATCTTTTTAGCAGGTCTTTATACTGTTTAGCAAGTAGTTAATTACAATAATACATCCGGTAAGTTAATAAGAAATCAGCATAAAAGTTCTCACGGAAGAGGGGAACAATGCATCCTCTCCCTGACACTTTATGGCATACTAGACTATACATATTTGTTATAACTTTCATGTATATGGATGTTTAACTATGACTTCAAAAGATAAGGGGTCTGGGAAAGGATGAGATGTTAGCAAAGGAGTCCTAAGGAAGGAATAATTGTGTTAGCAGAGTCATCAGTGATTGTCTAAAGAGAAGCTAATGGCTAACTTAAGGCTAGCAGAAAGTAGTTAGTGTTTAAGAAAAGGGTAAATTAAGAGGAAGTCACATAGTCATGCATTAAGCAAAACCTGGTGTCAATAATGTTAGGAAATGTCCATGAGTCCTTATGCTTTGGGAGTTTTATCAGAGGTTTGCTTTTTGTTTCAAATGACCAAGGATGCTTCCCAGGAGTCTTGATGCTGGGGGTGGGGTGGGGTGGGGGGCGTCTTATCTCTCCTGGAGGTTTGCCTCTGGGCACAGAAAATTTCCTGCCCTGGGGCAGCTCATACATACTTTGCCCCAGCCAGGTAGCCAATTTATGAAGCTAAGGCAATCCAGTTGCAAACAGATGGTTGCTCAGAATACTTTAGATATTATGATTATACAAAAAAGGGAGGTCGTAACATAAGTTAGCAATGGAATTCTGATTTTTCAGAGCTTTCCCCTTCCATCTGGAATTTGTCAGTCGACAGAAGTTTCATAGCTTGTGTCAAAAGTTGTAGAGGGCCTCCCTGGTGGCCTAGTGGTTAAATCTCAATGCTACCATTCCATGGCCTGAGTTCGATCCCCGGCCAGGGAGCTGACCCACAAGGCACAGCAGACCTCTCCAGTCTCCCCTGCTAATCCCCTCAGCAGTGTATTTCAGTCTGTCCTGCTCCCCACTCTGCCTCTGGTGAATCCTCTCACCAGCACCCCTGAGCTGTACCCCAGTTCTTCAACATGAAAATAAATAAAATCTTAAAAAAAAGTGTTGTAGAAGTAAAGAACAGTATTTTGTATTCCTTAGCTATCAAAATATTTTTAAAATGCCATTTTTCCTTCTTGTGTCCTGTGTTGAAATATAGCTGGTGTGGGGGTACTCCTGGCTGGGCAACTTCCTTTGGGCACCCCAGAGCTCTTCAGAGAATGTCCCTCCCTCCTGGCCCAGCCTGAGGGGCCTCACTCAACACTTTCTTGGTGTTTATCCTTTGGGGGTTCCTGCCTCTCCTGTCACCCCATGTCTGTCCCTTTGCCACCCAGGTCTCCCACATTCCTCAACATCCACCCAGCCCCCTTCATCAAGCCTTCCTGCATGAGCTCTGGTTGGATTTCTTTGAGCTCTAACTCCCACAGCACTTAGCCCTGGGTACACAATTTAGCACTTAATTATATATATTGTCTTTTATTAGTTAGTTTTGTCTTTTCCGGTGAAGCTGTAGCCTCCTTGAAGCAAAATATCTTAGATATTTGTCTTACCCCCTCTTGATATTCTGGTAGAGACACAGGCAATACTTCTGGTGCTACCAATAAGTGATTTTCTTAGAGACTTTGCATAGGCACAGCTGTGAGACTTTCCACCCATCACTGCACTGTCTGTTTTTTTTTTAAGATTCATTTATTTATGCATACAGAACTGGGGTACAGGCCAGAGGCACAGGGACAGTGAGAGGATTCACCAGAGACAGAGTGGTGAGCAGAATAGGCAGATGGACAAAATACACTGCTGAGGGGAGCAGCAGGTGGGTCAGGAGTGGTCTGCCGCACCATGTGGATCACCTCTGGGGCAGGTGGGGATCAAGCTCTTGTTGAAGCAGCTTTAGCTTCTTAGTGTTTGCTTTAACCTGTTGTGCACCAGGGAATACCCCACTGTCTGGCATTTTAATAAATATCTGTGAAATTTATTAAACTGAGTTGAGTGATGAAGATCAGTTCTGAATCTAGTATTTAGTTGGACAGACCTTGCCATCACTGTGTCACTTTTCTTGTCTACAAAATGGAGTAAAACACACGCATACGCAAGGGTCTCCCTGGCGGTGCAGGGGTTAGTCTCAGAGCTATCAAGCTAAGGTAGCAGCCACTATGGCCTGGCCTGGGCACAGCAGCAGACCTCTCCTGTTTCTCCTGCTATTCCCCTTGGCAGTGTAGCTAAGTAGCTCACCTGTTCTGCCCCTCCACTCTGTCTCTGGTGAATCCTCTCACCGCCCCTCCCCCCATCTCTGGTCTCTACTCAGTTCTTATATGCATAAATAAGTAAAAATAAATCTTTAACCCCATCAAACCCCCCCCCCCAAACAAGAAAAACCCATAAAGAACAACTCCCTAACAACAACAGAACAGAGAAAAAAATGAAGCTAAAAATGTTTTCCCAGCCTATGGCAGAGTCACGGGCAGTCTTAAATGAGAAAATGTAGCTTTGAAAACTACAGATCGCACTTTATAAATGGTTGTGATTATTGTACCTCACCGTTCTTTCCCAAGGAGTCACAGAAGAAAATAGGTTTGGTGTTGATCAAAGAGAGTGGATTCTTTGCTCATCTTTTTGATATGCCACCCATTCTCTGAGAAGCCGGAGTACAACAGAGAAGTAGAAGACAATAAACATGACCTCTGGGTTCCTGGTTTTCCTGACAAGGTATCACAGATGTGGGAATGACATACCTGTGTGTGAGATTTTGAAATGACAATTTTCCAGGTGAGGTAGTCTTAGCTGCTTCTTACTTTACCTAACTTTTCTGTCTTCTCATCCCCAAGGCTTTTGCTCTGTTAACTCTCTCCTGGCAAGTCTAAGCAAAATGCAGTGTAAGGAAATCATAGTGCAGAGATAAGAGTGTTCTGTTTTTGGAGTGGATCCTCTATTTTATTTCTTCAGATTCCAAAAGGGGACTGATACTCTGGCCATGATAAATGAGTTGATGTAATTTTTCTAAAGTCATCCTTCCACTTTTGTTTTTGGTCTTTACCATCTATGATTTTTTTTTTTTTTCCTTCTCTCTTCCCATCTTTGGTCTTTGACTTGATCAAATTACCAAAATATATTCGGTATCATTGGTGGTGTTTGAGATTTTTTTTTCAATTTTAATAAAACTATTTGAGGTGAAGACTTTTATAAACGTTTTATTAAAGAAATATAGACATGTATTTGTTTTTCTATTAGTGCTTAACCTTGGACTGATTGTTTTCCCTTTTGGGTTAGTATTTCTAAGTGAAGCCTAGTGCATTTATATGGGCATTCTTCCCGGACACGTTAACATTTAAAGAGGACTTTAGGAATAGAGAGTATGCAGGTCTGCTTCTCAAATTTCCATCCAGTGCTGTAATGGGGAGGCCATTTTTCTTTCAGTAGGTTCCTTTCTGAATTTTACTTAAAAGTGAGTGGAGCAGTAGCAAGGGCAGGCAGAGGCTGGAGCAAACACGTTTCAAAATAGAGTGCGTGCTTTATTTAGATTAGGGAGGACTTGGGTGGGTTCATGGTTATGTTTCTAAAGATGTGGTTCCAAGGTTGACTTTTGCCGTGAACTTGGGGGGTTTCGTAGTTTTGGTTTTTAAAATACGACTGTCTTCCTACCAAGAGAAATCACTCCTTTTGAAGCGTTAAGACTGTCTCTCACTGGTCTGTATTTTCAGGCCCTAGCCTGTAAATGTTACAGAGCAGATACTCAACCAGTATGGGATGAATGAAGGTGAAATGAAACCGGTTTCCTTATCTGTAAAGCCAGGGGTTGGACCTCAGCATCTCCAAAAAGGGCCTATTTACCCCTAGCATTTCAGTGTTTAGCAGTAACTGATGCTATTTTGTAGTCTAAGGCTCAACTCCAGGTTTGAGCCACCCCTGAGAAAGTGGCCTAAGCCGGTCGCCACCCTAAAAGTGTGCAACCCTGTCCGTATGGAGCTCTGTCCTCCCTCCAGCTTCCCGGGACCAGGACTGTACAGCTTCCCCCGGCCCCGTCCCAGGGCAAGGAAGGGCACGGCGCGCCGCGGGCACAGCTCGCCGCGGGCACACCTGCTTCAGCGTCCAAGGGAGAAACCATCGCCTTTCTCCCCTCCAACTCCTGGTGCCCAGAAGCGCCATTCTCCAGCGGGGCTGCACGTCCCTGTCCCCCAGTGGCGCGTGCCCCGTCCTCGGCAGCCCGGCGGCGCGGGCAGAGCAGGTGACCCGCCGCTGGGCTGTCGGCGCGCCGAGTTAGTTACCTGGAGCGGCGGGGCGG
>NW_004567128.1:5831416-5836896 GCF_000260355.1 Condylura cristata
GCGAGCAGCAGTGCTACTCCGAGCTCTTCGGGCGCTGCGCCGGCGCCGCAGGCGGGGGGCCCTCGGAGGCCTCCAGGGCCGCCCCCAGCGTGGCCACCGCTGCCGCCGGCCCGGTGGCCGACCTGTTCCGGGCGTCGCAGCTGCCCGCCGAGACGCTGCACCAGGTGGGTATGCTCCTCCTGCCACGGCGGCTCTTTGAGAAGCGGGGGACGGGCGCGGGGACCGGGGGACCCCGGAGGCCTTGTTCGGGCGCCCGCGAGGGGGCTTCACCTCCGAGGAGGGCGGCGACGCTCCGGCCCCCCGGGGGCCACCGTCTGCCTCCGCCGATCTGCGCTGCGGGGTGAGCGCACGGCTCCTCCCTGGAGATGACCTGACACGCCTTCCCCCTCCCTCCCCCCACTCCCGACCCTTCTGGGGCGCCGGGGTCGGCCGGACGCAAAGTTTGCCCTGTTCTGGAAGAGGTGTTTGTTTTGGCTGGTTCTGGTTCCACCTCTCCTGGCCACCGGCGCCCCTCCTTCTGGGTGGATGGGAAGGGTGGGCATTCGAGTCACCTCGCAGGGATGTGAGCTGGAAGGGCGCGTGCTGCAGGGCCGGCGGCCCGGGCTGTAGGTTGTCCCCTCTTTGCTGGTGACACATTCATTCTGCCCACCTGCCTGCCTCCCCCCACCCGTGCATCCCTTCCGGAGATTACTTTTCATCTGGAAAACCTCGCTGGCAGGTGCAGAACCAGGGGCGCGGGGCTCTTCAGTGCCATCCAAGGGTGTCAAGCCAAAGCCAAGCTTTCTACTGGGGGCTGTTGGTGGACGCGAGACGTCCAGCGTGGGGGACAGTTGTACTTTCCATCCTATTACTTGGACTTGGACTAGAATTGGAAAGTGACTGGTGTCCTGCTCACCTCCTTTTGGCTGCTGCATATTTGGAAGAGGATGAGGGGGTGGGATGCTCCTCAGCAGATGCTGCTGTTTTGTGCTTTCTTTGCATCTCGGAGAAAGACTGCCTGATCTCTGTTGATGTCACCAGCCTGCACGGTGAGAATATTCTTAATATCAGACCCAAAATGTGAAATGAGGTCCTCCCCCCACCTCTCATTTAACTGTTCTTTGCTTTTTCACTGAGGTGATGTTGGTTTACAACACTGTACATGGTTGAGGGGAATGGTTTGCACCATCCCCACCATCCAAGCACCCACAGTTCTTTTGACATGAAGCTTTTCTTAAAAGCGATAGTCAGTAGGAAAGTTACTATCACCAAGGGAATATTTAGAGTGGCGAGTGGTATTTTAAAATCTAGTTCCAAAGGAACACAGAGGGTTTTATGGTTCACTTATAATATCATTGTGCCGGTAGGTTATTTTTTTCATTGCTTAAGACTGCCTTTTAGACTGAGGGAACATGCATATGTCTAGAGCGCGCTATAATCTTTCACCTTTTAGAATTTGGGATTTCTGAAAAGATAATTAGTACATAACAGGGATCCTGGCTCGTTGTCCCTTGAAAAGTCCTTGACAGTTCTGCCACTGCTGTTGAGCTGGGCCAGAGAAAATGGTCAGTGTCTGAAAACAGACCATGGCTAGTACAGGCAGTGTTCAGAATAGTGTAGTAAACTTACTAAACTTGTAACTTTGCAGCTGAAAAGGAAATAATCAGTGATGGAGGCCACACAGCAAGTAAGGGACACTTGGGTACCTGTTCAGGCGTATTTTGTGGAGTGTGAGAAAAGAAAGGGGGCATATTAAATCTGACATGTTGGTTTACTGCTCACAAGGAACTGGAGAGGGGGCTCTCCAGGATTAGAACCCCTGCTCCCTTGGGGTAAAAATGATTGAAATAAACCAACCCAAAAGAGGCAGTACCTTTGCATGAATGAGATTAACTTCTTGATGTCTAATTGAAACCTGCTTGCAAAAAATTGCTGCAAAAGCAGGCAAAAGGGGACATCCCTAGAAGATTCATTGTAGTAAATCTTTAAGCTCCCTTATTCAGTCTAGCAAAGCAAACGACATCTTTACCCTTTAATCTAACAAAATTGCAGTAATCCACTATTCTTCGGGCAGGTAAAAATTAACATCAAAGGCATCTTGGGCAGGGAAATGTAATCATAAGAGATTCAAACAAATCAGCAGCAAAAGTCACCTAATTTTTACCACCTTGCCAGTATGGGGGAGGCTTGGGTAGAGGATGGTGTGTTCAAAAGCACTGTGCTCCCTTTACCTGGAGTTGCAGTCCTCCAGGAGTGTCTTAGGCATTCTTTAAAACAAATGCAAATTTTTTAGCCTTTTTCCCTGTTAAAAAGGAACCTGTAAGTTCAGAATTAAGTGGCCCAACAGGTAAAACTGCTCAGCTCAAGGAGGTGCAAACTGGGCCTGGTGGTTTCTATGGTAACTAACAGCCAGGTTTCCTCCTAACAAGCATATAATTAAGATGACCATAATGTTCCAAGAAGGTCAGAAATCTTACCTGGAGTAAATGGTCTGCAAAAATAGTTAATTTTGTCCCTTGGTGTAAAAATAAACCATTGCACTGGTTACTTTGTTATGGAAGTGTGAGCTGTCTTAGGGATTTTTTTTTTGATGAAATATATTTGTATGTTTTTTTTTTTTTAAATTTAAAGCAACCAATTATTATTCCAACTGGAATTTTTTTTCTTTTTTAAAGATTTATTTATTTGTGCATACAAAACTGGGGTGCAGGCCAGAGGCTCAGGGGCTGGCGAGAGGCTTCACCAGAGACAGAGTGGGCAGTAGAACAGGCAGATGGATGAAGTACACTGCTGAGGGGAGCAGCGGGCGGGTCAGGAGAGGTCTGCAGCTCCATATGGTCACCTCCGGGGCAGGCGGGAATCGAACTCATGTGGAAGTGGCTTTAGCTTCTTAGTGCTGTGCTTTAATGCGCTGTGCCACCAGGGAGGGCCCCTGTATGTTCTTATTTTAAAAAATAGATTTATTTTTGTCAGTCATTTTAGGTTCACAGCATACTTGAGGGGAAGTTACACAGCGTTCCTATATATCCTCAGCTCTGCACATGCACTTTATCCAGGTCTTCCTCCAGAGTGATAGATTTCTTAAATTTGATGAACTGATGGTAACAGCATAATCACCCAAGGTCCATAGCTTGCCTAGGGTTCACCCTTGGAGTTGTACATCCTGTGGGTTGGACAAACGTTTATTGACATGCACCCATCATTATATTATAATGATTTCCACTTCAAATCCCTGTGTTCCACCTACTCATGCCTTCCTCCCTTCCTCTCCCCACTCCCCCTTCCAGTCACTGATCTTTTCATGTCTCCAGTCTCCCGAATAGCGCCCTTTTTAGAATGTCCTGTGGTTGGAATCATGCAGTGTGTAGCATTTCCAGATTGGTGTCTTTCACTTAGCAATTCAAGATTCCTACATTTTGTAGCTTGATGGCTTGCTTCTTTTTAGTGCTGAGTACTACTCTTCTGACTGGATGCTCAAAGTTCCAGAAAACAACAGAACATCTTGGTTGCTTTCAGATTTTTGACAATTATGGCTGAAGTTGCAATAAACATCCACATGCACCTAAATTTTCAACTCCTAAGGTCAATATAATACCAAGGAGTATGATTTCTGGATCTTATGGTGAGCATATATTTAGTAAGCCTATTTGTTTTTTAAAATATTTATTTTAAAAAATTTATTATTTTTAATAATGGCAACTTTTAGATTTATTTATTTATTTTTTATGCATAGAAGAACTGGGCTGTAGGCCAGAGGTGTGTGTTTTAGGGGAGGGGAGGTTTAGATGACTCAACAGAGTAGGGAGCAGAACAGGCAGATTTATTGAAATACACAGCTGAGGGGAGCAGCAGGGAGACAGGAGTGTTCTGCTGTGCCATATGTGGGTTATTTAATAAGCTTAATAAAAAACTGCCAAACTCTCTTCCATGGTGGCTGTACCTTTTGTACTCTCCCTCCCCCCCACCCCCCCAAGAATTCCTGTTGCTCCATGCTTTCATCAGCATTGTCAGTGTTTTGGATTTTGCCCATTCTAACAGGTAGGTACTTGTATCTTATTTTAATTTGCATTTTCCTGATGACATATGATGTTGAGAATCTTTCCAAATGCTCATATGCCATCTTGAATTTTACTTTAATGCATCATAATCACCTACTTTAAAGGCTATTTGGTCTCTATAGAATATCTTAATGTCTTGATTTATTTTAAAAGCAGGATTCAAGGACCTTCCTGGTGGCACATGGGTTAAAGCACAGCACAGCACTAGGAAACTGGCTGCAGCCACTTCAGCACAAGTTTGACCCCCAGCCCGGGAGCTGACCCACATGCCGTAGCAGACCTCTCCTGACTGCATGCTTCGCCCCTCAGCAGTGTACTTTGTCAATCTGCCTGTTCTGCTCCCCACTCTGTCTCTGGTGAATCCTCGCACTGCCCCTTCACCTCTGGCTTGTACCCAAGTTCTGTATGCATAAATCAATTAAAACAAATAAAAGCAGGATTCAAATATTTGGTGAAGAGTAGAAAATAGGAAAAGTAGAAAAATATGAATGCTTAAGAAATGGGTAAATAGTTTTTGTTTAATACTTCAAGACAGTGGGGACTCTCTCATGGCACAGGGGTTAAAGACATTGCTATTATCACCAGCCACTGCAGCACAAGTTTAGTCCCTGGCTGGCCAGGGAGGTAACCCACATGGCGCAGCAGGCCTGTCTCGCCACTGCTCCCCTCAGCAATATATGTCAGTAGATCTGCCTGTTCTGCTCCCTACTCTCTCTGGTGAATTCATGTATGTATAAATAAATCTTTTTTTAAACAAACTTCAAAACAGTGAACTACCAACTTTGGTGTGATTGGTTTCCCAGGTTTGTGAATGTCTCATTGTTATTCAAAGGCCAGCAGTTTACTAGAAGGCATTAGGTGTGGTGGGAAAGTGGTGGGCATCAGGTGTGGGGTTGACCGTACAGTATTCCAGTGTGCTGAAGGCAGGTAGTGTCCTAGTCGCCCAGGTTACAACAAACAAAAAACAAACAAACCCCAAAACCAAATATAAATCCCTGCCCTTGGGATTTCCATACCTATGTAAATTTTTTTTTTAGAGTTTAAGTCAGATTTGAAATATAATATCAAGGAATAAAACACCAACTTTAAATTGGCAGGTTTTCTATTTGATGTCATGGTTTAACAAACTGCAGATTTTCTAATCATTTTTTTTTTGGGTGTTGTCTTAGTCTCTGGAAATAATGAGCCTGTCTTGAGAAGTCATAATTAGTTTTCACTTTTATGATAGTTAACTCTTGGACATTAAGGAGACTAGTTGAAAAAAATGGTTGGTTCTTCATTGTCGGGAAATTATTGAATGCGGAAAGAAGCCATCAACTAATGTCTGATTTTTTAAAGATTTTTTTAATTTTAATTTTAATTTTAATTTTTTAATTTTGTGCATACAGAACTGGGGTACAGGCCAGAGGCTCAGGGGTGGTGAGAGGCTTCACTAGAGACAGA
>NW_004567128.1:5838681-5918164 GCF_000260355.1 Condylura cristata
AAAAAAAATAAGCAGTTTAAAAAAAAATAAATGATTAGCCATAATTTTTTTTAATGTGGATGAAAATAGTTTTTGTTTTGTGTACTTACATCCATTTGTAACGTACAGCTCGGAGCTAGATGCCAGCATACTTAGTAAGTAGGAATAGATGCTGTTCTAGTTTAAGATTTATGCATACAAGAACTGGGGTGTAGGCTTGAAGTGAGGGGGTGGTGGTGGGTGAGTGAAAGGACTCAGCAGAGACAGTGGGCAGCAGAACAGACACATCTCAAAACACTGCGAGGAGGAGCACAGGGGAGACAGGTGAGGTCTGCGGCAATCTGGTGTCAGCTCCCTGATTGGGGATGGAACTCAGGCCATGGTGGCTGTTGCTGGCTTCATAGTACTGAGACTTCACCCCTTCCATCAGCAGGGAGGCCCCACAAAATTGTGTCTAAAAATATTTTGATAGCTGTATTTCAGGATATTTTTTAATAATCTTGTGTATTTTAAGTGTTAGATTTTATGCATTTAAAAACAATTATCCTGAGAAGAGGCTCAGGCTCTTCTGCCTAAATGGTTCTGTACAACAAATGGCTGAGAAGCCCTGCTGGGAAGAGTCCCCGGGTGTTGAGGTATTCTAGAGCTTTCGGCTTTTTGCTAGATCATTGGTTGCACGGTCAGAATGGCAGCTGCACTGCTGGCAAGTACAGGTTAGGAATGAGGTGCCATAAGGCTGCGGGGGTCCCACCTCTCCAGTCTGTCCTGCAGGTGCCAGGAAGCCCAGAGTGGAAGAGTGCTCAGCTGCAGCTCCCAAAACCTCTCCTGCAGTCCTGACTGTAGGCTCTGAGTTCTCTGCTCCTGCCCTTTCTCTAGGGCCCTAGCGAGCCCCCCTGGAGCAAGTGCCAGCTTTATTTACCAATATTCTCCTGCAGAGACTGGTGATAAAGCAGGCTTGAAGACAGTGATAAACTTGACTTTCCTCACTTTAATTCAGGACTAGGAGCGGCTATAAACATTAGGCTAGTAGTAAATGCTTGCTTTGACTTCATTCATTTGTAACACTTTGCTCTTGGTTTACAGAAAAGTATCTTTGTTCCGCCTCCTGGGGATAATTAAGTGTTTCACCTGTGTTAATTTCCTGACTAATTGAAATAAATCCCATAAATGTCAGCAATTAAGAATTGTTTTTTTTATTTTAAAGGCAGTCTTTCTTAAATGTGTAATGTTTGCTCCAATTCTTTCAAAAGAACATACTTAATACAATAATGTCTTTGTTTCTCCCTTCATGGAGGGTCAGCCTTGTGAAAAACAGATGACTACATATCAACAGCTTTTGGCCCTGGAGATGTTGGTGTGCTTACTTTCTGATTTTCTTTTTTTAGGGCTTCTTTGAAATTACTATTTTTTAAAAAGATTTATTTATTTCTGCATACAAGAAATGGGGTGTAGGCTAGAAGTGTGGTGGGGGGGCAGTGAGAGCATTCACCAGAGATAGAGTGGGGAGTAGAACAGGTGGGTTTACTGAAATCCACTGCTGAGGGGAGCAGTGGGCAGGTCATGAGAGGACTGCTGCACCCTCTGGGTCAGCTTGCTGGCCAGGGATCGAACTTATGCGGCAGTGGCTGCTATAGCTTGGTAATGCTGTGTCCTTAACTGCTGTGCCACAAGGGAGGCCCCCTCTTTGAGATTATTAAAAAATTTTAAACTTTTTTCCTTTGCATGTATTATAGTCCCTTCTATAGTCCTATACTGAGAGATAGTAATGGAAGCCAGGCACACAACATTTAGTAAGTAAATGTTTTAGATTCTTTTTTCCCCTTAAATTGCATTAATTTGTCATTTGTTTACATATCTTTATAACTTGGGGGCACATTTTCAAGCCACCTGGACTCTGAACTTCTGACAGATTGGGCCTGATCATTCTTTGTGCTGGGGCTGTTCTGTGTGCTGTAGACTGTCTGGCAGCATCTCTGGCCTCCACTTAGTGCCACGATCTGTTCCGTCCCCAGTTGTGACAGCCAAAAATGTCTCCAAACATTGTCAGTTGTCCTCTGGGACACGTCTCTTACGGTTCTAGATATGAAAACAGTCGTGGTAGCAGCTCATACCCTTTTACGGATTGCCCGACTTGGCCATGTTCTCTGCCTTGTAAAATGCTCATCTCCTTTGATTCTTGAAACCAGACCACCAGCTAGGTATACCACAGCTTACTTAAGGTTATATAGGTTAAGTGACTTCTGGCAAGTACCTTTATAGTTACCTGGG
Organism: Condylura cristata; assembly: GCF_000260355.1. NCBI lineage: Eukaryota > Metazoa > Chordata > Mammalia > Eulipotyphla > Talpidae > Condylura > Condylura cristata. Next base: position 5,840,929 of record NW_004567128.1, read on the forward strand.
TTGAAATTCGATCTTTATTGAGACAAACTGAAAAAGAAAAGGAGGGAAAAGGAGGATACCCGGGGAGTCTTGGTGGAGAGGCTATTGCTGTTACAGCAGTTTTGTGTGAATGTCAGAATTCTTGCTTAGTGGGGTGATTCCATGGGTATGTGTGATATTGTGATTTATAATAAAAATATTTATTTGTTTTTTGCCCAGTTTCTGGCACAGAGCTCTAAAAACTCTTGGAATTTCCTTAACTGAGGAGTGCCATAAAGGTGTCTTTTTTTGTCTTAATGAGCTGGCCTTTGAACCCCATTTCAGGTTGGGGGCTGGTTTCCAGGAAATCAACTTGTGTGATTACTGGGTAGGAACTTCATTCTCCTTTTCTCATTCCCAACCTCTGGAGAGGGGAGACATCTTGAATGTTGAGTTCCTTGCCAATAAACATTGATTTAAATAATCCTGCCAATGTCATAAAACCTCCATAAAACCCCAAAAGGACAGGGTTCAGAGAGCTGCTGGGTTGGTGAACACATGGAGCTTTGGGGCGAGCACGGGAACTTGGAGCACTTTCTCCACGCTTACTGTGTGTACCCCTCTGGCTGGTTGTCTCTGAGTTATGGCCTTTCCTAATAAAATGGTCTGGTAAGTAAAATATTTCTCTGAGTTATGTGAGCTGCTCTAGTTCTGTGAACCTCAGAGGATCCCCGGAACCTCCGATTTCTAGTCAGTTGGTCAGAAGTATAGGAGACAGCTGGACTTGGGATTGCCTCTGAAGTGGGGGAGGGGGAGGTGGCCTTGTGGCACGGAGCCCTTCACCTGTGGGGTGGGGGGGGCAGGGGTGGGGTCTGCAAGTGGGCAGCACCAGAATTGAGTTCAGCTGCAGGACTCCCAGCTGGTATCACAGCACAGCTTGGTGATGTCGGAACCCCTGCACCCATGGTGAGTTGGGTCCAGAAGCCTTAGTGTGTGTCTGAATAAGGGATTTGGACCGCTTCTAAGGACAGTTTGCAGCATTGAGAAGCAGAGCATGGGGTGGTCTGGCCATGGGTAAGTCTGAGTGTGATTCAGGGACCTGCAGGGAATGGCGTGCTAGGAGGGCTCATTACAATGTTTGCGGGTATGGACTCATGTTAGGCTTTTTTCTTGCCCTGAAGGTTAGGATTCCTATAGGGATTCATATCCCAAAACATCATTTTTTGGTGCATTGCTCAGACTCGCTGAGGCCCTGTTGAACAAAGCAAGGTGTTTCAATCTTCCTCACGTACTGGAAAGTAAAGGCAAATGCAAAGAAATAACCCTATCCTCTTTTGAATTCATGGGCAGCATATCTTCAGGAAAACTTGTTGCCATGGCAATGGGGTATTACCTGTCTCTGTAGTGTACTACATGAAAATAGCCCTTTGTGTTTGAGGATGATGTTGGTGACAGGTAGTTGGGTAAATGTATAGCAGGGTGCTTTGTCCGGAGCCATTTCCCAGAATTCCATTGTTGAAAGTTGTGAAGTCATGATGAGTATTGATTTTTCTCTCCCAAAATGTAGTTTTATCTGGAAAGACAGGTGCTAGGGTTCTGTTTCATTGTGAATGATAAGCCTTCTTTTGCAGGTCAGGTGAATTTTGGAGCCAGTGCTCACTGTAATAGGTAATTGGCTTCTCTACTCTTTTGGGGCTACAGAGTATGCAGCTCAAGACTGGGTGGGGGCAAGTGGGGATAATTCATTCTTACCACACGTAGCAAGGGGTCAGGTAGACTAGATGGCAAAGAAAATACATTAACTATTAAATGCTAAAATCATTGTTCTCCTTCATTTGGGAAGAGTTAAGAATATTTGTTATGATAAAAATCAACATGGGTAAAGAAGGAGAGCTGAAATCAAGTCTCCTTGAGATATGTCACAGTAGATGTAACTAAGCTCGGAAAAACAATTACACTCCAGGGAAGCCTGATTGTACTAGTACCAGTGAATGAACTCCTGGTCAAGGAACAGCTCACTTCCTCCTGCTGGTTTTAGTATTGACCTCACAGTGTAGCCAACAATGGAATCTGATCCTAATCCTAATTTCTCCTTTCAAAATTCCTTTTGGACAATTTCTTAGAGCAATCACTTTTAAACATGTAGGTCATCCTCTCACCTTTCTTTGAGAAATTTGTCTTACATGTGAATAATAGTTTCCTAGTGCTGAGATAAAATTTACTCTAACTTTGAGACTTTTAGACATTCTTGAGGACATACTCAAGTTATAGATTTAAAAAAGTAATCATTCTAATTCTGATAGGCATTGTACAACTGCACAAATAGAATCATTGCCTCTGTCTTTCCTCTTGGAGTTGTAGCATTATCTCTCTGTTAATAATATTGCAAATAGTTGGTCAGTGGCTTGTTGGGTGTCCAGTGTTACTTTTAGAACTTCTGTGTATTTCATTCATTGATACTAGTACAATCAGTCTTCCGCGGAGTGTAATTGTTTTCCCGAGCTTACTTACATCTACTGTGGCATATCTCAAGTAGACTTGATTTCAGCTCTCCTTCTTTACCCATGTTGGTTTTTATCATAACAAATATTCGTAAGTCTTCCCAGATGAAGGATAACAATGACTTTAGCATTTAATAGTTAATGTATTTTCTTTGCTAGGACGTTAATTGTAATCCCCCAGCTCTGTTTGTTTCTAACTACATTGCATTCTACTTTTGGGCTCACAGCCAATATAAACATCGATACATTAATAATCCTTAAGCCACCTGGACTGATTGTGCTATTTTAATTTAATAAGTCCTGTATACGATAATGATTACATCTTCTACGTTCATCTGGTTGTATTTAATGTACTCAACATAATCAACTTTGGAACATTTATGTAATCATTTTTTAAAAAACATGTTTCTGCCGTGGTCTCATTTCCCTACTTTTAAAATAATAGCTGTATAAGATAATATTCACATACATGCAACTGACCCATTTAAAGTATTCAATTTAAAGTATACAGTTTTTAGTGTATTCTGTATTCACTCTCTAGTTTCAGACTATTTTCATCTGCTCCAAAAGAAACCCTGTACCACTAACAATCACCCACACTCATTCTCACTATCCCCAGGCAACCACAGCGCCACTTTTTTTTTTTTTTAAGATTTATTTATGCACCCAGAACTGGGGTACAGGCCAGAGGTGCAGGGGCAGTGAAAGGAGTCACCAGAGACAGAGTGGGGAGCAGAACAGGAAGATTGACGAGGTACACTGCTGAGGGGTGCAGCAGGGAGATGAGAGGTGTGCTGCGCCATATGGGTCACCTCCGGGGTGGGGATCAAACTTGCCCTGAAGCATCTGTGGCTAGCTTGCAGTGCTTTGCTTTAACCCGTTGTGTCACCAGGGAGGGCACACTTTCTATTTATATTGATTTATCTGTTCTGGACACTGTGTGAGTGTGTGTGTGTGTGTATAAAGCATATGATACGTAGTCATCTGTAATTGAATTTAGCATAGTGTTTCTGTGCTCATGTTGTAGCATGTTTTCAGTGCTTTTTCTGTGGCAATATGACTATATCATAATTAGCTGGCTATCTAATTGCTTTGCTTTAAAGGTGTATCCATTTCTTCGACTTTTGAGAAATAAGATTGCTTTATATCATAAGCCTCAGGTATGCGCCACTAAAATGAAACGCGTCACTACACTGACTTCACTGCTAGAAGTGCAGTTCTGCCCTTCGCCACCCTGTTCTCCCCATCTGCCCCCCTCATGCACACCTTCTCCACCGTTCCCTTCTGGTGAGACTCACCGGTCTCACTGTATAAAGGTTTACGTTTGCTTTCTTTAGTTCAGCTGTTTGTTTTGCCCTATACCGCATGTGTTCCGTGAAATCATACACGCCACATTTCATTTGTCCAGTTGCCTGTTTGCTCAGAGGTTACTTCCAGCCTTCGGCTATTGTACATAGTGCTGCAATAAACACGAGAGGAGCCTGTATGTCTTTGAATTACAACTAATATTTTTGTATGTTGGCATCACTGAATTGCATGGTATTTGTGTTTTTATTTTTTGAGGCAGCTCTTACTGCTTTCCATAATGACTGTACCAATTTGCATCCCACCACCCAACTACCAGGGTTCCTTCTCTCTACATCCTCTCTGGAGTTTGCCTTTTTGCTGCTTCTGTCTTTTGTGTAACACCATTCTCACAGGTGAGCTGGTAACTCATTGCTTGGGTTTTATTTCCTTAATAACAAGATGTGATGACTAGCTTTTCACATGCCTGTTGGCTATTCAGTGTCTATTCACACCCCCCCCCCCAACTTGTCATCAGGTTGTTTTTGTTGTTGAATTTTGTGAGTTCTTTATATATTTTGGGTATTAACCCTTTGTTGGATGTTATGATGTGTCATTGTCTTTTTGGTTATATCCATTTTAATGGATGTGAAGTGGCATATAATTGCAGTTTTAATTTGCATTCCCTTAATGCGTAGTGATACTATCGATGCTACCTTGTGTTTGTTGGCCACTTTTATATATTTAGAGAAATATCTGTTCACATCCTTCACTCACTTTCTTGAACTATGTTATTTGTCTTGATGAAATATTGAACTGTTCATTATTATAATCTGGATACAAATCCTTTTCAGATAAGTTGCAGAATTTTTCTCCTGTTCTTTGTGGTGTTTTCTCACTTTCTTGATGATGTCCTTTGAAGCACAAGTTTTTAGATTTTTTAAATGGCAATCACATTGGTTTGTTATAACATAGTACATGATTTAGGGACTAGGTTCACACTTCAAAAGTTTTAAATTTTGATAAGGTAATTTGCTTTTTGTTTTGGTTTCATATTTGATAAACTATTGCATAATCAAAGATTGTGAAGTTTTACTCCCATATTTTCTTTTAAGAGTTACAGTTTTAACACTTACATTTATTTAGGTCTTTAATCCATTTTTTAAAAAAGATTTATTTTTTTATGTATTGAAGAACTGGGGTGTAGGCCAGAGGTGGGGGGTGTGAGAGGATTCATCAGAGACAGAGTGGGGAGCAGAACAGGCAGACTGACGAAGTACACTGCTGAGGGGAGCAGCGGGTGGGACAGGAGAGGTCTGCTGTGCCATATATGGGTCACCTTCCTGGCCAAGGGTCGAACTCAGGCCATGGTAGTAATAGTGCTGAGACTTAACTCTTAGGCTACCAAGGAGGCCCCTGATCCATTTTTCATGTGGTGCCCTAGAGTTGGACATCCAGTCGTCTTAGTTGCAAAATTATCCTAACATCATTCTTTGTCCATTGAATAGTTTGGGGACCCTTCTCCAACATCAGTTGACCAGAAATAGAAAGGTGCATGTTTGGACGACCCTTTCTACACCATTGACCTGTATCTCTATCATTATGTTATACACACTGTCTTCATTTGTTTCACAATTGACAACGTCTCACATTGCATCAAAGCTTGTAGACTGGCTGTTAGTGCCTTGGGAAAGGATAATGGAGTATAGCCTGGACTATTGTTAACTCTTAGGAACCAAATGGGTGGGAGGAGGTGGCTTTGTGAGAGAGGTGGTAAATTGGGTGAGTTCTCAGTGTTTAGCAGTGGACTCAAAGCAGGAGTCAAAAGTAGTCCAGTTTTACATAACTTCAAAGCTCAATACTAATGGTCCCAGTTCCTTTCTATGGATTATTTGAAGAAATGCTGCATCAGTAGATGTTGTCAGAGAAAAGATATGGACAATGACTACTATTAGTAAAAAAGCTTGTCCAATTCTGAATGTGAAGAAGTTTCAGGAAAACCTTGGACAATTTATTTTGCTTATTTTCTTATGAGTGATGAATGCAAAATCTTACATTTAAAAAGAGATCCTTTAAAGGCTAGGATAAATGCTAAGTGATAAAGTATTGTTTCATATCTTATTTGGCAGTGCTTTCTTTAGTCTTCCTGAAATAATGGTGTGTTGGGTTTGCATTGCTGTCATCCTCCTGCGTCTAGCTTTGTTGACACCTCAGAGGGAATTGGGTCCTTTCCCAGAGTCTGTTGTGTGAACTGACCTTCTTGGTTCCCACTTCCTGCAGTTGCTATATGTCCATCTGTTTCCTAGCCTCCATAATTTTGTTTTCCCCCTCCTATTCTTGCAGGTTTATGCCTGTTTAAAAGCCCTGTGTTATTGTTCTGAGTTTTGAGTGGAGTAGAGGGTAACATGTACTTTCAGTCCAATAGGAATAGTCACTCAGGCGATGAGTTTACAGAAAAGTTTCAAAATTAGCACAGAAATTTCCTTTAGTTGTTACTTCTCCTTAGTCTTGTTGCATCTAACAGTTTCTTAATGTTGTCTTTCCTGACCACTTTGATGATAATTGATCAGTTATTTTGTAGACTGTCTCTCTGTTTGGGTTTGTTTGACATTTTCTTATGATGTCAATAAGGTCAACAAATGCAATATGAGACCCTGGATAGTATCCTGAAACCAGAACTGGAGCACCAGTGGAAAAGCTGATGAAATTTGCGTAAGATCTGTGGTCTAGTTAATAATATTGCACCAGTGTTCACTTAACATTCTTGGTAATTGTGCTGTGATTATGTAAGATGTTAAGGTTAAGAGAGCAGGGTGAAGAATATAAAGGAACTCTGTGCTATTTTTGTAACTTTTCTAAAAGTCATTTTCTGTAAACTCATCTCTTGAGTGATTGAATATTCCTTTTGGACTGAACATACATGTTACCCTCTACTCCCACTCAAAACTCAGAACAATGATACAGAGCTTTAAAAAAAAGGCTCAAAGCTACAAGAAGGGGAAGGGAACAAACAATTATGGAAGCTAGGAAACAGATGGACACGTAGCGACTGCGGGAAGTGGGAACCCAGGTCAGTTCATACAACACTACTAGAAAAATAACGTGTCTTTTTAGTACACTGTAACATGGAGGTTATAATATTGACGTGTCTTTTTAGTACACTGTAACATGGAGGTTATAATATTGATATGTCTTTATTACTGGTGATTATTAGCCTTGATCCTATTTACTTGTATCTGTTTCTACCTTGTAGAGTTAATTTTTCTCTTGTAGCTGAAGTATCATGGGGGAGATGCTTTGAGAGACAATGCATATACCCTATTTCTTCTGAGACTTTGCCTATTAAAAATGTTAGCATTCATTGGCGCATCATTTTGCATCATCTCCTAGAGTATTTGTGATTAATATTTAATTAGGCAAAGTAGAGTTTCGTTCTGTAAGAAGCAAAGATCAATTACCATAAAGTTCTGTTGTTTAAATTTCCAGAGGCTTAACACAACAGAAGCTTGCTTTCCCACTGTGGCTATTTTGGATATGTAGGCGTTTTTTTTTGCTATGATTCAAGGACCCAGGCTAAACTTCTTATTTTGAAGTAATTCCAAGCTGAGATAAGTTGCAAGAATAGTACCAAGAAATTCTGTCCATCCTTTACCCAGATTTACTCAGTACATGCCACATTTGCTTTTTTCTCTTCCTATTTGTGTATGTCTATCTGTCTGCTTATCTTAAATCGGACATTAGTTTGTGTGGTCATGCTTTTAGGCCTCAATAGTTTGAGCATATCTTTCTCCACTTAATTCTAGTGTACATGTAGTGTGGTTTCATTACAGATTGGCAAGATACTCTTTCAACAATTTCCCACTGAAGTATTAAATTTTCAGAGTTACATAAGTACATACTGAAATTCTGGAGTCTAAAATTGATAGCACCCTTTAGTTTGCAGTCTGTATTTTCATTAGTTGTCCCCAAAGTGTTCTTTGTTAGGAATCATGTTGCTTTCTTTAGTTGTAAGATCGAGCCCTAGATCCACATATTGAGTTTGTCATGGTTTTATAGTCTGCTTTGATTTAAAGTAGTCTGTAAGGTTTGTCTTTTGTGACATTGACATTTTGAAGAATGACATTTTCGTGACATTGAATGTGGTAATTATGTGACACTGAATATAAATTTGAGTGGGTGGCTTCTCATTGCTAGACAGAGTATACACAGTTGTTGAATGCATCAGGAGACACTCGTGGCTCCTTGCTCCTCAGTGGTGGTTTTAATTTTGTTATTTGGTTAAAGTATTGTCTATGTCTGAAGTGTTTTTAAATATGAAATACTAGTAGTGAGGCCAACATTTTATATATGTATGTATGTATGTATGTATGTATATGTGTATATAATATATATATTTGTTTATATCATTTTTCATTTTAAAGCAATGTTTACATCTCCCCCCCCAGGTATATATAGACTCACAGACCTTCCTCCAGCATGTCGCTGATTTATAATTGTCTATTTGTTTTAGTTTTGTTGTGTTGTGTTTTGCATTGTTATCATTTTTTCCCCTATGTCTTATTTGGCTCCCCTGTAGTCTTCCTATAAGCGAAACTATTTGATATTTTTCTTTTTCTTTCTGACTTACTTCACCCAGCAAGATCCCTTCTAGCCCCATCCATGTGAGGTCAATATTGTGAAGCCTCTTGTAACAGTGTTTAGGCTGAAGAATTCCGCTTGGTATGGTGGAGGACTGTAGGTGTCTTGGCGGTGGCTGTGGTGTGGTAACATACATCTGAAGAGTTGCGATCCTGTACCTCTAAATCATACAGTGTTTTAAACCAATGTTATCACCATAAAATCAAAATTATGATTGAAGTCTCTCAAAACTGTTCAGACTGAAATGCACCTAACTTGAAATTCAAGCTTATTTAGCTTCACTTCTTGTAGTCATTTCTACCGTTGAACTGTTAATGCATGCTATGGCCATTTATGTCTGTTTCATTTCCTCAGGTAGGCCTTTTTTCCCTTAAATTTTTTATAGTAAAATATGCCTAAAACTTAACATTTGACCCAATTGTAAGTGTTGAATTCAGTGTCACTGAGTAGTTTATGCAGCAATCACTACTATTGTTTCCAAAACGTTTTCATCATCATAAACATAAACTCTGTATCCACTGAATGACGGTCACCATTTCCTCCCTCCTCTAGCTCCTGGTAACCTCACTTTTTGTGCTACCGCAGTATTTTAAAATAAACACCAGCTTCCTGTGTTATCTGGAATAGGTTACTTGACTTTTGCTCCCATATCAGTACTGTGATAAAAATATACAGGGCAATTTCTGGGTTTTGGCATGAGTTTCTGTATAGTAACTCCAAATCCTGGTAAGGGAAGCAGTTTTATTCTGAAAATTAACAGAAATAATTACTAGCTTGATAATTTTTGACCTCTAAGTTGGGTATTTTGGATGGGGTCTGGGCACAGAGAGGTGGGAGTACTCCTCTACGGTGGCAGGCTAGAGTTTCATTGCCGCTTACAGTTTTGATTTGACTGTCTACTAGTTGGGGAAAGTCATTCAGATCACTTACCCATTTGTACCTTGGCCCGCTAGCTATTGATACTGTGCACTGGAATAGTTTCTAGCTGTGTGAGAGGCCCAGGGTTCATAAAACACTTCCCTGCTGCTGTCTTTGTGATCACTAATTCTCTTGTCTATGCAGTGAACTTCACAAAATTAACTTCTCTCCAAAGGGTGCTTTGGGATAAAGCTGTAAAACACCTCGCACAATTGAAAGGCCTCCTTATTCTTAGTAACATTCCTCAGTGTTCTTTGAGGACTCACCCACTCTCAATCATTTTTCTGTATTAGGAATAGTTATTAGAACTATTTTAATAGTATCATGGAATATAAAGAACACGGCCACCTGTTCCTGGAGCTGGAGCTGCAGAAGCGACTGTGGATTTCCAGATAACTCAGAGTAAAATCGCCCAGATGAGCCATCTCATTCGTTGCTGTATGGTATCTGTTCGTTCCTTAACACATTTGACAAGGCCTTGAGACCGTTAGCATATTCTTTGGTTCACGTGGGCTGTAGAAGGAAGCAAGACTCCAGGACTAGCCCAAGGGACCTGCTCTTGGGATGACATTAGCATCTGGACAGATCACATGACCCATTCTTAACTAGGTACCTACTAAGCAGCTTGCTCAGTGGGGGAGCATTCGTAGAGGCAGGAAGCCATTTATCTGAAGGTTCAGCAGTTACTCTGCTCTTGTGATACCTTGACTTGAATGAGGCAGCCTTTTCATCAGTGCTGCCCAGGCCTTGCTGATTCCTATTGGGGTGAGTTGGTCAGAAGTCAAGTTGTCTATTTCTTGCTGTAACTAGCTTCTTCCTGAGGATTAAACTGAGGTCCTGAACCAAATGGAAGGATCTGCGTTTAGTTTTTACTTCTTTTGGAAGAATGATCAGTCATCTCCCTGTTCCTTCTGTGGTGGTGCCAAATCTCACGAAAGAGGTGATGACTGTCCTGGTTAGGTTCTCTATTGCTGCGTGAAAACTCTTCCCAGAACTCAGTGGTTTATAATAACCACTTTCATAGTGTTGTCCTTCTGGGATTTCAGAATGTGGCAGTGAGGCAGTTTGTCCTCTGAGTGGTGTTAGGTGTCTGTGACTTGGGGTTCCACTTCCCATGTGACTTCCTTATTCTTGGGATTAGTTCCTCAGTGTTCGTGGCCAGTCTCCCCACTGTGGCAGCTCATCCTCCAGCCTTCACACAGCTCAGGCTGCTCGTGTAACAATGGTCCCTGGCTAGTAGTGCTTCATCAGGGTGGCGATGAAACGACAGCCTCTACTTTAAATCTACTTTAAGTTCAATAAAATATTGGCAAACAAATTGGTACCAGAATGTAATATTTATCATTTCATTGTCATGTCTACAATGCAGCCAGAGTAAAAATCTGCAGCAGAGAAGAGAAGGCGCACGGGTGGGCATGACTGGCTGTCCAGACAGCAGGAGGGCCACCTTTTGTCTTGTTTTGGATTGACTGACCACGCCCTTCAGAACAGATTTCCTGATGTTCTCCTGGCCATCTGCTGTGTGTGCAGAAGACCTCTTTTTACACATGAAAGGAAGTAGATAAATATTAAGTTGAAACATCTTGATAATAAATATATTTGTACAGCTTTTCTAGTCCTAGGTTATTGAAACTCTGTCAGCCTTGGCTGGTAGCCATACTCTCTCTCTGCCCTTTTTTTCTGGTTTCCTTTTTTGTTTTGAACAACAGCTGTTGAGTGAGCACCCAAGAGATTCAGGATTGCTAGGGTAAGAATTACTGCAGGCAGGCCAGGTTCAAGGGCAGGCATCCTCCCAGGTGTTTGGAAGAAGAGGGTGTGGCCTCCTCACTTCCACTCTGCATGTAAGGAAGAAGAGGTACAGAAGGTAAAATGGCTTTTTTTAGAAAAAGATTTATTTATTTATGCATACAGAACTGGGGTACAAGCCAGAGGTGCAGGGGCAGAGAGAGGCTTCACCAGAGACAGAATGGGGAGCAGAACAGGTGGATGGATGAAGTACACTTCTGAGGGGAGCAGTGGGCGAGACAGGAGAGGTCTGCAGCACCATGTGGATCACCTCCAGGGCTGAGATCGAATTCGCACCAAAGTGGCTATGGCCAGCTTGGCAGTGCTGCGCTTTAACCCTCTGCACCACCAGGGAGGACCCTAAAATGGCTTTTCTTAATGGCAGTATCTGTCTTACACGTGCTTCTCCCTAGTACTGATTAATAACATAAAGAAGATGTTCCTGGGACAAGGAGGAAAAGAGTAGACAAGTTCATATTTTTAATGACTTTGTATCTATCATTTGTGGTACTGGGTCTTTAAAAATAGAAGGGAATGTGACCTTAAGTGGACATTGTGGGTCATTTAATAACATGAGAGGCAAAGTTATGAAGAAAGAAAGCCACCAAGTGGCACCCAGTTTCTGACATTTAAACATCTGTGGCACACCTTACAGGCCAGTCTTTAATGCAATAAAAGTACATTTCTGATAAGCTCTGTCTGACTTCAGACAAAATGTTGAATTGACCCAGCAATTGCAAACATCCCAGGCAGGGTTTCGAGTGCCCCTAAGCAGTTCTCTAGAATTATTTCAGATGCTGAGATTGCAGGCTTCCCCCCATACCATGTATGTATTACCTAGCACTGTAAGACTCTTTATAGGGTGTCCATATGTGAGAGAATTTAAATGAATTCTCCTAAATGCTTCATGGGATAAGATGATCCAATGGCAACTGAATGTTTTCAATTAGGCTGTTTCCATGGATACCATTAAGTGTGCCAAAATTCATAGCCACAGGAGATTTTACTTGCTTCAATATTGATTAAGAAATCTGAGAACAATCTTCAGATGTGTAGGAGGTAGGTAGAAGATAAATTCTTGGGGTAGTATAAAATTTTTTTTTCTCTCCTATGGTTAAGGGCTAGTCCAGATAAAATTCAAGGCAGTCAGCCAAGTCTGACAACAGGATTTATGTTAGGAGACTGTCCAGAATAAAAATGAACATGGATTACATCTTTTATCCCAGGTGTAGATGTTATTTATTTGTTAATGTAAGTTTCCTTATGTGCTGGGTATACAACATTGGCAGTATTAAAAAAAGTTACAATCCTTTTTATCTGTGTTGTTTATAAAGAAAGCATTTTTAATGGTATCTGCAGACATCTTACAATTTTCATTCTGGGAAGGATTCACTTCTTATTACTCATTTAAACATGGATTCTTTATTGGGGTTCTCAGATCTTCGAAGGACCTATGGCTAGGATTCAAAGGGAATTGACCTTGGATGGAGAAAAGAATACATCTTTATTTTGAGTAACAATGGATATTTAGCATTTTCATCAATTAACAAATACAGGCAACACATCACAGCACTGTTAATCCCCCTGTGATTTTGTCATCAATAAACTGGTTTCATATTGTACCACGGCTGTTGCACATATCTTGACATATCATTTATGCTAATTGCTACTTCAAAATGTGGGCAGTTTATTTCTGCTAGTAATAAGCATATGTATGACTATATCACAAATTTGTATAATTTTTAATAATTATTTTAATATAATTGACTTCTCTTTTAGTCCTATGTTTTATTTTTTGCATTTAAAAGTGTTTCTCCTGAAAGGGAGCCCTAAAATTTCACCAGACTTACAGAGGTCCATAGTACAAAAAAAGGGAGGGCCTGTGGTTTGATAGCATGTAGATGGCATGTGTTATCTTAATTTTATGACCACAATCTAAGATAGCAGTTTCCTACTTAATCTCTTTTCATGGAAAATCTTAAAAAAAGAAAAGTCAGAAGGGAATTCTTACTTGTTGGTTCATGTGTGGAACCTACAAAGTATTGTGTTGGAAAAGTCATGACATTTTTTTCTACCAAATGCATCATGACTTTTCCAACAACCCAATACTTGCAGGCAGGTATCTTTGTCTTTCGTTTGATAATTTGTCTTCAGGGGACAAATTTTACTGGGTACAAAAGTTTAAGAAGCAAAGGTTTTTGGGCCTATGCTGGGCTCATTCAGTAGAATAGTGTTAAATCCTTGGGGGGTGAGGGAGAAAGGTTTCCTTTGTGTCTGAGGATCAGATTCCCAGAAGATTCCCCAGTACCCATACACAGTCCTCCATGTGGCTTTGTGGAAATTGGGACTCTTGACTTTTTCATGTGGAGCTGTTCTCTGGCTTACCTTGGTGAGCAGTGACTAGGGTTTAGCCATGGAAACGTGTCATTTCATGGCAGGGACTTCTGGTGCAGGGAACACATGCAGGATGACTGGAGGGAGGTTTAAGCAAAATACTGTACCTGGCTTTTCTCCAAGATACCATTTTGCATTGACTGTGACTTTGCTGTGATGTGGAACACCATTCAGTGTGTCACTTGGTTACAGCCGGCCCCATCACCTTTGAAGCAGGGCTAGTAGTCTTTTAGTGTGCTAGCAGAATACTGTAGGGGTGCGCCTTAGGAGCAGGTAGGTGGTAATTGGTTCTGTGACAGGTGTTACCTTGTTTAAAAAAAAACAAAACCTCCAACCCCCAATTTTTGTAAAACTTCACATTTTTTTTATTCTCCACTGACTTTGTGAATCGGGGTCCTCTGCCATCTTGTGTTGGTAAGTTCTCCCTGTAGGGAAGCAGTTCTTCAGAGTATGGTCAACCTCTGTAGCTGACCACCTGCCTGCAGGCAAAAATTACATAACATTTATTTTACAGTGATCTGGAAAAAAAGGATGACAACAAAAATGGACACAAAGACATTTTATTTCTATCCTGGTGACTCTTTAGGAGAGTAATAATTTTATTATCATACAAGTCATTCTTTTATAACATACATTTCAGTGGTTTTTACTACTTCCACAGGACTGTGCTACCATCACCACAATCAAATTCAGCACATTTTTTATTTCCTCCAATATGAAGCCCGATGCCCTTTAGCAGTCACCCCTGACTAATATATTTGTCTTTATAGCTTTGCCTATTCTGGATATTTCATATAAATGGAATTATACAACATGTGGTCTTTTGTGTCTGGTTTCTTTCACTTAGCATATTTTTTTTAAAGGGCCTGCATTTTAAAAAAAGATTTATTTATCCATACAGAACTGGGGTACAGGCCAGAGGCTCAGCGGCGGTGAGGGGATTCACCAGACCCAGAATGGGGAGCAGAACAGGCAGACTGACAAAGTACACTGCTGAGGGGAGCAGTGGGCGAGACAGGAGTGGTCTTCTATGCCATGTGGGTCACCTCTGGGGCCAGGGATTGAACTCACACTGAAGTGGCTGTGGCTCACTTGCAGGGCTGCACTTTAACCCTCTGTGCCACCAGGGAGGGTCCCACTTAGCATAATGTTTTTAAGGTTTGTCCATGTTGTAGCATGTATTCATACTTCATTACTTTTTATGGTTCAGTAATAATTCCACTTTAGTGGACATACCACATTTTGTTCATTCATCAGTTGACCATCATTTGGTGGTGTAACCACTTCACTGTAATGAATAATGCTGCAGTGAGTGCTTATTTATAAGTTTTTATGAGGACATACACCTTTTAGTTCTCTTAGTTATATAGTGAGGAGTGAAATAAAAAAATATTAAAAAAGCTGGTCTCCCCCAGAGTGAGGGATTTGAAGAAGGCAGCAAGATAGAATCCATGTCTTTTATGTCCTCACCCCTGAAGTCATATGTCATCACTTTGACCCCCATTCTGGTTGTCACACAGACAACCCTGATACAGCATGGGAAAGTGCTACAAGTGCATCCTTACTACCAGAAGGTGGGATACTTAGAGGCCGTTTGGAGGCTGCTGCCATGTGTGTGGGGCCCTTACTTCCCACAGCCGCAACATTTTAAGTTGTTTTCCTTTTTCATACTCTCAAATTCCAAACCAGAATTTCATACTTGAGAATACCCAAATCATTCACAATGCAAATGAAAATATAAGTTTTCTCTTATAAACATTTAGTGAGTTGGCAAAATAAAATAGTTAATAGAAAAGCAGTGTTGCAGGCACTTCATTTGGGGGATTTGCTTTTTAATGGAATGAATTAGCAGAAACCTCTTGAGTCCTTCCTGGGAGCTGGACGGCTGGCGCTTGCTTTTTTTCTTCTCTCCCCTTGGAAAATCTCCCTGTATCAAACACTGAATTCTTCATTTTCTAAAGCCCTTCCAACTTCCTTATGTTTTTATTGCAGATTTGACATGTTTGAATGTCAGCCAAAATATAAGATAAATGGTAGATACAAGGACTGAGTGGTTTCCATGGAGGCTTCTTGCAGGAGCCCTTCCTTTCTCCATTCAGCTGTTGCTGGGAAGCATCCCTTTCCAGCGAATGTGTGGTTCCCAGCAATTCAAGTAACTCTTAGGGGATTTGTTTAAACAAATTCAGAACTAAGTTTTTCTATACATTTTTAAGGTTGAATTAGGTTTTACTGAAACTTGGGAATGTTAACTGGTTCTCTTTGCGAAGCAGTTGAACTATACTTATGTTTATTTCACTTGGTTTGCGCTTTGGAGAATAAAAGAAGGACCTTGATTGGGTACAGAGGTATGTGGATTAACTGTGTCTCATCTTGGAACCATGAAATAAAGTATGTTTCCACCTCAGGAATCAGCCCATCACTTTTTCTTTTTCAGACTCACGCTGCCCCTGAGCATCTGGCCTGTACCCCAGTTCTGTATGCACAAATAAATAAATCTTAAAAAAAAAAAATCATAGCATCTTGAATCTGTTCTCTTGCATTATCCTTGTCCTAAAATGCTATTCCTTCCAATATTTGCATGATATGGGGAAGTTACCTCTTCCTAAACTGTACTGTCATCTCAGATATTATTTCTCATGCTATTTGAAATACCCTCTTCCCTTCCCCCAAACTCCCTGTCCATGTTGCATTTTGTTCATAGCATTCATCATCTACTATCAGAGAGATATATTATTAAGTTGTTAAAAACAATCACTATACAGTCAGACTGTTTGGCTAGTTTCAGACTTCCTCATTTATTGACTGTGTGACTTTGAGGAAGATATTTAACCCTATTATGTCTGTTTCTTCCTCTAAAATGGAGTTTTTTTTTTCCCCTCACTATGTAGTCTAGCTTTATGAGAGCAAAGATTTATTACCTTTTCTTGAGTACTTAGAATATTAGCCCCATTTTGTCAATCATTTGTTGAGAAGTTTAGCTATTTTGGCTTATGTAATTTTTTCTTTTAACAAATATACTAAAGATGTGTTTGCCTTTTTAGCTTAGGTCAGCCCATCACTTTTAACCACCATTGATTACATCGGCTTAGAGCTTTTTGCTTCTTCTAAGTAGTTTCCTTTTTCTTTCAAAATTGTGTTCAGTTGGATGTGAGCAGTTCTGCACTGAGGTTAGCTCACTAACTTTCGTTCTTGACTCCCACTGTCCCAGTGTCGCGCTCTATTTTCACATCGCCTCGTCTCTCTCAGTTATAGGAAGATTTAAAACGTTCAGGAGTTGAAGAAAAATTGCAAAAGTGAAGTGCGTTGTGAAAGAGGGAACGTTAATTTGAATTCTCAGTGTAGCGGGAAGAGCGCTGGGTGCATGCTGCTTGTGGCTGCGCAGGCCAGGCAAGGTCACACTCTCACTAGCTGCGGTTGGTTTGTAAGTTCTCAGTGTGGCTGTGTGTGTGTGTGTGTGTGTCTTACTGTAATCAATAGTGGTTACCATGAAAAATGAGGTGGTGTCTCAAAATTGTCTGGGTTGTAGCACAGGGGTTGAGCTGTTGCCTAATCATCTGACAGTCCGAGAGCTGGAGGTTTTTCTAAGTCTAAGATAGTCATTTACCAATCTTAAGAAATTTTTTGATCATTATAAATGCATGCCTGATACTTTTCTGGCTTTGAGGTTTTGTGGGCAATCATTTTGTGAAGGGAGCAGAATGAAAAATAAACATTAATTATGAAAATCCATTCAAAAGACATTATTCTGTGATTCAGTGCAGGAATTTTTATACCACTTATGTACTGGCTTCACCTTTGGGACCAGCATTCTTAAGAGCTAATTTTTACTTTGGACTTTCTAATGTATTTCACTTATGTCAGCTCATAAGCATGTTTACATCTGTGCATCATGTTATATTGAGACTTGGATGGAATATAAATGTTTTATTGGCCTAAATCTGAGTCTAATCCTTCGCATGACTTTGGTAGAAAATCAATTTCCTCTGCTCTGTCAAGATTTTTCAGGTCAGTGCTCTTTGGAAGTTTCCCAAACTGTTAGATTAAAATAGATTTTGTTTCTCTGCTACATACTTGTAGTTTTCAATAGTGTACTGGGATCTAGAAAGTAAGGAGAACAACCTGACAAGATTTCCATGAGTTCTGTTTAAGCTAACTTGTTGACAGTGCACCTTTGCGGAGCCAAGGAGTTTGTGTGTCTGAAAGGCAACTTTGGGGAACAACTATAAATGACACCTATGGGCGAGGTTTGTCCACTTGCTAGTAGCTTTATTATTTATTTATTATTTAAAGTTTTTTTTTTTTTTTTTTTTTTTTTTTGCTACTTAAACATATAAGAACTGGAGTGTAGGCTAGAGGTGTGGGGTGAGAGGATTCACCAGAGAGAGAGTGGGGAGCACAAGGGGCGGATCTACTGAAACACACTACTGAGGGGAGCAGCAGGCAAGACAGGAGAGGTCTGCCGTGCCACATGGGTCAGCTCCCTGGTGGGAATCAAACTTGCGCTCACAGTGGCTGGCGATATCTTGTTAATGCTGTCTTTAACCCCTGCACCACCAGGGAGCCCTTCGCTCGCTAGCTTTAATTAAAAAGAGAAGACCCATATATGTGTACTCATCTCCTTTTCTGGGTATGGGCCAGTGCAGGTGGACGCATGATGACCAATTGGACATTCTCAATTTTAGCCCTGGAAGCCCTGTATTTTGGGAACCACCTTCATCCCATCCAAGCCAGAATAGGCTGGTCAGTCACCTGGGCAGTGAAGTCTGGAGATTGATGCTTTGGAACTGGCAGCATCCTAGCAGACACTCTAAAGAGGGATTTAGTATGGGCATGTAGTATCTTGTTGTCCAGGGACAGTAGTTGGGTTGATTTGACTACAAAACAATGGAATGAGAAGAACAGGAATTTCTTTGGCCTTCTGAATTTAAGAGTGTGTGTTTATGGAATGTCTTGGCAAAAACTATTACCCTTCATTTTTATTTTTATCCTTCTCCTGGATAATGCAACAACCTTTAGCTCCACTTATCCCTTCTCCCAATTTGTTATTTCTGCCCTGTGTCGTAGTACTATGCATTCAACACCAAGCACTTCCGAGGTGTTCAGTTTGTCACTTATGCCACTGCGGAGGAGGCGATATAGCCACGCAGGCAGGGCCGTACCAAGTGGGTGGCAGAGTTGTGAACCACAGAGGCCGGGCAAAGAGAATTTTCTCAAAAACCGGGGTCTACTTCACTGTTGAAAAGATTTCTGTTGGTGGCATTAAAGAGGACACTGAAGGACATTCCTTAAGAGGGTGTCTTATGCAGTTTGGGAAAAATTGAAGTGATTGAAAACATGAGTGAGGCTGCTGCAGGAAGAGAGGCTTTGTTTCTGTAACCATTGATGACCGTGAATTCTGCAACAGGACCACCACTCAGAAATACCACTCTGTGAAGTCAGGAAAGCCCTCTCAAAGCAAGAGATAGCCAGTGCTTCAGCCAAAGAGGGTGAAGTGGTTCTGGAAACTTTGGTGGTGGTTTTGGAGGTGTTTTTGGTGGGAACAGTAGCTTCTGATCCTGGAGGAAACAAGTGGTCAGGGTGCCTTTGGTGAGCCATGGTGGTGGTGGGTATGGTGGCAGTGGGGATGGCTGTACTGGGGTTGGTGGTGATAGAAGCAATTTTGGAGGTGCTGGACACTAGTGATTTTGGCAATTCAAACAGTTTTCAGATGTTGCACCCATGAAAGGAGAAAACTAAGGAGGCAGAAGCTGTGGCTCCCATGGAGGCAGAAGCCAGCATGTTGGCAGGCCACGAAACCTAGGTGGCTTTGGTGGTTTCAGCAGCAGCATCTTGGGCAGTGGCAGAAGGTTTTCATTAATGGCCAGGAAACAATGCTTAGCAGCAGCGGAGAGCCAGGGAAGTGACAGGGAAGCTACAGGTCACAAAAGATTTGTGAACTCGGCCAAGAACATTGGTGGCAGTGCTTCGCTGCTGCAGAGAAGGCGTTTGACACAGTCCTGTACGGGCAAAGGTCCTGAGGACTGTACTTGGGGCTAAATGTGTAACATGTTATTTTAGACCCTGTTCTGTGTAAAGTGTAGAGCATTGCAATAAAGGACTTTGATGTACATTTTTTTGGTACCCAAGCTGTTGATTGTTAAATATAATAGTCTGATCATAATGTTGAATAAATGTCTTTTTAAAAGAAAAAGCCAAAAAAAAAAATAGCAGTTGTATTTCTGTGTCTTAACAGAGAACATATGGACACTGAATTAACAATGTTATTTGTAGTTGCTCAAAAAATAGGTGTAAATCTGACAGTATGAACAGGACTTGTATAACTGAAAACTATATACAGTGCTGATAAGAGAAATTAAAGCTGATCTAAATAAATGGAGAGAAATACCGTGTTTATGGATTAGCAGATATAACATAGTTAAAATGTCAGTTCTTATCAGATTGATATATGGGTTTAATAAAATTACTCTAAAAAATCCTGGCAAGCTTTTTTGGGTAGATGTGATTATTTAAAAATGTACATGGAAAAGAAAGGAACTATAAGAGCTAAAACAATTTGAATTTTGAAAAAATGGAATTTTGGGGTAAAAATAAGGTAGGAGGAATTAGTCTGCTGGTTTCCAGGCTGCATAGTATTGCTGGAGGGATAATACATAGAACAATTAAACAAGAAAAAAGAACCTAGAAATAGGTCCATAGAAATATACCCAATCAAGGGCCTCTGTGGTAGAGCAAGGGGTTAAAGTGCAGCACTGTGAAAATATGCAGCTTGAATTCAGTCCCCTGCCAGGGAGCTGACCCACGTGGGGCAGCAGTCCTCTCCTACCCTACCCTCTGCTCCCCTCAGCAGTGTAGTTTGGTCAATCCCCCTGTTCTGTTAACATTTATTTATTCATGCAAAGAAGAACTGGGGTAGAGGCCAGAAGTGTGGGGGGTGAGAGGATTCACCAGAGACAGCGGGGAGCAGAACAGTCGGATCCACTGAAATATACTGCTGGGGGGGGGCAGTGGGAGAGACAGAGGAGGTCTGCTGTGCCATGTGGGTCAGCTCTCTGGCTTGGGATTGAACTCAAGCCTCAGCAGTGATAACATGATGGTGCTGAGACTTAACCCCTACACCAGAGGGAGGTCCCACCTTTCAAAATTCAAAAGTAAAAGCCCAAACAATTCAATTAGAAAAATACACAAGAGACAGATATTTCACTGAGGAGGAGATGGAGAGGACAGATTAGCACTGGAGCAGATGTTTAAGACCATTAGTCATTAGGGAGATGGAAATTAAAGGTATAATGAGCTGTCCATTTATACTTACCAGAATGGCTAAAATAAAATAAATGATATTACTAAATGCTGACAAGTCTGCAGATAAATGAGATCACTCCTACCTTGCTGATGCTACTGTCAATGATATAACTCCTCTGGCAGATATAGTTTATAAAAAACACTAAATAGGGGCCCTCCCTGGTGGCATAAAACACAGCACTATGAAGCTATCCACAACCACTGCAGCAAGGTCCGTAGCCAGAGAGGTGATTCACATGGTGTGGCAGACTTCTCCTGACCTGCCCACTGTTCCCCTCAGCAGTGTATTTCAGTACATCTGCCTGTTCTGCTCCCCACTCTGTCTCCGGTGAATCCTCTCACCCTCTGCACATCTGGTCTGTACCACAGATCTGTATGCATAAATAAATATATCTTTTTTTAAAAGATTTATTTATGCATACAGAACTGGGGTACAGGCCAGAGATGCGGAGGGTAAGAGGATTCACCAGGGACAGAGTCGGGAGCAGAACAGGCAGATCGATGAAGTACACTGCTGAGGGGAGCAGCGGGCGGGTCAGGAGAGGTCTGCCACGCCATGTGGTCTCCTCCAGGGCAGGCGGGATCGAACTGATAGGGAAGTGGCTTAAGCTTCTTAGTGCAGTGCTTTAACCCACTGCGCCACCAGGGAGGGACCAAATAAATATATCTTAAAAGAAAAACAACACACTACTATCATACATTACCCAGCAATTGTCCTCCTGGGCATAGATCCCAGAGAAATAAAGATTTATATTCACGTAAGTACCTGTGCACAAATATTTATAATAGTTTTATTAATAAATGGCCCATAACTAGAAATGACACAGGTGCCCTTCAGTGAGTGAATGGTCAAACAAACTGGTACCTCCATACCGTGGAATACTACTTAGCAATAAAGAAGAATGAACTATTGATATGTGCAACAACCTGGATGGATTTCCAGAGAATTAGACCCAGTGAAAAAAGCCAATCCCAAATGGTTACTTAGTATATAATTCTGCTTGTATACTGTTCTTTAGATGATGAAATTATACAAAGGGAGAAAGATTACAGGATTCACAGGGACTGAGGGGTCAGTGGAGGGAGGGGTAAGTGTTATGATATAAAAGGGCAGTATGAGGTATCCTGGTGATGGCAATGTTTGCTAGTTTGACTGTACCAAAGTCAGCATCCTGGCTCTGATGTGCTATAGTTTTGCAACATGTTAGCACTGGGGGGAAACTGGGTAAATTGTACACACACAGGATCTCTATATAGCATTTCTTACAACTGCATGCAAATCTACAATTATAAAGTTTAATTAAAAAAAAAACATTTAAGAAAGCAAAACAATGCAACACCAAGACCTAGAAGGCTCAGAATCAGAGGAATCACGAGCAGTAAATAATGTAACCCTTGTATACGTTAGTGCTGGTCTGAAGTCCAGGCCCAGTTTTGTTCTGAAATAGTCATGTGTGTCCATCAAAGTGTCTCTAGTGAGCGTATGATTGCCTTTCTTCCTCAGCTGCTTATAGTTTGGGATTTTATTCACTGTATGCCCTATGAGTGCCTTTTGCCTTTGTTCTTCATATAGAAACAAACCCGTTGCTTCATTTCACTTTCAAGGTCATTTCCAGGCTCTGTTAGCTTTTATGATCACATTTTTGTACTGGGTTCTCGCCTAAGGACTAGAGTCTCTGGACACTGGACTTGCTTTTTTATGAGTGATATTTTTCTCTTTGCTCATGTGCTAGAGGTTTCTACCTATCCCTTGATAGTTAATCTCCTCTTTCGGAGTAGGAATTTCACTTTTGAGCTGGTCATGTGTCTGCCCAGAATAAAGGGAACACTGCTTGGATTTCATTGTACTAGGTGTGACTGTCTGGCAAGAAAGAACCCGCAGCCTCTTTTCTTTAACAAACAGAGAATAGGTAAAACCAAATGCTTTGTAGAATATCTGCGTGTTGTGGTTGAATTGTATCCGCTCTCCCCCACAAAAAAAGGATGTTGATGGTCTAATTTCTAGTACCTTGGGATGTCGCCTTATTTGGAAATAGGTCTTGGCTGATGTCATCAAATTAAGATGAGATCATGGTGGGGTTGGGATTGACACTTAAGCCATAGGACTAATGGTCTTATAAGAAAAAGCCATGTGAAGATGCAGTTTGGAGTGTTAGTTTTCTAAGCCCAGGAGCTATTGGGGTCACCAGAAGTTAGGAGAGAGACATGGCACAAATTTCCCCTTAGATCAGTTCCCTCAGAAACCAACCCTGCTGACACTTTGATTGTTGACTTCCTGCCTTCACAACTATGAGACAATATTTTTCTATTGTTTTAAGTCATGTAGTTTGCGGTATTTTGTCACAGAAACCAGTATACCATTTCAAACCTTGTTTGGGTCTTTTGTTTTTTATTTTCACCAGAGACAGAACTGCTGAGGGGAGCAGCGGGGAGATAGGAGAGGTCTGCTGCGCCATGTGGCTGGGGATGGAACTCATGCTTCAGTGGCTGGAGAAAGCTTAATAGTGCTGAGACTATCTCCTGCACCACCAGGGAGCCCCTTGTTTGTTGGGTCTTTTAAAAACTACATTGGACATGCAGAGGCTTCTTAACCTGTATCCTGAGACATTTAGACTGAATATGCCTTCTTTTTCCTGGAAAATCTCACTCTAGCATGCATAGACACTCGTCGTTCTGAAGCCCCTGTTTTTATTGTTGATTCGAGGTGCTGGAATGTCAGCCAAATGTAAGGCAAATGGTTGATGCAAGAACTGGGTGGTTTCCATGGAGACTTCTTGCAGGAGCCCTTCCCTTTTCAGTTCCGCAGTTGTCAGGGAAACATGTAGTTTCCGCTTCTGGGGTCTGCCTCTTTTGGATAAGGAAATAGTTAAATCTCTTTATAGCCCTAAAAAACAAATTCAGAACAGAGCTTATTCAGATTTCCTTAAAATTGTATCAGGATTTTCTGTAACTTAAAAATCAAACCAGTTTTCTGCTCAAGTGGTCATACTTCTTTGTTCTGATGCAGAACATGTTAATTTTGAGGCTTTTGGGAGCAAAGTGGAGGTTCAAAGAGAGATCCAGAGCTGGTGTTAGATGCTACATGACTCCAGTCAATGATCTTCAGTTTGCCCCACCCAATGAGAGATCCAGGAGGCTGGCCAGTATGCAACTTTGCTAGAAGCCAGAGTTGGCAGGCTGGGGCTGTACTAACTGTTTCTGTTCAGCTGTTGTTGAATGGAGTTTGGTGTTAGTGGTGGTTGATGGAAAAGGTAGGAAGAGCACAGATTCTGGATGTTGAAATGCGAATGAATGGGATTCCCCAGGGCTGTGTCTATTTCTGTTGTGACAGCTCCCAGTGCTTTGTCAGATTGTTCGGTGAGGTAGGTGGCAAATTGCCCCAGTATTTTGCAGCTCCTCCCTTCAAGAGGTGGAGTCTTTAGTACTGGCCTTGTGACTTGGTTTGATGATAGAATGTGGTACATGACCTTGTGCAAATTTTTTTTTAAAGGTTTATTTATTTATGCAAACAGAACTGGGTACAGGTCAGACATGCAGGGCTGGTGAGAAGATTCACCAGAGACAGAGGGGGGAGCAGAACAGGCAGATCGTCAAAGTACACTGCTGAGGGGAGCAGCAGGCAGGTCAGGAGAGGTCTGCTGCACCATGTGGATAATTTTGGGGGCCTGGCCAGCTTCACAGTGCTACACTTTAACTTATTGTACCATTAGGGAGGGCTGACCTTGTGCAAGTTTTGAGTTTAGGCCTGAAGATGCATTTCAGCTTCAGTATTTGCTTCTCTGGGAACCCTGCCACCATGTGCAAGAGCCCAGGCTCACAGGCAGTGAGGCTAGGGGCGAGGAGAGGTAAATGGAGGTACCTCATCAATCAAGAGCCAGTGGCTAAAGCATTAGGTGACCTCCAGTGAGCACAGTGGTATCAGACCCAGTCAGTAGAGTTGCCTAGCTGAGCTCAGCCCACATTGCTGGCTGAATTATGAACTAAATAATTAATATTACCTTAAGGCATTAGAGTTTTGGGTTGTTTGGCAGCAATAAATACTCGATTCAGTCAAGTGTGGGTGCTGTGGACTTACGTTTGACCCCTCCTTGGTAAAACCCAGGAGTAACAAAGTCTTGTCCTTAGCAGCTTACCTGTAGGTGATTTAAACAGTTCATCAGCAGTGTGTAGGGCAAGCAGTCTTAGCCTTTCTTGGGGAAAGCAAGGCAAACATTAGGGACACACGCCTCAGAAACGCGGCCTTGGCAGCCTTGCGGCTATCTCGTAACAGAGTGAGTCCAGTGAGGGTGCTGGGTGTTGGGTGCCTCTACCTCCACCATGCACTGTCTGTGCTGGACTTTGGATGTGGGGTGTGGTACGCCTGGCACCCTGGAGCTGGCTGTTGCTCCTGTTCTAGAAAACAGTGATCTGTCTCTGCTCCTTTGTAGCCCTTCCCCACTCTCCCCCTCTCCGTGCGGTGTGTCTGGTCTAGCTTAGGGCCTGAGTGGATTGAGAGGATATCAGGAAAGTGATGCTGTGGCATTCCTAGCATAATTTAGCTGAAGGCAGGTAGAAAATTTCATGAACATTGGCAAGGGGTTCTGGTTCTGGGCAGCCAAAGGCAAAATGGCAAATGTCCATTAGTTTTTGTTCTGTGCTCTTGTTAGCTCTCATTGGTTCCAGTGCAGTTATGATGAAGTCAGTTCTGTGCTCGATTCTTTGGTTCAATTGAGAAAAAATTCTCAGTTCTGAGGCTGTACCCTTTCCACCTGCTGCCTCTTTCACAGATGTGTGTTGATGGCCATTTTGGGAGGCCAGGAAGTAGTGGGGCCTAATTTGCATGTATCACTGGTTGCCAGAGTGTGAACAGTACGCGTCTTTCAGTTGGTGAGCTCAAAGAAACTCCATTCACTGCCACAAGGTGCCACCTAAGGAAACTGAATGAATGGTATGTCAGTGAGCATAGGGGCTGTCTGTTTCCACAGTTGAGTTTGGTTTGTGAGACATTTTTAAATTGTTGGGCAGTAAGTTCTTTTACTTCCAGTGGTTGTTTATTTTCCAGACTTTCCCTAATAACTTTTTTGAATCCTGAAGTTCTGCTTGCAAAACCATCCACATAGGATTAGTTTAAATACCAGAGACGACACATAAAAGAGTAAGGGGTAGTACCCAGAGGACTGGGGCTTGAGAAATGTCAGTCCTTCTTCACAAATTGCTTAGACATCCCACTCTGCATCAGCTCACATCTTAGTCAACTCAGGGTGCTGTGCCAGAAGGTCCTATACTGAGTAGCGTACATGAAGAATAGAAGTTATTTTTTTATAGTTCTGGAGGCTGAAGTCTGAATCAGGGTGCCAGCCTGGTCAGGTTCTCATGAGGGCCTTCTGTCCGTTCAGGTCACTCACTTCCTGCTGTGTCCTCACGAGGCAGCTTGCAGAGAAGCAAGTTTACTTGTGACTCTTGGAAGGGCACTTGTCCCATTCATGGGGCTCCACTCTCACCACCTCATCTAATCCAATCACCTCCCAAAAATCTCCCTCCTAGTACCATCACATTGGGGAGTAGGGCTCAGCATAACAATTGGGGGGCATAATCACACATTCCACAGCAGATTATAAGCCCCTTGATTATTCTCTTTGTGTTGAGTGTCTAAGTTGTTAACTCACTAGGCATGACTTGAGAGAATGGACTGTCCTTGGGATGGAACATTTGGGAGAAATCAGCCCTAGACCTCGGCTTACCCTTTGTGGTGGGACTATCAGTTAAGAGTGAACGGATGGGGGCCTCCCTGGTGGCACAAAGGGTTAAATAAAGCTCGGCACTCTGAAGCTATCTGCAGCCACCACACCTCGAGTTCAATTCCCGGCTGAGGAGCCGGCCCATGTAGTACAGTGGACCTGTCCTGTCTCCCGCTGCTCCCATCAGCAGTGGATTTCAGTGGATCTGCCTGTTCTGTTTCCCACTCTGCTTCACCACTCTGGTGAATCTTCTCACCCCCTGCACCTCTGGCCTGCACCCCAGTTCCTGTATGCATAAATAATAAATCTTAAAAAAAAAACCACAAAAATGTGGAGAGGTGCATTACATCAGGTCAGGCAATGCAAATTCTATCTGGGTCTACAGTACACTGTCTACGGGTGACTCAAGGTAGGAGGTAGGAGATCTGCCTCTGCCTTACGGGTGACCATCTCGGCAAGCACAGCTGACTGGCAAGTGATCCAAGGGCAGGGAAAGTTTGGGGGTTTGGTTGTCAAGGGGAGGAGGTGCAGGATAAGGATGGACAGGTAAGAGCGAAGTCAAGTCTTCAAGTGATAGGTGTCAAGCTGAGATGGAAGAGGATGGACATTCATAGCTGGGACACAGTTCACATCTCGTGGAAGCGCCTTAACATTTGGGGAGACTGAGGGAAGGTAAGTGAAGTTCTGTAAGTTATGAGAGGTCAGTAGGTAAGGTGGCCAGGCACTTATTGCTAACTTGACTTCTAACCTTTTTAGTCTTGTTAGTTTGGAGACTGCTTGGCTTAAACCAGCATTCTCTGTCACTTGGGATGACATTTTCAGACCTTCAACTGTCTTTCTGTCCCTTAATGTGCCAAGTTTGAAACAGGATTTAATTTCCTGCGTTACTTGTCTGCTTTTTGCGTACAACTAAGGAAAATTCATTTTTCTTCTATTCCTGTTCTTTTGAAATAAGATGCTTGCTTTGGGGGTCAGGTCTTCTCAGGTGTTTTATTTTTTAAACACACGCACACACACATATAATGGATGTTGTGTTCCTTTTCTGTGTAATAATTCATCATAATGTGTAAAGAAGAAATAAAAATTAAAGATGCTTTCCTTGTAAAGAATCTTCCTGTAAAATAAATAATTGCATTGTATACCAGTCTTCAATTAATGTTAGTTATTAAAGTATTTTAGGATTAAAACTAATATATATATATGTGTGTGTGTGTGTGTGTGTATGTGTATATATATATATATACATATATATATATATATATATATATATATATATACAGAGAGAGAGAGAGAGAGAGAGAGAGAGAGAGAGGAGAGAGAGCTGGGAAACAGAAAGGGGATTTGATTGGTCATGGAAAGAAGTGAGTCTGGCCAATAGAGTGTGGTCATTAGCTCACAGTGGGACCAGTAGCAGGCCGGACTTGAGACTGGAGACTGTGTTGCTGCTGGTTGGGCCAGTCCATCTGCATTTGCCCTGGTGATTTGCCCTTGGCAGGGCTGGTTGTCCTGAAGCCCTGCCAAGGTTGGGAACTATATGCAACTTTGATGCCCTGTAGTAGCTAGCTTTGATGGGGGCCAGCCTCCTTCAAGGAGGTTGCCAGACTGTCAGGGCAGCAAGAGGGGCATTTGTACTTTAGCAGTCAGCTAAGGGTCCTCACTAGGAACTTGACAGAGAAACCAAATGAGGGAGACATTTCACTGAATTTAGCACTGTCTGAGGGGTCTATCTGTCAGGTTTAGGCTGGAGAATATGAGCTCTGCTGCAGTCTGGGGCTGAGCCTCCCACTTTTACATTCCCTCTGGAAGCATTTTCAGGGTCTGTGCATAAATGGAGGCTCCACCCTGTGATATGACCTGCCTTGCTCCTCTCATTATGGCATTGGCTTCATTAAAAAAGCAACGTGGACCAAGTGGACTTTATCTAAGGAGCACAAGGATGGTTCAACATCAGAAAATCAATTAATGTAATCCATCACATCAACCGACAGAAAAGTAAAAACCACATAATCATATCAATAGATGCAGAGAAGGCATTTGACAAAGTTTAACACCCATTTATGTGTAAGGCCCTCGAAATCCTCAGAATAGAAGGAAACATACCTCAACATGATAAAAGCCATATATGACAAACCCACAGCCAATATTATCATCAATGGAGAAAAGGTGAGATCTGGAACAAGACAAGGGTGTCCACTATCACCACTGCTCTTCAACATAACATTGGAAGTTCTAGCCAGAGCAATAAGACAGGGAAAAGACATAAAAGGAATCAAAATAGGGGAAGAAGAAATAAAACTGTCCTTATTTGCAGATGATATGTTAATCTGCATGGAAAACCCTAAAAACTCCACAGAGAAACTAATCAAAACCATCAACCAGTTCAGCAAGGTAGCAGGATATAAACTCAACACACAAAAATCAGAGGCCTTCCTATACACAAACAACCAATCAGAAGAAACAAATAAAAAAAACCCATCCCCTTTTCAATTAAAACAAAAAGAATCAAATGCCTGGGAATCAACCTAACAAAAGAGGTAAAAGACCTATACTAAGAAAATTACAAAACACTGTTAAAAGAAATTCAAGAAGACACCATGAAATGGTGCTCCCTGATCATGGATTGGGAAAATTAACATCAAAATGGCCATTCTACCAAAAGCGATATACAGATTTAATGCCATCCCAATAAAAAATCTCAATGACATTCTTCAAAGAAATAGAAAAAATATTGATGAGATTCATATGGAACAACAAAAGACCTCTTGAATTTCTTTTAACAGTGTTTTGTAATTTTCTTAGTATAGGTCTTTTACCTCTTTTGTTAGGTTGATTCCCAGGCATTTGATTCTTTTTGTTTTAATTGAAAAGGGGATGGTTTTTTTTATTTGTTTCTTCTGATTGGTTGTTTGTGTATAGGAAGGCCTCTGATTTTTGTGTGTTGAGTTTATATCCTGCTACCTTGCTGAACTGGTTGATGGTTTTGATTAGTTTCTCTGTGGAGTTTTTAGAGTTTTCCATGCAGATTAACATATCATCTGCAAATAAGGACAGTTTTATTTCAGACATAAGAACTGAACCATAAAATATCTGGAAGCAAAGGTGGGCCAAACACTACATGACATACACTTCAGCGACATCTTTATAAAGATAGAGCACCCAATGCAACGATAGTGAAGGCAAGGATAAATAGATGGGACTACATCAAGTTAAAGAGCTTCTGTACAGCAAAAGAGACATTACAAAAAACAGACTTCCCACTGATTGGGAAAAAATTTTCTCACACAAAACTAGCAATAAAAGATTGATCACAAAAATATACGGAGAACTGATGAAACTCAACAAAAATAAACAACCCATCAAAAAATGGGCAGAAGAGCTAAAAATACACTTCTCCAAAGAGGAAATGCAGATGGCCAACAAGCATATGAAAAGATGTTCAACATCACTCCTAATAAGGGAGATGCAGATTAAAACCACAGTGAGATACCACCTCACCCCAGTGAGAATGGCACATCTTCAAACAACTAGCAACAACATATGTTGGTGAGAATGTGGAGAAAAAGGAACTCTCCTGCACTGCTGGTGGGAATGCAAACTAGTACAACCACTATGGAAAACTGTTTGGAGTTTCCTCAAACTGCTCAATATGGAGCTTCCCTATGACCCAGCAATCCCACTCCTAGGTATCTACCCAAAAGACACAAAAACACGGATTCAAAAAGATACCTGTACCCCCATGTTTATTGCTGCTTTATTCACAGTTGGAAAGACATAGAAACAGCTCAAATGCCCAAAAATGGATGACTGGATTAAAAAGATATACATACACACAATAGAATATTACTCAGCAACCAAAAAAAAGAAACACATGTCTTTTGCAGCAACATGGATGGAACTGGAAAAGATCATACTTAGTGAAATAAGCCAGAAAGAAAAGGAAAAATACCGGATGGTTTCTCTTATAGCTGGAATATAACGGAACAGGGGAGAAAATAATGATAGTGATGAACAGCTATATACCAGAGACATTTTGTGGGGGTGGAGTGGGGAATGGGATCAAAAACAGCGGGGGGAGGGAAATGCATTGGACTATGGTGATGGCACATGAGTGATTTGGTGATGGGAAGTCCAAGGGGATTGCAAATGAGATGGAAAAATGCACAAAATGATGTAAAAATAAACATATATATGTATATTTTTTATATAAACCTTAAATAAAATATGTAACAAATTAAAAAAAAAGCAACGTGTGTGTGTATGTGTGAATAAAATAAAAGATGCAGAATGCAGAATGGACTGAAACCCACAAATAAAAACTTATCAAAAACTGCAACCTGAAGTTGACCTTCTGAAAGCTTGGAGCATGTCAACAAAGAACTAGTTTGAAAAGCCAGGCCTCTGGCTGCCAAGAGAACCCTGAGTTGCCAGAACCAGCAGAGCTTTGTGTAAACCTGGCAGTGTAATGCGTTCACCTGAGGTTTTTCTGCCTCCAGCTGCACACAGTTCTGTGATGTAAAGAGCCTGGTATCCCAGGCCAGAATCCAAAGTGAATTTTCTTTTGTAACCTGAGCTGTAGTTGCATTTTAATTCAGTTCTAGCTGAGAGAGATCCCTTCAGCTCATCAATTCCTGGCATTCAACAGTGCCTGGCACAGTTTGCCCTCAGTAAATGCTAGTCTTCTGGTCTATTCTACTATTCTTTCCCCTGGGAGGGAGGCACTTGTATTTCGTTAACTTTGCTCTTTTGGAATCCGGTGGTTTTGATATGAACTACCTGCTCTCATCCAAAATTCTTGCTATCTTTGGATCAGGTAGTATCTCTGGTTCTTTAAAGTTTAAAACAATTGCTTTGGAGTAGGTTGATGTATTCACATAACTCACAACAACATGTTGTAGCTGTTCTCTTAGTGCAGGAAAGAATGGAAACTCAGGAGGAATGTCTCATGTGTTCTATAAGTCTGCCTAGTAACAATCTGAGTTGGGTGCTGTGATGTGCGTGTGCATGGAAGGATGACTTAAAAGTGCAGGACTTGCCCACAAGAGACTCGTAGCCTGTTAGGGGATGCAGTAGGTGCCCCGAGAACCCTACTACAGAGTAGGGGTGCTGAGTGTCTGAGGCAGAGAGCCACTGTAATTTTAACTTCTGCTCATAGACTTCCCTTTCATAGAATTTTTGGGCCTAGGGAAAGCTTTGTGTTCTGTCTAATCTGATCATTTCATTCCGGCAGGGACTTGAGGTCAAGGGTGGACAGGTGCCTCTGTCCCCTGGCTCCCACTGCCACCCAGGCTACACATTGCTGCTGGGGTGAAAATATTTTGCTTTTCTATAAGGCAGGCTCCCGCTTTGTTCTGTGTTGACAACTTAGAGGAGAGAGCATTGCGGTTGTGTGTTGAATCTGTACTTGCTGTGCAGTGTGGTTCTCTGCAGCTGGCTAGTTCATTTGGAAACTACTTAGAATAGGGCGAGGGGATCGTGGAGACCTAAGTCTGTAATTGTTCTTGCCGACTTGGATTAGGCTGTGTCACCTTTACAACTTTCCTAAATTTTACAATTTTTCAAAATAAGTAATACCACACAATTTAGAATTCAAAAGGAGCCACAGGTACTCTTCCCTAACCCTGTGTCCTAGCAAACCCAGACCCTTCCCTGGCATCAGCCGGCAGCCAGGGTTGTTAGCTTCAGCCTGCAGAGCTAGCACGTGAACACAAGAGTGAGCCCCTTCAAAGGTGGTCACTGTCAGGCACCTTGCTTTTTTTTCTTTTCAACATTTGAACCTGATGATCTTCTCAAATCAGTACACAAAGAGCTTCCTCATTCCTTTTTAATTCGTGGCTCTTAAGGCAAACAAGTGACTCCATTTGAGATGGTTAAGCTGGAAAGGGATTAGGATTTCAGGTAATGCCTGGAGTCTTTTGGAGGGCTGGAGAACAGGCTGCATGTAATTTTCCAGGAAGAAACCTCCACAGCACACATAGTACTGTTTGGTGGAAGCCACCTATGCTTCTGTCTCGCCGCTGTACCTGCTCCGGCCGCCTCACCAGCGGCAGGCAGCACTGCATCTCCTGGGTGTCCCACCTGCAAAACTAGGCACTTGAGCATAGCTGCTTTCCCTACACCTGTCACTTGGAAAGCAAAGTTTCTGATGAGTGGAGACTTGGTTGCATGTTTGCTGTTAAGCTGCCAAGGAGCCTAGGCATTTGCTTGTCGACTTTCAAGTTGGGAGGTGGGACTTGTGATATATATGAGAAATTTCTCCAAATAGAGAAAGGCTTTTTAAAAGATGATCGGTAATCACGGATGTGAAAAACATCCATGAGAGCTGCAGAGAATTCTACCGTGTGGAAGAGGCACACTGATTAAAGCAGTGTTTGAGATGGTGGACCTCTAGGTGTTTTCCCCAGCCTATTTCTTAGACCTTGTACACATATCATTTTACTTGTGTAAAATGGAATATAACATCCCAGCTAGATCAAAGGGTTGACTGTAATTATTATGGATATAGGTAAATGGGCCATCTGTGCTTCTAGCAAGGTTGCAAGTTCTGATTCTTTGCCCCCTTCACATTCCATCTGAGCCAGAGTGGTATACTGGGTCTTCTCTGCTTTGGGGATGAACTTTGGGCCTTGGGTTAGAAGGCTGACAAACTGGATCTAGGCCATAACCCTTGCCAGTACAGCCTGTATTTAGCATCTGGGCTGGGTTTGGCCTACAGTTTATTATAGGCTTTCCAGCCCCAACTTAAACATCTTGCGGGATCTGAAAGATAATGTACTTTCCAAAATTGATTTGTAGCTTGGGAATAGCTTGTCTGTTGGGGAAATTTGGGATCATTATAAGTTTATTAATGCATAAGAAGGTTATGGTTATAAAGATTTATAACACCTTTTTTCTATTAAATAAAAAGCAAGTAAATGAAATACACCAGACAGAGAAAGACAAATATTGAACGGTATCGTCACTTATTTGTGGAATCTTTAAAAAAAAAAGGGCAGTTCAGAAACAGTATAATGGTGGTTGGCAAGCCTTGGTGGGTGGGGGGTGGGAGCGGTGAGAAGAGATGTTGACAGAGTAGAGTACGCACTTTCAGTTACAAGGTGGGTAATGTCTGAGTTTCTATATGCAACTTGGTACTACAGTTGCTAGTAGGACTGTGTGGCATAACTGAATTTTGCTTAAAGTGCAGCTTAAGTATTCTCTCCATGAAGAAGAAAGGTAGTTAATGTGACGTGGTGAATGTGTTATTAAATAGGGGAACTGTTTTATGATGTATATAGATGTCAAATCATGCCATTGTACATTTCAAATAGGATGATTTTGTTTGTAAATTATATTCAGCAAAGCTGAAAAAAAGGCAGACTGTTATTTTAGTGTGTGAACTACTACGTAGACAGCTACCATGGCATGAGGTTGTTCTGTCCCGTTAGTTGCTGTGGAAGTACTACATTAGTAGGAATGTAGGAAACCTTTGTTGAAAGGCTTATGAAAGTTTAAAAGAAATGTACATAATGGAAGAAAGATGTGAGTGATTATATGTCTTTTTTCTTCCAGTGGAAATGTCCACTCTGTGTAGTATAGTGAAGTAAACACCCTTTCTGTGTGGATACTAAGGGCTGCGAGGACATCCATTTTAGCTAGGGGGGCAGTGTGTTGTTATGTGGGGGCTGGCAGTAAATGTTTTGGGGTTTATGGGCCAAGAGGCAAATTTCAGAACATTCCCCCCAAAATTCAAGATATAATAATAGAGTACACTTCTGGGTAGTGAATGTCTACTGGTCAGACACATGGAATTCTGACTGAGGGTATAATGTTTTGCCTAATGTAGTTCAAAGCTAATATTCCGTATTGGTAAACTGATTGCAAATGTTCATCTGCAAAGACCATCCTCCACTCAGGGGCCACAGAAGCAGCGAGTGGGCCAGCTTTGGCTCATGAACTTAACTCTGATCTGGGGAATGACGGGAAGTTTATGAGCTTTGGGCCAGGCCATACTGGTTTGAGTACCACCTCCGACCTTGACCATGCCACTTCCCTTTCTGAGTTGGGGTGTTTATTTGTGCATCAGCTGGAGGTAATGATACTTCATGGAATGAAAACCATCCTTTGTTGTGATTTTGCATTAAGATTTGAGTTCTGGAGGTACTTTAGCTTTAGTTCTGGTATATCATTTAGCTACCCTGGCTTAGAATTAGTTTATAACAGATTCAAAAGCTGACTTGTCAGGGGGTAAAATATTCACAAGGTCTTAAAGTATTATGTGATAAAATGTCTTTTTGATGGCCATATCTGGCAGCCATCACCTTAACTTTATCACCAGCTTTGCAAGTGGATAGTGGTGGGAAGGTGTTCTGATGTCACATGCACCTCGCTGATGCGTACCGCTTGCTAAGCTGCAGTATCACCTGTGTGGGTTTTTTGCCAGAAATGTTTGACTTGATGTTATCATAAGGAAACAGATACAAAATGTGGAACATTTTGCAGGACAGGTGACTTGAACCCCCCCCTTTTTAAAAAAAGATTTATTAATTTATGCATACGGAACTGGGAAACAGGCCAGAGGTGCAGGGGGTGAGATTCACCAGAGACAGAATGGGGAGCAGGACAGACAGATCCACTGAAACACATACGCTGAGGGGAGCAGTGGGTGAGACAGGAGAGGTCTGCTGCGTCATGTGGGTCAGCTCCCTTGCTGGGTATCAAACTCACTTGTGCTGCAGTGACTGCAGTTAGCTTTGTAGTGCTGTGTTTTAACCTGTTGTGCCACCAGGAAGGGCCCATGGCCCGAACTCTTGAAGGCATTTGGTATCATGAAGAACTGAGGGGCATGCTCTAGATTAGGGAGAAACCCAAGGAGACAGACATAAGATAAAAATGCAGTGCGTGAATGTTAATTAAATCCTGGATCAGAAAAAGAAAATTCAATTCTATAGGCCATTTTTAGGGCAATTGAGGGAATGTGGGTGTGGGCTTTATGTTGTATGATAATACTGTATTAATGTTAATTTCCTTAGGTGTGGTAATGATGGGGTGGCATTGTGGGAGAATCCCTGTTCTTGGGAGGTGAATTATAAAGTATTTAGGGGTGATGTGTCATAAGGTCTGCAACTTGTTCACAGGGTTTAGGAAAATGGGAGGCAGGGGGCAGAGAGCAACAGTGGCGGTGAGGTCTGCTTGGTGCTGGCTTCCTAGCACAGCACTGAGCACGGTGTCCTGGATGGGGAGGCGCCCCGTATGGTTTCAGATTGTAAGTCCCTCTCTGCCTGAAGTCAGGGCCAGCACTGCACTCTCCTATGGCTTGTAACACTACGGTAGCCTAATTTGGGGTATTTGGATATGGGGTTCATGTTTTTTGCGTGGCTCGTCAGTTCATTCTAGATTAAGGCCCACTGGATCTTTAGAACATATAGATGAGTAGAAAAAGCAAAGCCCACATGGGGTTGGCCTGACCTCAGCTGTTTCCTGAGAAGTGGAGGTACAATGTGTAAGCACGAGCTTCAGAGTCTCTTCTGTATTTCCTCAATTTGGGGGTGCCTCCTGGGGGCTGACATGCCCTTGGGGGTGCTAAGTAGAAGGAGGCTTGGAGGCAGCAGCTCACAGTGCCTCACTGGGGCGCCGCTGGGGAAGCGGTTGTGACAAAGGGCCAGGAGAAAGCAGGACAGGGCCTGTCCTGCCATTGCAACCCAGGCATCACCCTCCTGGCTGAGCAGGGAGGGACAGATGTGAATAATTGTGTCTGCCTTGGGAATTCTCGTGTCTGTGCAGGGGGAGATGCCTGAAGCCAGTTTAGTGGCCACTTGTAA
This sequence comes from Condylura cristata, assembly GCF_000260355.1. NCBI lineage: Eukaryota > Metazoa > Chordata > Mammalia > Eulipotyphla > Talpidae > Condylura > Condylura cristata. The sequence continues at coordinate 5,877,220 of NW_004567128.1, forward strand.
AGGTAATTACAAGATGAGAGAAAGAAGGACAATTTTGCTTCAACAGGCTGTGAAAACTAATTATTCAACAAACATTCACTGAACAACAGTATAGCAAGCATCATCAAGTGGGAGTCCTGGGGGATACAGATACACTCTTGCCTTTTGCTGGGCACTTGAGGGGGGACAATGACCAATACCGTTTTTTGCTGTTACAAGGATAGTGATGTGCTAGAAAGTTAGGGGAAAGGTTTATGGAAATACAGAATACGTGTCAAGTGGAACTGACTGAGGGTTTAAAAGTAAGGCTGGTCCTGAGGTGATTTGTAGAGTTGAGCTTACTGGGTAAGGAAGAAAGGAGACATCTGGCTTCCAGCCAGGGGACACCAGGTATTGAGAGATGACTTGGCATCTGACGTGGCTGATTAGGGGTGGGGAGGCCTGGGGCTCGTGCATGGCAGTCTGGTCCAGAAAGGCATATCTCTGGCCATGCTCAGACTCCGGGTTCTACGGGGAAGTCAGTGAGGAGCCCTTGGAGCCTGCTTGAGGTGTGTAGGGAGTGGGATCTTGTTTGAAGCAGCCATCCTGGAGGGAATGGGGAGGAGGACGCTTGTGAGTCTGGGGCAGGGGTTGAAGCCCGGGAGATGAGAGCAAAGCAGTTGAACTTTGCAGCTGCACAAAGGCAGAGGCTGAACAGAACGGCGCTCACTGGTGCTCTTGGAGAATTCCTCCAACGCTCCCACCAAGACTTCGTACATTTTAAAATCTTTCTAAGGAAGTCTTTCAAAATACTTGGAAGAGAGACACTTATTTAAACTCTGAAAATTTATTACATTTCAGCCAGGCAAGAAAGTATTATTTCAGGCAAACTGGAGCAGGCGTGGGCTGCTCACTCAGCAGTCACTTTCTTCATTCAGCATTAGGTAGGAGGAAAGGCATTTTAGTGGTCTTCAATCTTCTTCCGAACTCCATCCAGGAGCCTCTCAAATGGTCGGTGAAGTTTTCTTATTCATTTCCAGCACCCCAACTGTTCAGTGCACATCTGGAAGCTGTAAAGCAGTTGATTTCATCCACTCCTGTCCCCCGTCTCTTTCCATGTGAGAAAACAGACCCGAGTCCGTAGGTTCTTGTTCTGTGCTAGAGGTTTGCTCAGCAGGGAACCGAAGACAGAGCCAGCTGAGTGTGCTACAGGTTTGGTGTTTAGACTAAAGAAGAGGTGTGAAATCTTTTCATTTTTTCTTTCTTTGAGAAAAGCTTGGCAACTTGGACTGTTTGAAGGAGCAGTTACATAAAATACCTCCTGCTCTTGAGGGTCTGGCACAGATCACCACCTCATTTTCTTTAGATGCCCTTAAAACATTCTGCCACCATGTAGCGCTCTTTCATGGAGAATTTAGACTGAGAACGTTTTCAACCTGGATAAATAAAACAACTGTACAAATGTAACCTGATTTTTGGATTGAGAATTCTTACTCCCTTAGGTAAGTTACAAAGACTTATAATCGCTATCTCTCCCTTGAAGCTAGAATATTTGAGAATGTTCCTGGCATGACTCTTTGCACTACTGGGCCTGTGCACCGTGAGCATGAGAAGTGATCTTGGGCCTCCGCCCTTGGGGATTTGCTCTGTTGGCCACAGAGTGGTGATTCTCGTGGCAAGTGGTTCCAAAGCACAGATTCCAAGCTGCTTGGGGTTTCCTAGTGCCAGCTGTGTGTGTCAGATACTGAGTCTTGGGGTGAGTGTTTAAGCAGCAGTTTCAACCATCTTTAGTCAGGGGGTTTCCAGTTCTGTGTGGTAGGAGAAAGTGAATTTTAACTGGGTTCTAAAGTAACAGACTGAAAGATATAAAACTCGCCAAATTGTTCACATACCAAGGATTACAATTTCTAAATATTAGGAATTATTCTGCAAGATAGCCACACTGATACTGGAACTACACTGATACTGTTGGTGTGTTTTTTCCCCACCTACAGGCAGGCCTGTACCTTAGGATGCACAGTTTGTTTATTTACATAAGTGATGCCTTGTAAACCTCAGGCACCCTTTCTCCCTACCCCCCCCCCCCAGGTTGTTTCCATCAGCCTCCTTGAGACTTGATTGATGGTCACCTGGTGCCTGTCCTGTGTTAGATGAATGGCACTTTCCCTGCCCTGGGGGAGGAGACACTTTAATGGGGGTCAGCAATAAACCGATGTTATGATGTGAGAAGCGCTGAGACAGAGGTGAGGAAACTTGGATATGGAGAATGTTTGACACATACAAGAGTACAGAGTCTGCGAGTGAACCCTCGTGAACTTACCTCCTGGTGTCAGCAATTCTCAGCTCTTGATCGAACTTGTTCACCCAGATTCCCCACTTCCCCTCTTCCCTTTCATTTGGAAGCAAGTCCGAGCCCATGTAGCATTTATAGACATTTGAATAAACTCACCTAGGGATATTTCAGGGCAATAGACTACACATGGGGACTGGGGTGGGCCCTGTGGAGACTCACTTGTGCCCAGTCTAGAGGGGAAAGGAGGCTGTTCCCAGCTCCAGGGGGGTGGGGTGAAACCAATGGTTACTGAATATTGCTAAGAATTAAATTAGGTTCATTTTGTACATTATTTCCCCCTCAACGATAGTCCTTTGAGAGACTATATATCCCTACTGTACATATGAAGAAGCTAGGTTTCAGGAAACTTGTTCAGTGATCAAACTAATAGTTTCTTCCCGGTAAAACCCACCTTGACTGCTGGATGCTTCGTCTCCTTCACACGTACACTAGTGTGGCGAGGCAAGGGCAGGATGTGGCAAGCTCAGTTCTGACTGAGCACCCAGAACTGTGCACGTATGTGTCTGGGGATGAAGCTAGAGGCTGCTCAGAGCTGTGTAGTAAACGGACCTCAATGCCATATACCAGGGACACAGGATTTTAACTTGAGGAGGGGTGGGGATCCAGGTTGAGATGTGCTTACCCTGAGAACTGTATTGTCAGCTTTTAAGAGGAAAACTATGCAGGCATGATGGAGGGTTAGTTGGAGCTGGAAGATGAGGTGACACCGGCTCAGGAAAATTGTCTTTCCATATAGTTTACCAGTTTGTATTCTTTGGTTATTTATATTCCACAAATGAAAGAGACCATCCAGTAACTTGTTTATTTTGTGACTTATTTGATGTAGCATCATCACCTCAAGGTCCATCCATTGGTCCTTCAGGGGATGATTTTTACCTTTTTGATAACCAAGTAGTATTCCACTGACTATACATACACCACAGTTCCTTTATCCAGTCAGCTGCCATTATACGACATCTTATTGCTTCTCCATTCAAAAATGAATTTGAGAGGGTTGAGACTTTTGGAATGGCAGTGTGAGAGGCTCAGCATACTCCCTCCCCAACAAAACAGCCTCTTAACTGGTAAAATTTAAAAGCATAATTTCAAACTCTTGGAAATTGACCCAAGGAGGTATAGAAAACACACATTTATTGGAGAAAAGTATACTAAATCTTGGGTGAGGACAGTGAGTCTTGGACATTTGCGCTGTGGCCTGCTCTCCTTCCCGCCCCCAGCAGGCACCCAGCATGGAAGCTCGTTCCTAGTGGGTATAGCCAGAGGATAGAATCTCCCTCCCCCCCCAACCCAACTCCTAATCTAGGGCTGGGAGAGGGAAACCATGGGCTACTGCAGACACCCGAAGTACCCGAGAAAGAAAAGGGGGGCAGAAAAGTCACTTGAAGAGATGATGACTGAGTATGATCCCAGTTTGATGAAAAACATCCAAGAAGCCAGCCATGTCCTCCCCTCCTCCTGTGATTGCAGGCTGGGGATGCCACTGAAAATATCCCAGTTGGGGTGGGGGTTAGGGGGTAAGATGAGCTAAAATATCATAGAACTTGCTGTTCTTCCTGAGATTCAGCTGGTTTTGTCGAATAAATGTTCTCCAGGTTGCTGCAAGCTTTGAGTTAATTTCCAGGCTTCTTATTTAACCCCCCTTTTAAAAATATTTATTTATTCATACAGAACTGGGGCACAGACCAGAGGTGCAGGGGTGGTTAGAGGCTTCACCAGAGACAGAGTGGGAAGCAGAACAGGCAGGTCGATGAGGTACACTGCTGAGAGGAACAGGGGGTGAGACAGGAGAGGTCTGCCACACCATGTGAGTCACCTCCGGGTCCGGGGATTGAACTCACCTGAAGTGGCTGCAGCCTAACCTGTTGTGCCACCAGGGATGCCCCCCCCCCTTTAAATGCTCTGATGGAAGAATTTTTGGAGGCTCTTATTCCACTTTTTTTTTCTCTGACATCCCAGTGGAATTTTCATAGCAGTTTTCTTAGGACTAGTTAAATGGTTCTTTATAGATTGTTCTGAAATTGCATCTGATACCCCACTATTTGGAAGTCTAAAAGTCTATCCATAAAGCCCAGCTTAAAGACAAAACCCATAGTGTTTTTTTTTATATATATAATAGTTTATTTTTACATCATTTTGTACATTATTTTTTTCATCTCAATTGTAATCCCCGTGGGTTTCCCATCACCGAGTCACCTGTGTGCCATCACCATAGTCCCATGCACTTCCCTCCCCACCCCCCCATTTTTGATCCCATTCCCCACTCTACCCCCACAAAATGTCTCTGGTATATGGCTGTTCATTCTTACTATTTTCTCTCCTGGTCCATTATACTCCTGCTATGAGCGAAAGCATCCAGTATTTTTCTTTCTCTTTCTGGCTTATCTCACTAAGCATGATCTTTTCAGCTCCATCCAAGTTGCTGCAAAAGACATGTGTTTCTCTTTTTTGGTTGCTGAGTAATATCCCATTGTATATATGTACCACATCTTTTAAATTAATCCAGTCATTTACTCTTGGGCATTTGGGCTGCTTCCATGTTTTTCCAATTGTAAATAAAGCAGCAATAAACATGGGGGTGCAAGTATCTTTTTGAATCAGTGTTTTTGTGTCTTTTGGGTAGATACTATGAGTGGGATTGCTGGGTCGTAGGGAAGCTCCATGTTAAGCAGTTTGAGGAACCTCCAAACAGTTTTTTTTCACCCATGGTGTGTTTTTATAGCAGAGCATCATGCATTTGTTGAGAGGATGAGAAAATTTTAATTGTGCTGGTGGAGTAAATATTTAAGGGCTAATGCTAAGTGAGAAGCAAAGCAAAATAATATACAGCTTTATTTTTGTGAAGTGTTGTGTAAACAGGAAAACCAGGTGTGTGCTATATGTAAGCATAGGACATCCCTAGAAGGATAAACTTTCCCTTTGGGGCAAAGGAACTGGGGGGAGTACTTTTTAGTTCTTTAACCTCCACTTAAGATTATTTTAATTTTCCAGTATCTGTTACTTTGAAGTAACTTTCAAAAAGTCGGTGAACATTTAACTGCCGATAGGATATAGATTACTTTACGGTCTGCAAATGAAAGATTGCAATATCTTGAAAATATTGTGTGTGTATAGTACTGTTTTGTTTCTCTGAACTGAGCCCTTGGAATGTAATTCTAATGCTTAGGAAATCATTTTGCCTGACAACCTGAAAAATAATTCACTTTTAATTTTGAGCAGCTAGGATAATGCACAAGTCTTGGTAATGAGTAATCTGTTCTCTTTTCACCCCAGTGACTTTCTGGACTTTGTATATTATAACCCAACCCTTGAAAAAGTCATTCTCTGTTGTAAGAAGAAACACTGCCATCTTTGCTGCCTTTATTTTTATCTTCAAAGGAGGAGGAGTGGTCACTCTGTACTGAAGCTTCATGAGCCGGTAGTATTTCACTAGCCGAATTGAAAACCTCCCTGTGAACTGGAGGAGCAAGCCAGCCCTTGTATATACACTTGGCTATCCAGGAACTCTTTGGTTAGCTAACCTGTGAGATCCTTGAGGTGTTATAATATATCTTGTCACAGTTTCCTGTTATGAAATGGAGTTTTCAGTATCGTTTTTCTCGTTTGTTTTCAGATCACAGAACTGTGTGGCGCGAAGCGGGTTGGGTATTTTGGTCCAACACAGTTTTACGTTGCCTTGAAATTAATTGCTGCAGCACAGTCTGGCCTCCCTGTGCGGTTAGAGAGTATTAAATGTGGTAAGTAGCTCACATTTGTACATTTTATTGTCCATGACAGGTTTCTGGCTTATGAGGACCAGTAGGTATATGGCCTGTTCTATAAGCTTTTGTGGACTTTCTCCTTGCTTCTTTCTACTTTTCTGTAAAATAAGAAAATTTAACAGGCAGTTTAGTTTTTTTTTTTTTTTTTTGTGTGTGTGTGTGTGTGTGTGTGTGTTTAAATTTACCAAATGGAAAAGAAATTCAGTGACCTGCAATTAGCTGCTTTTAACTGAAGTGCGGTTAAATTAGGCTTTGTTTTTTAGTGAGGAGAGGCTGGGACAGGATTTCTACAGCTTGTGGCTAATTCACTTATGGTTCTGTTAGGGACAGGGGATGGGTGACTGGGGGAGTTTAACGGAACTGCCCCTTTTCCTGCCCTCAGTCCCTGCCAGTCATATCAGATGTGACCATCCTGTTTTACCAGTCTTCCAGGCTGTTCAGATGACTATCAGTTACTTTGGAGCGACCCGTATTTTGGCAACATGAAGTTACCTTCTCAAAGTTTTTTTTTTTTTGATTATAATAGTTTATTTTTACATCATTTTGTGCCTTTTTCCATCTCTGTTGTAATCTCCGTGGACTTCCCATCACCAAATCCTCCGTGGGCCATCACCGTAGTCTTGTGCAACCCCCCAACTTTTGATCCCATTCCCCACTCCACCCCCATAAAATGTCTCTGGTATACAGTTGTTCATTATTATCATTTTCCCCCCCTGGTCCTTTATGCTCTTGCTATGAGTGAAACCATCCAGTATTTTTCTTTTTCTTTCTGGCTTATCTCACTAGGCATGATCCCTTCCAGCTCCATCCATGCTGCTGCAAAAGGCATGTGTTTATCTTTTTTGATTGTTGTATCTTCTCAAAGTTTTGATCAAACATTTTCTTACCTCATCATCCCTACCGCCTTCTACTGTACTCTCGAGGAGCATTTTGCACAATGTGCTTTTGCAAAAAGCTCAAAACTGCCTCAATACGGCCTTTACAGCTCTGTCAAAGGTGTGATTCAGGGGCCAGCTGAGGGCCTCTGCTAATTCAGATCCAAATTACTTTCCTGTGTCCACACAGCAATGCCCCGATTTCTTCTCTTTGTTTTGAGATGGAAATCACTGAATTGCCTCCATCTGTCCGGTGCTGTCTCTGGTAGATGGTGGGGTGGAGAGGGCTCTGAGATTGATGGTTAGTCTCTGGTGGCCCGTGTCACTCCATATAGCTGGGAGGATTCTGAGAGCTTGATCCCAGGGAAACAAAGCCCTTCCACAGTACCCATCAGAGGCTGCCATGTCCTGCTAATCTTCATTAAAACTTAGTGTGTGCCAGGTGCTGTCTCCCTTAGTCCTCACCACATCCTGCTCAGTTGGGCACTTGTGTCAGTTGCCCAGGGTGGGCTGCGATGGCAGACATAACTGAAATTTCAGCGCCTTCACTAAACAGAGGTTGGCCTTCTGCTCTGCAGTGGTGCAGGTGGCCCCTGAGGGCAGCTCCCTCAGTACAGTGCTGGCGCCCCTGTGATCTTGGCTGCTTCATCTTGAGACACCTTCAACACGGCACCTGCTCCCACAGGTGCCACAGCTGTAGTTTCTCACTCCAGCAGATAAATGCTCGAGCCTGGTGTGCTTCAGGTTGCTGTGGCTCACAGTGCGTTTCTGAAACGTGGGCCTATTGGACGGCAGTGTTGACCAGGGACACGGTGTTCCCTTGTGTGCCTGCACGGAGGGGAGGCGGCCAAATCTCTACTCTGGGCTGCTGTTGCCCTATCTTACAGATGTGGAAATTAAAGTGTAGGGGATTGAGTAATTTGCCTAAGGACCACGGTTAATAGAATTTGGAGCCAGGAGCATGGCCTTCAGTTCCCATACGCTTCATTGCTGTGCACAGGGTCCTCTTCTCCATTGTTCCTTATGTTGACTAAGGTGCTGACTGATCTGGAATTACAGAAGAGTTTCTGAATGGAAAACAATCTTACCCGAAGGCCTCCCTTGGTATTATATAGTTATTTTTCGGAGCTGATTTCTGGAAGGCGTGTTGTTTCAGTGGCAGGCTTGGCGTTTATCTCTACATGAGATGGCTGCCTCTGCTGTAAGTCACTTGCTTTGATTAGTTTCCAGTCACTTCACGTTGGATGTGTGGTTGACAATGATAGTTTCAATTCCATCAAAATAGTCATTAAACGTTATAATATCTTCCATCTTCATCTCCTGGAAAACTTATAGATTTGTGGTCAGATCTTAATTTTTCAGGGGAAGAAGAGGGAATGATTGTCTCAATTATCACTTGAGTAAAGGATTAACACTTTTTCACAAATATAAGACTTCTTCAGTTGTATTTTGTAAACACTGATGCTGCTTTTTACCTCAGATTTTATTATGCTCACAGTTAATTTTTTATTTTCTTCCTTCATTTAAAGATTTAAGTAAAAGTTATTTGCAGTTAACTTATGGTGAGTGAGCATGAGGACAAGATTGGGCTAGACCTTGAGCTGCCATTTAGAATTCTCCAATTTGTTGCTTGAAATTCTCTGGCTTAGTGTTTTATGACATAAATCTTGATGGCCAAAGAGTAAGTTCTCTGGGAATCTAGTCTGAAATACTGGGTTAGCTCCAGTTACACCCAGGGAGTTGTGATTCCACCCTTATTTGTGTAAGGGTCACACCCCTACCTCACGATGACATGTACTCGCGTGCCTGTGTGCTGCTGACCTTCAGCCCTTTCAGCAATTGCTGCCATCGATGGTTGGTTGCTCAAGCCAGGAGCCTAGAAGTCGTCCTCGATCAGCCTGAACATCAGGATTTTCACTCACTCTCTGATACAGGCCATCAGAAGTTCTGGCTTTGTGGCTTCCGCCTTAACTGCTGACTCCATCCATCTCTGCCTCTGCCAGCCAGGCCTGCCAGCCACTCTCCAGGGCCGCACAGTGCTTCTGTCTTGGTGCCCTGGCTGCCTTTCTTCTGTACTGCAGTCTGGCTTCCCGCACAGTAGAGCCACCTTTTCAGAGTAAGCTTCAGGCCATCTCATCCTCAAAGCCCTGCACTGGTTTGCTTGTTGTGCTTAGTACCGAATTCAGAGCCCCGGCACTGACCTGCGTCTTCTGATCCCTGCCGACGGCTCTGTTCTTGTTTCAAGCCTGTCCGCCAGCTTTCCTGGCCACCTAGCCATTTCTGGACCTTTCCTTCCTGCTGCAGAGACACGTCCCTGTTATCTCCAGGCCTTTGTTTCTGAGTGGTCTGCTCTGCTCCCTCTCCTCTCCATAGCTTGCTCCTCATTCTTCAGGTTCCAGAGACTGTCCCTACCATCCCATCCGATGTAGGTTCTGTTCTGTCAAGTGTAGTCATTCATGAGGGAATCAGGTTCAAGAAAGAAGAGTTAGAAGTATTAATGGACATGGAAAGACAGTGCTGGAATAAGATTGCTAAATTACATACAGAGTCACTCATGTTGTGTAGGACAATAAAGCTGTAACATGGTCATTGTACTATTTCCTAAGATGAAATTCATTTGCGAGCTACCAGTTTTCTATGTTACAACCTGTCCTTTCAGAATTATAAAATCCCTAATCAGGAATAAATATTGCATCAAAACAAAACTTCAGGTGCTTAGGGAGCATCTGCTCCCTCACAGCACTGTAAGCGTTTGTAAATATGCCCTTACAGGTTTGACCAATCTGGGGGCCTACCTTCCACTGTAGTGTGTAAGCCTGCCCGAGGGCTTTGAGCTGCCATTTAGAACCTGGTAGCCCTGCACTGAGGGCACTGTGGGCACTCCAGGCATGCTTGTGGGGTGAGCGCATGCATGCAGAGATGGTGCTCATCATGGAGATGAGTCTTAATCAGCTGTTGCTCTGTCAGCTCGACAGCTGGAATCCAGATTCAGTCTGAAGCTCCTGACAACTTTCACAGTGGTCCTTTTCCTCAAGCTCTGGTTCCCAGCCTCTTCTGCAGTTGACAGTCATCTAGAGAACTTTAAATGCAAAATAACAAATACAGGTGGGTGGCTCACTGCCAAAAATGCTCATTTAATTAGTCAGGGGTGCAGTCTGAATGTCAGGATTTTTAAGAGCTCCCCGGGTGATTCTTACAGGAGCTAGGCTAGAGAGTAATGACTTCCTAAGAAAGCTGAGTGGAGTATTTTTAAGAGCTTTGCTTAAACGAGGTGCATATTTGGTTACACCGGGGCCTGATCTAGGGTGAGTTAGGAGGCCACCAGGGCACATAATTTAAAGGGGCCTCTCCCAGTGTCCCTGTGCATTTACACAGCCCGAGAGCATCTCCTCAACTGTTGGTGCAAAGCAACCTCTGGCCTCAGCCTCGTCACCCTAGAGTGGGGTGAAATAGATGGGAAGACCCTGACTTGGGGGGGGCGGGAGAATGGGGGTGCCCATTGAGGACTGGAAGAGCGTTCCTGGTGAGGAGCCCTGTGGTGAACACATGCCCTGGGAGCTCTCTTCTTGTGGGAGCGACCGAGACGGGTGTGAGGCCTCGGGGAAGGAAGGCACAGGACTACAGCAGGGTTCTCAACCATGTTTGGCCAGGAAACCCAGTCTGAGGCCTGTGGATGCCTTCTTGGAAGTATGCTTTGTATGCATACATAGGATGATAAAGGAGTAGCTCAAATTATGTGGAGGCTAAATTGAAAATGATAATAAAAGGATTTTTACATAGCACACACATTCTTGCTTATCTGTTAGCTAAAAAAAATCTGACAGACCGAACAAAGACTTTATTTCAAAGTAGTGCTGAGCATGGCCAATACCACGAGATGTGAGGACACCTGCCTCTGGGTGCAGACTCATGGGCACCACTCATGTTCCCACAGCCATCTGTGGCCTCTCTCCTGACGGAGGCTGTGTTGCCTTTCTTGTTGGCGGGGGAGAATAACAACTAGCTCGTGTTCTCTTATCCAGGTGGATGACTTGCTTGACCCTTCTTTCCATAGCTTCTTTGGGAGTCTCTGAACTCCAGGTACAGTAATGTCATTCATTAGCCTTTAGGGCGTGTCCCCCCACCTAGTACCTGAACTGCTGGCCATCTGGCACAGTGTGTGGTGAGAGGAGAAAGAACTAGGATGCTAGGTGAGTTGTTTATAAAATGAAATGTATTAAATTCTCATATTTCTGGTTGGGTCCCTTTTTCTGAATATCAATAAAATTGATGATGGGTAATAACTTGGATTAAAATCCTTGGCAAAACAAAATGTTGGAAATTTTATTTTGATCCTTTGTTTCTTTGGGGAGTGGGGATTTTATTTTTAAAGATTTATTTATTTATGCACACAGAACTGGGGTGTAGGCTAGAGGTGCAGGGGCGGTGAGAGGGTTCATCAGAGACAGAGTGGGAAGCAGAACAGGCAGATAGACAAAGTACATTGCTGATGGGAACAGTGGGCGGGTCAGGAGAGGTCTGCCACACCATGTGGGTCAGCTCTCTGGCCAGGGATGTAACTAGTGCTCAAGTGGCAGCAGCCAGCTTCATATTGCTGTGCTTTAACCCGTTGTGCCACCAGGGAGGTCCCAGAGGGTGGGGATTTTTACTGTCTTGTGAAACTCCAGAGTTTGTGAAGCACTGTTATTGTGCCCACCACCGAGAAGATTCCAAGGCAAGTTATGGAACTCTTTTTGGTTCCTCAACTCAGTCCCTGTCAAATTGTTGTTCTCAGTCCAGGTGATTTTGTCTCAGTGGGGGGCATTTGGCAATGTGTTGGACGTTTTTGGTTCTCACAACTCTGGAACGGGTGCTACTGGCATCTAATGGGCAGAGACTGAAGATTCTGCTAATGTTTTTCACTGCATAGGACAGGAGCCCCTTTCCAAACAGCAAACAGATTATTCAGGACAAAATGTCAGCAGAGCTGAGGTCAAGAAGCTCTCTTGTAAAATCTGGATCAGGACTTAGGACTCAAGCGCCTCTCCATTCGCTGTGCTCCTGATTTGTAATTCATAAAAGAGAGATGTAGAAGGATTTTATAGCAATGAGTTCTATCTCAGTGGAGATGGTTTATCTTGAATTTCCATGGCATTTTCCCCTCTCCCAAACAGGAGTTATTTTATCCAGGCAAAACAATTAAACATGGTTTAATTGAGGGTTGGTGGTGGGGTGGGGGGTGGGGTTTCCTCATGCTCTGCCCATTTGGCAGACTTTCCTTCTTTTGGGGTTGGGAGAGAATTCCTTTGGGCGTAACATCCAGTTTGGTGATTCTAGAAGGAACACCTATTAAGGTAGGCTAGGAAGTCCAGGAGGTAAGGCTGTGGCTGACTAGGGGCTGCGGCGTATGCGTGCCTATTTGTACATGTATGTGTGCACGGTCTGTGCAGTCCCTTATATGGTAATGTCTGGTCCCTTAAACCAAGATGAGATTTGGACTAGTAGATACTGTACTGGGCTCTCCTATTAAGCCAAGGTCAGCTCATCCTTTTTGCCTAACATTCAACCCCACCCCCGTTTCTTTTTTATCTCTGTAGATTCCTTAAGTGCTTTCCTTCACATCTTCTCTCCTCAGCTTTGCTACAGGGACTTGAAGCTGACTTGGACAAAGCTCAGCTACATAAGTCCGTCCATCGTATGACTGGCCAGTTGTGGCCCCCCAGCATGTCTCTCTCTCTTGCCTTTCTTCCCCATATGCCCTCTCCAGCCAACTGAGCAGTGGCTCCCAGCCTTCATTTATGTATCTATTTTTGTTTTGGAGTTCTTAAAAGCCTTGGCTCTTTCCTGGAAAATACACATTGATATTATATATATAAATGTCCTCAACTTCAGAGGTTTCTGGTTCACGGATCCCAGTTTAGAGCCCTTCCCTAGAGCAAAGTAGTGCATGGATTGCCACAGTGGATGTATGTTGGAGGAGACGTCGAGCTAACCTCCTTTTATAGATGGGGAAAGGAAAAGCCCCAAAAGGTAAGGTATAGTGATACTGCTTGGTGGTAGCCTGATCCAGAGGGATTGCAGACCTCCAAATTCTGGCTTCTACCTCTGATCAGTAAATGGAACTTGGTCACTTTCCCCTGCAAAAAATTACAAGCTCATCCTTCCCTTTCCAGCCTCCACCTCTCAGTTTAGCTATATAGCTACCTGTCTTTAAGAAGTTTTTCCAGATTAACTGGTAGCAAATGTGGGAAGAAGACTAGCAGCATAGACCTGATGATTTTTTCCAAAGTAACTTCAGGAAAATTTGGGGTTGGCTTCACTTAGGAGTTCTAGAACATTGTTGTTGTTAATTTTTGTTAATGTGTAAGAAGCTGGTGTACATGAGTAGGCAAGGAAGAGTAGTGGGGAGAGAAGGGAGGCCCCAGAAGTAGGAGTGTGTTGACCTCGAAGCTCTGCTACTGTATGACTAAGACAAGGCCTGGGATTAGTCCCTCATCCTTAAGATGCAGATATTCCAGAAGGCTTTCTCTAGACCAGTTTCCAGCTATGAAATGACATAGTTTCATGGCGAATATTCAGTCCTGCATTGGAAAGAATACCTTAATTTTCAGGATGACAGTGCAGCTTCGCGACTCAGAATGTGGACTCCAACAATGGACCGCCTCATTCTGATTCATTGCTCCATTGCTTTTTGTACGTCTTCAGGCAGGTTTCTTGATCACTTTGAATTTCAGCTGGTTCACTTGAGAAAAGGGGGTAAACCAATTAGTACCTGCTTCAGAGCTATTGTATCAAATCGTATTCCTTTGTCAGACATTTAGAAAAACACCTAAACTTCGCCATCCAATGTGGTAACCACTAAAGCTACACGTAACTGGCTAAGGAGCACTTGAAATATGGCTAGTGTGACTGAGGATTCAATAGTCATTGAATAATTGAAGTTATTTAAATTTTAAATACGATATCTCAAGTGGTATAAAGTATTTTTCCATTAAATGTAAGTTTATTGTTTTAGTAGGCTTACATTTCACTTTAAGTTGCATCGTATAAGACAGGGTCAGCAAACTCCCTATAAAAGGCCAGGTAGTGGCTTAAAAGCTTTGCTCCTCCTGTGGCCTATGTTGCAAGCACCAGCTCTGCCACTGTACATGAAGTTGTACATGAAAGCAGACTTGGACGAGAGGTGGACCAAGGAGTGTCATGCTGTTCCAATAAAACTTTATTGACATTGAAATTGGAATTTCACATGTCACCAAATATTTTTGATTTCCCCCCAAACATTCATAAATGTAAAATTCATTTTAAACCCATGAACTATTGCAGAAATGGAAGTGGGATGGATTGGTTCATAAGTATATTCCCAAGATAAATGAATTCATGTCCATCAAAAAATGTTTAGGAGATTTAGTCCTAATGACCTCAACCTGGAGACAAACCAAATGCTCATTACCGGAACATGGTTAAAAAAAATTCAATACTTTCTCAAAAATGGATTACTCCATAGCAATAAAAAGAGTGAACTATGTCAACATACAATGTGTTAGATGATTATCACAGATACAATGTCACAAGGGTAAATGCTGTGTGATTCCATTATATGATGTTCTGTAATGGCAAAGGCAACATATGGATTAAGAAATTAAAACAGGGCCTCCCTGGTGGCACAGGGGTTAAAGTCTCAGCACTTTCAAGCTATCATTGGCTACTGCGCCAGCCACTGCAGCCCGAATTCAGTCCCTGGCCAGGGAGTGACCCACATGGCAAAGCAGACTTCTCCTGTCTCCCCGCTTCTCCCCTCAGCAGTGGATTTCAGTGGATTCTCTTGTCCTGCTCCCCAGTCCTGAATCTGGTGAAGCCCCTCACCCCCGTACCTCAGGCCTACACCCCAGTTCTTGTGTACGTACATAAATAAAAATCTTTAAAAAATTTTAGCGTAGCTATACCACTTACACTTACACATGCATGTGGGTATTGCCATGAGCAATATTAAACAGCAGCAGCCCCCTCAGATGGGACAGGGACTCTGCCAGTTTCGCCTCAGCCTGTTGTCAGGTGCATTTGTTACTACATTTATGCTGGTTATGTTTTAACTCCAAGCATTTCTTGTATCTATGTCTATGTCAACTGGTAAAATACAGGATTTTTTCCTTTCCTTTTTAGAGATCACGTTTAAAATTTAGAGATCAGTGCAGAGGTTTTTAAAAAGGGAGTCATAGTTTCTCTGTGGAAGGGAAAATGACATTTATATTTGATAAACACAGCATTTATTTGTTCAGAGAATACAACCTAAAATGCCATATGAAACAAATTATGCCTTGGGTGGCTGCATTCATTGTCTCCTTGGCCCCGTCAACATTTAATTTGAACTATTCATTTGGTCCTTGTGCGCTAGTGTAGTTCTGCTTGTGGGGCGAGTGTCCAAGTGGCTACTACGAAAGGGCCCGCCTGTGACTATCTGATGCCTGTCACTGGCGCAGGTTACTGGGCTCCTGGTAAAGGTTCACTATTGGTAACTAGGACATTTTACACACTACGGCTTTACTTTTTGGCAACTTGCAACCTTTAAGCTGTGTGTCCGTAATTATTATAAATGAGAAGTGTTCAAGACCACAGAACCACAGAAAGTAGGTGGGAAATAGGATTGTATTTTGTCTTTAGCTATTGGTAGCTTTCCAGGAGAGGTAGATTCTTTTCTTGGGTGAGCAGGTATGAGAAAGCCCAAGCAGAGAAGGAGAATGTTGGGGTGATAATGTCCCCAAGGCTGTTTGGGAGCCCAGTTTAGAGCCTACCATAATGGTCGACGATCATCACACTGTGTGCGCCATTGTTCCCAGAATTATTTGTTGAATGCCGGTAAAACACTGGTCCCGGAGCTTTCAAATGCTGATCATTGACTTTTTCTCTCCCTCAGGTAGTGCTTACAAGGAGAGTCATCCTCTCTTAGGCACATCAGGGTTGTAAATTATTTTACGTGATCTTGTTCCATCTTTTTAGATCCTTTTTGGTGACTAAAGCAAATACCCTCAGAAGAGAACCATAGGATTAGCATACATTTCACTTGCTGAGAATCTAGATTTTCCTTTTGCTCGCCTTTTTTTCATTTGAAGTCCATTCTTGCTTTAAAACATTGAAAATGGCAGCTCCTCTCTTTCGAGAAGAGAATCTTGGTTTAATTTTCCAGATTGGTTATTCTATTTGTGTCTCCGGGGCCCTGGGCTGATTGATCACGCAAGCCTTTGTCATAATGCCACTTCTTTGAATCAAATGTGGACATAGCAACTAAAAATAAACATGATGTGGATAGTAGAGAACTAGAGGCCTTCTTTGCCTGGGGAGCTGGATACTTGCTTGCTGTTGTGAGATAGATGTTAGCTGGCTGTAGCACTGCATTAATCACTGCAAGACAGCTGTGTTTTTGGACCAGAGAACGGATAGAAACGCAAAGGCACACTGAAGAGCATTATCCTGAACAATGGATGCAGATGCGAATCATTAGGCTTAAGCCATAATATTATCCCCATTTTTGGAGTTCTTTGTACTGTGTCATTTGCTATGCTAGAAACTAGAAGTATGCCAAAGCACCATTTGTTTTCAGAATAGCTTTTCAGAAATTTGAAAGATAAATCAATGCACCAGACTGTTGCACTTGAGCTCTGCAGCTTTGGCAGTGTGGCTAATGGTTTTGACAGTAGAATCTGATTGAACATTGGGCCGATTGCTTTTCCTTATTCCATTATGAAAAGACAACTGGTGTTTGAGTGTGAAAATTCCTTAAGGAATCACATAGGGCAATTCTCCCTAGTAAGTTTGCCCTTGGAGTGAGGGGCCTTTCTGTGGAGGGGAGCTCTGCTACAGATGAACTTTGGGGTCTTGGGAACATTACTTGGGTGTCCCACATCTGTAACGGAAAGGCTAGTGAGCCTTAGTGGTGAGGGATGAATGAGTGAATATTTGCAGATCTAAATACAGTGTCTAATATAATAAGCACCGTGTCAGTTTTGCCTGCTACCCTTCGTCAGTTATTACCGTATTCATGCAGTGTCACGTCTTCTTCTCCGAGCTAGATGAAGGGCTAAAGTGGGAGACCGGTCCCAAAGCAAAGTTTGCTCTGCCATGGTTCGGCAGCATTTAACAGTGTTAAATCGGAACACCTTGGTAAAACCATACCAGGGCATTGTAATAGGAGTCCTCATTGTGTCAGAAGAAAAACTTAATCTATTTTTAGTGCTCTGGAATTTTTCCTCAGATATGATTCATCTTTTGACCACTGAGTCCCCTTTTTGCAATTTTAAAATAAAGTCTCACTTGAGCTTCTCTGATTTTTGTCCTAAAGAATTGCCGCTGCCTCGCTTTATGATGTCAAAGAACGATGGTGACATGCGCCTTGGGACCCCAGCTGAGCTGCATGGAAGTAAGGTTCAGATTCCATACTTAACCACAGAAAAAAATGCCTTCATGAGAATGGACGATGAGGACAAACAGGTACAGTCTGATCAGGTGTGTCCAGTTGATTCTGACCAGGACGCCTCACGTAACACATCCTTCTGTGTGCTGTTAAGCTTCCAGCAAATCTCGCCACCTGGGGTACAGTCACAGATTGCAGAGTGAGCCAGCAAATGTTTTCCAAATTCCACATAGGAATTATCAGATGCTGTCCAATGGCCTTTAGCCCCTGCTGTCATGTAGACGCATGTGGGGAGCAAGGCCTGCATGGGCATGCTGAAGTGATTCCTCTCATTTCCACACGACTTCCTTGAAATGTAACTTTGAGTTTTCAAGGTGTCCTTTCCTCCAAAAAGAAGGTGTGAGAAAAGTTTTCTCTGGTTAAATGTGTTTGGAGAAAGTAGCTTCCTACCTTCTTCTTGGGGAAGGAGCCTGCCCTCTGTCGCCCGCCCTCTGTCGCCCGCCCTCTGTCGCCCGCCCTCTGTCGCCCGCCCTCTGTCGCCCGCCCTCTGTCGCCCGCCCTCCGTCGCCCGCCCTCCATCGCCCACCCGCCCTCTGTCTCAGAGGCTCATGCATATGAGCACATTCGTGGCCCTGCTGAGTCTGGCCACAGTCGGCCAAGGCCAGCTAGAGACCTACCTGTACCAGACTTCTCTCTCCCCAGGACTCCTTGCTGGAGAGCATGTTTGTAGTGCCGTCCTGGGAAGTGCTGCCCTTGTACACTGAACAGGTTAAGAATAGGGAGAATGAATGGCCTTTTAATAGTTAGATCACTAATTGCAAATCAGGTGGTGATTGATTTAAAAAAGTACAAAAGTCCAAAGGTGAGCCTATTAAGTAAAGGTAACTAGTGTTAGTGCTAGTAAACTCTGAGGGTGTCTCACTTCTAACAAGGGTCCTGAATCGTGTGGAGAAGGCAAACTGTCGTCAATAAAGTTTGTTTTATAAGGCAAAGCAATATGTATTTTAGGAAGACTTGAATCAAATGCATACAGTACAGTGACTCTTAAAGGATGAAGTTGGAAAATGACATGGCTCTCTGGTAGTGCTGGCTGGCAACCCAGTTCATGGTGAAGTGGGATGCAGCACCTCCTAGCCATTCCAGGTCCTGTTGCTTTCATTAGTTCTGCAGGGAAAGAAAGGAATATAGGCAACCACATAAATGGGTCTAGAAGGTATTATGCCAAGTGCAATCAATACACCAGGAACACAGAGAAACATCAGCACCATGTGATTTCACTTCTATGTTGGAGAGAAAAAGAAAACTGAACAGAGAATAAGTAAAAACAAATGCTTAGATTTTTAAGAAAAAGTGATGAGCAGAAGTGATTAGCAAAGGGGTGTGATGATTGTTAATGATGGGGACTGGTCCTTAGTGGGAAGCAGCAGCTTTGGGCACGATACGGGTGCTCAAGTACAAAGCTGTGCACCCGAAACCTGTCTAATGTTATGAACCAGCGTCACTTCCGTTGGAAGAAGACGCATATGGGAATCTTCAGTCCCTTTCCACCAGCATCTGGAGAGGAATGAGGGGCCACTGCCCCCACGTGGCAGGAACATCCCTGGCCCATTGTCCCCTGGCTGCATATTGAGACATGTCCTTGCATTTGAGGCTGGGTGTATACTAAGCCCACCAACCAGTCAGTGGCTGGGAGCTCACTCTTCAAAACAAATTTTCCTTTTCTTTAAAAGAATATGTTAGTAGTATCTCAGACTGCAGTCTTTAAGACTAAGAGCACCTGTGTATTCTGCTTCCTTATTATTCAGGTACTCCAAAGTCCCTACACTGGTGGTAGTATTAAGAAAAAAAGGGAGTAGGAAACACAGCAGCAGAGTAAGACTGATTATTGTGCAAAGGGTCCTGCATCAACTTCATATTCAATTGAGATACAAATTGTAGCTTGTTCAGGCTCTTTGCTAGTGTTGGGAATATGCTACACAGAATGGTTTGTCCAAAATGAGTTGTTTTACGGTCTCTCAGTGTGGAAAAATAAAAGTTGCTGTTTTAGTCCAGTGTGATAAGCCCCAAGAATATTTGGCATTAAGCATTTAAAATATAGTTTTAATATTGTTATTTGCGAGAAGACTTGATAAGTATAAATTCTGGAAATGGGCCTTTATTAACGAATGAAAATTGAATCCATTCACAAAGAGATCAAAATTGGGGCATATGAATGTTATCTCACGTGATCATATCTTTATTTTCTAAAGAAAAATGTTACTGGAATAACAGAGCGTTTCAGTAATTCAGGTGTAACTGAGTGCTAGTGAGACCTTTCTGGGAGACTTAAATTCTCAGCTGTGCTTTCCGCTGTGCTGCATCTGTGAGAAACCAATTCCCTCCATTTGTGCAGTCGGCCTGCTCCCCGCGCGCCCTCCGTTGTCCTTCATAACTGCTATGGGGAGTGCCAGGCTTCTGTGCCATGCGATGATCTCTGCTTTGGTTCTTTGAAGCAGGAAGTGCAGTCTCCGCCGATGTCGCCCCTCGCCTCCCCTCCTTCCTCCCCGCTTCATTATCAGAGGGTGCCTTTGAGCCATGGCTACAGCAAGCTGCGGAGCAGCTCGGAGCAGACTCATCCAGGTGAGAGACCTTCTTGGCAGGCTGGCCCGGGCGGCGTCTCAGAGCCGGCTTCACCTGCTGCTGCGTCTCTTCACTCACTGACCTCTGGCTTTGCAAACCTGACTAAATTTTATTCTCCAAGGTTCTTTAAAAATAAAATGAAGTATATCTGATTGCCACATCTCCTGTTCGAAGAACTAGGCCATCTTTAGACTTGTCTGTGGCAATTACATGATTTAATTCTTGATATATAGAGATCATTTTATAGGGGCATGGCAGGTCAAAGGTTTAGATTTTGGAATGGTTATCCCTTTCTATTAACATACCAAACATATTTCCATAATAACTGCTTTTATGAAGCTCTTAAAAATTACAACTATGTAAAAGCAAAGAGTTGAAAGACTGATCACATACTTGAAAACATTTAGCTTTTGTGTTTGTGACTAAAAATAAGGGAATTGCCAGGGGGGAGCATTTTGAGAAATGTACAAAGTACCCAGTTGTGGGGGTGCCCGCATACTCATGTTTATGCCCTGCTGGCCATAGTTGTGGTAAAATATGTTAGCTGGTTCTGAGGATGCCTGGCGGAGCTGGCTGTTCCGGCCGTGTGCCTCCAGCCATACACTCAGCGCAGCATCTGGGCCGCCCGGGGTTCAGACTCTTAGTTTTAGATATGACCCACTAAAGTTTTTGGATCTGGATATCCATCACTCCCCACTTTAATTTTGTGGGCTGTGGCTGAAAATGACCCATTTTCTGTAGATTTTTGCTGCATTGAACGTAATGGTGACTTCTAGAGGGACGCAGAAATAAAAACGTGTGTTGGCTGGGCTGAGAGGCTGTCAGCTTGCAGAGCGCAGCAGTGGTGGTTTCATGGAAATAGCTTTTGGCTGGAATCAGAAGGTGTGGGTTTGTGTGATCAGTTCTGTGACCTTGGGCTAGCCATTTAATGTCTCTGAGCCAGGATTTCCTTTCCTCTTTTAAAATGGAGTAACAGTCCCCTAGAAGGGTGTTGTGTTGTGAGGATTAGTAAGAACATGAATGTAAAATCTGTTTGGAAATTAAGTCCTATGCAAATGCAAGATAACATTGTTAATGGATAGCTTAAAAAAAAAAAAGCACCACTCTCCTGCATCTTGAATGTTTCACTAATATCTGAAATGAGACAGGTTGAGAATTCATTTTCCTTTTAGCGTTTTCTACTGGCTGCCCTATTTTAAGAAGTGTTCCTGTTGCGGTGCTGATTACTATTGCTAGTCTGACTTGGCCTTGCAGGTTAGAGTCATCTGCCCTGCATGGTGCCTGCTTTTTGGTTTTGAATTCATAGCTGAGTCATGTTTTGTTCCACTGAGTTCACCTATCACCAAGTTCTACTCCGTCTTTTTGACAGTCCTTGAAAAACTTGCCTGTGCTTGCTCTCTGCTCCATGGCTGACTCTTTCCTCGTTCCATCCAAGGTGGACTTCCTTTCCCCCAGTGCCATGGAAACACCCACCTCGCTGATTCTTTGCAACCTGTGTTACTGTTGTCCGTGCTTTCGTTCTTTTAGATCCTTGTTTAAGAAGTGAGGTAAAATGTACATCTGATAAAATGTGGGTATTTCAAATCTTCAGTTTGAGTCTTGACAAATGTGTACACCTGTGTATCCCCCACATTGATCAGGAATAGAGCTTTCCTGTCACCCCAGAAGTGCCCCTATCCAGCTGCTCCTTGCCTCTCAGTGCAAGCACTGTTCTGGTTTTTATCACCACAGATTTGTTGTGCCTCTTCTAGAACTTTGTGTCAATGAAATCATGTATAGTGACTGGGCTCTTTATGTGTCTGCCATCTTTCCCAGAATCGTGGTTGACATTAATCCATATTGTGTGGTTTGGTAGTTTCTTTTTTATTCGCAGTCGTGATCCTTTGCATGAATGTGGCACAGTTTGATGGCCCATTCTCCTGTCAATGGACATTTGGGTTCTTTCCAGTGTTTGGTGGTTATGAATAAGGACACTATGAATGCTTGTGTAGGAGTCTTTATGTGACCTGTGCGGTCATTTTCCTGGCACCTAGGAGTGGAAGAGCTGGGTCTTAGGGTAGGTGTGTAAGGAACTGCCAAGTGTTTGACAAAGGTGGCTCTGTGCTCCCACTGGCAGTGTTAGAGTTGCCTCGCTTCTTGCCAGCATGTGGTGCTCTCAGGGCTTTCTTTTCCTGTGGTGTTTTATTTAGTGTTTGCCTTTCTAGTCCATGTGCAGTGACATCTCCTGTGGTTGTCACCCTTTCATCCTTGAAACATTGTTTTCTGAGTTTCTGCTACTCCTTCCTGGTCTCCCTCAGGCTCCATCATCCTTTAGGTTCTCCTTTGCATAGCTGGCTCGTGGAGGGAGTCTGGCTGGATAGTCTCCTGCCACTCTGAGTGTTGTGCTGCTAACTGTCAGATTGCTAAGTCCCTGTACCTTGGAATTTATTTATCATAGATAAAATGCTTACAGCTATTTTCACTTAGACTTCACCATCTAAGCACAGGAAGGGTAAGTTTTCCTATTTGTTTCTAGAGACCATCTTGTGATTTTTTGGCTTTCTCATCAATATTATTCAAGGCTTGTTTATTCATATTTTTATATTATCTGTGTATTTCTTCCCAGAACACTTTCTGAGCCTGTCCGCTTCCTTTTTTTAGGCCAAGAAGTAAGGGGAGGCCATGTTTCCATTCTCTCTCTCCCTAGGTTTTTAGAAGTCAGTTGTTCTTGAGACTTCTGTTTCCCCATGTTCTTAACTTCCTTCTCTTGCCCTCACGGTGCCATTGACCCATTTGATGAACCCAGGAGTCCCTGATTTCTATCTTCTTCTGATCTACATAGGTTTGTTTTTTTTTAACAGTATATATATATATATATATATATATTTTTTTTTTTTTTTAAGATTTATTTATTTGTACATACAGAACTGGGGTACAGGCCAGAGACTCAGGGGTGGCGAGAGGCTTCACCATATACAGGGTGGGGAGCAGAACAGGCAGATCGATGAAGTACACTGCTGAGGGGAGTATCAGGCGGGTCAGGAGAGGTCTGCCGAGCCATGTGGTCACCTCCAGGGCAGGCGGGAATCGAACTCATGTGGAAGTGGCTTTAGCTTCTCAGTGCAGTGCTTTAACCCGCTGCGCCACCAGGGAGGGCCTCTACATAGGTTTTTAAGCAAATCTAAAACCTATTAAAATATAGTGACTCAGATACTAAGCACTTTAGAGTTATTTTTTGGTAAAGATCTATTTATTTATGCATACAAAACTGGGGTACAGGCCAGACGTGTGGGGGGTGAGAGGCTTCACCCGAGACAGAGTGGGGAGTAGAATAGGCATATTGATGAAGTACACTGCTGAGGGGAGCAGTGGGAGGTCAGGAGAGGTCTGGCAGCCATGTGGGTCACCTCTGGGGCAGGGATCGAACTCATACTGAGTGGATTTAGCTTCTTAGTGCTGTGCTTTAGCTGCGCCACCAGGGAGGGCCCATAGAGTTATTTATTAATTTTTTTATTACAAAAGTTTATTTTTACCATAGAGTTATTTTTAATTTATGCCTTTTCAGAAAGGAGTTTTGTTGCTGGGATAGTCTTCCAGGGATACATTTTTTCCTGGCATCATTTCCCTGTCCACGATTCTGCACAATTCCTGGCTAGCCTCCTGACTAGCGGGCCATATCTGAGTATGTTTTCAATCAGACGGAGCCTCTTCAGACCAGTCTGACTAAGAGCCCTCTTCACTTCCTCTCCTGGGCTCCTGCTGTTCTCGCTGCCAGGTGTTTCTGTAGCTGATGTTCACTGGGGAGCCTGAGGGGCCAGCCTCCATGCTGAAGAGCCTGTGCTGTGTGTGTTACTCTGACCACAGCCCTCAGAGACAGATACTGCTATCCATGTTAAAAAATGTTTAAAGCACAGTAACACAGGCATGTAGTTAAATCGTGCTTAAATCCTCATAGTAAAAGCAGCCATTCTCCTTCCTAGCCAGCCTGTCTTTTTTTCCAGACACAGTTGCTTTCAACTTTTACCTAATGTGTTATCTGAAAATCAGCCTGCTTGTTCTGCTTTTCATTATCATATCTTATTCTGATGTTCAGTAAAAGACATGGGCTGTGATGGCAGTTTTTTGGGCCTGAGAGTAGACTTGGTGGGTTCATGTTTCTTATTTCTGCCCACTTGGAGCCTATGTGGTTATGGGCGTTTCACTTGTCTGAGCCCCAAACTCCCTAATTGTAAGACGGCCTGATCTTTGACTCAGGTTTGCGTGGCAGGTCTCGTGAGAGGCGTTCGTGTACATGTGCGTGTCTAGTGCAACTCCTGCTCGACCTAGACCATCAAATGGGACCTTGTGTTTATGTTGTGTTTTTAGATTCTGGCACCTGTTTTCTTTTTGTAGTTCTTAAATATTCTTGGAGTCGGCCCTCCCTGTGGCGCAGCGGGTTAAAGCACTGCACTGAGAAGCTAAAGCCACTTCCGAAGCATGTGTTTGATCCCCGCCTGCCCCGGAGGTGACCACATGGCGCGGCAGACCTCTCCTGACCCGCCCGCTGCTCCCCTTGGCAGTGTACTTCATCTATCTGCCTGTTCTGCTCCCCACCCTGTCTCTGGTGAAGCCTCTCACCGCTCCTGAGTTCTCTGGCCTGTACCCCAGTTCTGTATGTACAAATAAATAAATCTTTAAAAAAAATATATTCTTGGAGTCGCCTTCTGGGTAGTACTCATCGGGCTGGCTGCAGGCGTAGTCCTTGCTGTGCAGTTTGACTTGTGTTCTTTGTTCTGGCTTAATGCTGACCGTCCAGAATGAAGGAACCTTGGAGTTTGTTTTACACTCCTTCCCTTGGAGAAAGAAGGTACTTCGAGTTCCCTAAACTTCTTGTAAGGAAATGTAACAATGATTTTGCATCCAGTTGCATGTTTTGGCTTTTATTTGGAGGAAGGAGAGTGGACGCACTGGGTAGCACCTGCCTTTTGGCCTCTTGCATTCAGATGCAATTCAGGAGTGAGGTGGGAGTCAGGCTGGGCACTTACAGAGTGGACAGAGCTCACCCGCTGGGCACAGGCACCCACCTCTCCAGTCAGGCAGCTGTGGCCAGCTGAGCTTTCCACAGGAGTAGGGCGAGAACATCTGCTCCTGAGGCCAAGCCCCGCAGTGTAGTCTTTGTCCAAGTGTTCCTGAGGAGATGGTCTGTCTTCCCGGGTAAGGCCCTTGTTGCTGCAACCAGAGGCCAGATGGCCTCCCCTCACACCATCCCTTCTGGGCACTAGAAGCTTCTCTCTCTGGAGGGAGCAGTAGCACGTGGGCTGAGCTTCCCAAGGAAAGCTCACAAGGCTAGTATCCCAACCCTGGCAGGCTCTCTGTCGTTAAAAGCTTGTGGCCCAAGGAGTGTCATTCAGCACTCCAACATGGAGGGTTGTAAACCGTCCTCCAGAGACATGCTTGCCTGCCGTGTGCTTCTGTGTGTGGTTTTCTTGTAGATTCTGAACCTCATTTAATGGTTTGCCAGCAATGCTTTTGAGAGATTTTAATGTGTTATAATGTTGTGTTCCATTTTTCTTGAAGGAAGTGAAAAAGGCAGATGTGAGCCAAAGAATGGTCTGTAGTCCTTGATGCGTGTTGTCCCTTCTTTACCTCGGAAAGGCCAAGCTGCCCTCAAGGTGGGCAAGCCTGTGACAGGCTGCTCTGCTCCTTCTAACCAAGTTTATTTCTAAGGAAGCTACAGAAAGAAAGCATTTTGCTTATTTCTATACTTTCAGAAACTTGAAATGTTAATCCACAGAGATCAGAAGTGGTTTCAACATGGGCGATAATTTCTCTTTTCTGTTGGGACTCAATACTACCTGGTTATGTTGAACTGTTTTTCTGTCATTTCGGCAAGGTCATTATTAAGCGTTTCTGGAAATAAAAGGAATGAAAAGATGCACTTGTTTTTGTGGCTAAAAGCTTTTTAAAAAGGGAGCAAAATTATTTTTTTTTTATTTTGGTTATTGAATAATGAAATAATATGAAATGCATTTTTGTATTTTTCTTGGCCTTACATTCTTTCGGTTAAAGGAAGAAGGCAGATAGTGCCATTCATTTTTCCCAAAATAAATTGTAATGTTGATTCTCAGTGTTCAAAATGCCTGTTGGTTTTCTTTTGGAGGGGTGAGGTGGATGGTGAATGGAAGACTTCTAAGCAGGAGGGTACATAGAGAACTAACCTTATATTTGGAATTCAAGCACTTACAACATTGCACATATTCTAATGGTGTAACATGGTTTATTTTCTATCACAATTTAGGTTCTTACCATTCCACCCATATAGTTTATTCTTAGTCTTAATCTGCCTTATTAAGTATTGGTTGAAAGTCTCTGAATGGCTTATTGAAATTGTGCCCAGGAGTGTGAAGGTCAGTTTGTTCTAGATGACCCTTAGGGACATGCAGCCCAATTCCATCAGTTGTTCCTTCTGGAGAGCAGACTTTGCATTAGTTGTGTGTGAAGTCAGAATTGTGGCGTAGACTTTTGATGTTCTATCTATGCTGACTTTCCCTCTTACTCTTTCAGCTCCTTATGAAGCTCGACAGTCCCTTGTTCAGCCTGAGGGGCCCTCACCTGTGGGCCCAGGAACCAAACCTCCTCGGCACCAGGCATCCCTTATCCAGGTAAGTGATTCTGGGGGTTATGCTGGTGGAAGAGTGGAGATAAGCTTGACCCCTGGATGCAGCTTTTATAATGGGCTCTCTCTCTTTTATTTTTTAATGCAAAGAAGATATAAAACTACCTTCAAATACAAATATTGTATTTCTCGTTATGTTGTTTGTTTTATTTCCCCCCAAATCATCTGTTGCACGTGTTTCTACCCCTTCTCAGTGTCTAGACGAATCCAGACTGGTAGTTGGCCTTTGGTATGCCTAATGTCCTTGTGCCCTCATTTACTCAATCATTAGGCACCTCCTGCAGGAGAACTTTACTTTTCCAAAATAGCCTATCTCCCTCTGCCTTATTTATCATTATCCAGTCAGTGTGTAATTGCAATCTGTTTCCCATTTATTTCATGTCTCCAGTTACATGGGAGGCTTTTGGAAGCCAGAGGTAGTTCTTCTGTATTCTTTCTCAGTGCCTCTTCCAGTGCTGTCTGGAGAGTGGTTATTTTTCCAGGGGCAGCAACTACTGTTTTCTGTTGGTGCTTGATAATGAAAGAAATGTTAAAGCAAAGCACAGGTGATATCTCAGTTCCTCCTGAATGTACCACAGCCTAGAAAAGTTTCCTTTCTCCAGCGTTTTCCTTTGGATAAAGAACACCTGTTACCTTGTAGCATCTCTGAGTCCCATACTGAGGAAGTCATACTCTCAAAGAAGGGTATGTGTGTGCACACGTGTCTGCGTGACATGAAAAACTTTCTGACCCTGCAGATAAAAGGAAGTAGAGTGGTTTGCATAACATTTCAGTTATCCAACATAGGAGGAAGGATCATTTATTCGCAGGCAGTTCTCCTAGAAATAGCAGGTGGTGCCAGACAGCCCCATAAAGAAGCAGGCTGGAAGTCTGGAGCAGAATAAACAAAAGCCAAGGCAGATTGTGGAGTTTGCTGAGTTCCCTCCGGGAATGTGTGAGGCAAGGAAGAGAACTTAGTTCTTCAAGGTGCTACTCTGTGCAAAGAACTCTATTAACGATAATAACTTAGCCATAGGTGTGCTGTATTTGTATTCGATGTTTTCTACAATTGTGAGAGTCTGTTAGACCTGTTAGTAGAGATGAACTGACTGAGAGAGGTCAAACAGTGGGTCTGAGGTTTCATTCATAGCAATGAAGTGGAAGAGCCAGAATATGAATGTGGGCCATCCAGTGCCAGTGTATAATATTGCTATACCATGTTTTAATAAGAAACTTCAATGTAGTTTCTGCCATGTTGGTATAGTAAAAAAAAAGTTCTTGAAAAGTCACCGTATTGAAGAGCCAGATGCCATTCTCTCTTAGGTTTAGTAGAGCTCAGTTTTACCCCCAAGTTGGAACAGATAGCTGTTTCTTCAGCTGAGCCCCAGATGTAGTAGTTGGCTGTATTGAGGGGTCCTGCGGTACAAAAATATGTCTTTAAACGTGAGTCTCATACCCGCTGTGGAGTAATGATTACATTAAGAAAGGTGTCGGCGAGACTGGGGCCACCTGAAGAACCTCTGGGCCTTGGCAGTGTGTGTTTCTGCAGTTTATTCAGGTGCCGTAGAAGCCAAGTCCTGAATGGCTAGAATGGTCAAGCCAACTGCGAACCATGCTTGGATGGGGCTCCCTCCGCCCACCTTTCTTTCTACCCAGCCCCTGGATGGCATGCCCATGGGTCTTCACATGGATTGACATCCTGTGATTTCTCTAATCTAGGTCCCCTTTTCTGCAGATGAACGTGCTTCTTGGACAGTTCCCTCAATTAATATTTAGTGAACACCTACTAAGTGTCTGGTACTGTTTTGAGAGTGCAGAAATGAGATACAACCTTCCCGGTCCCTGCCGTCACAGAACTTCCACACTGTTGGAGGAGATAATCATTAATCAACCCATTACAAAGTAAATATGTAACTGCGATTTGTGATGTGAATAGAAATAGCACTGGGCTTTGAGGTTGGAAAAGGCTGTGTGTGTTGTGACCTGGTCTTGGCAGGCAAGGTTGATCAAGGCAGGCTTCTAGTGGGGAATAACATTTGCTTGAGATGAGAAAGTGTTAGCCAGGTGACGGGAAGGGGTGTGGGGCCAGTAGGTGGAGGGAACCGGACATGCAAAGACCTTTTCTGTGCCCTTAGCACTTACAAACATCATCTCTTTTCATGGTCGTAGCTATCTTAGGAGGTGATTTCTGTTTATCCCATTTTATAGATGACAAGACCTCAGTTTGACAGCAATCAAAGAAGCAAAACTCAGGCCATTCACAGCAACATGGATGGAGCTGGAAGGGATTATACTCAGTGAAATAATCCAGAAAAAAGAGAAAAAGATCAGATGGTTTCACTTATAAGAGGGCTATGGGGAAACAAATAAGGGACCAGGGAGGAAAAAAGGTAATCATAATAAATTAAAAATCAAAATCAATAGGCAACTATAAATCAGAGAGATTCTGCAGGTGAGGAGGAAGGAGAAAGCTCAAAATAGGGACAGGAAGAGCACAGAGGACTGTGGTGATGGTACAGGGTGCATGGGTGCTGGGTGCTGGGTGCTGGGAGTTCTGTGGGAGAGGAGAAGAGAGAGCAAGCACTGCAAGAATGAATGTAATATATATGTATAATTAAAAAAGTTACAAGCCAAACAAACCTGAGTTTTAAAGACCTTATTTCATTTGCCCAAGGTCACAGTGGGTGAGTGGTAGGAGTGGAGTTCAAACACAGCTCACGTTTCCTTGGTCTCTGGCTCAGGGACTGGAAGGATCTTGGGACCAGTGCTAAAGCTAGGAAGCCCTGGATGACACAGTGGACATTGTATTTGGGAATGGTCATGAATTCATTGATTGAGCTTTTGCAGTAACCAGCGGGAGGTGTCCAAGAGCTAGGGAGTCTGGAGAGCCGGGACTGGGCAGAGCTATTTCTTTGGTAGTGGCTGGCTGAGTCAAAGGTCTGAAGCTACACTGCAGAGCACACCAGATAGATTTTCACCCAGGTCCAACCAAACTCTGTATGAACTTGGGCAGGTTCCTTCTTTTATTCTGTAACACGAACAACTTGGAATGGCTCCAGCAGCCCTTTGTAATAATCTGCAACTGTGTGATTCTCCCCATGTTTGGCACGGGTGGAGGCCCCTCTGCTTGGAGCATTGCCTTCTGTTGAGGATGAGTGCAAGGAACCTTTCTCGGGATTGCAGTCTGTGGTTTTCATGGCTGATGTGTTTTTCTTTCTCAGTTCTTAGGTTTCTTTTTTATGCCTGTCAGCTTGGTTTGGCTGGACTCCATGTCCCAGAAAGCCAAGTGCCAACCTGCGTTAGTCATGTAGATGAGGGGAGCTGAAGTGCAGGTTCTTGGTGATAGGGGATTCGTGAATGGTGCAGCTAGGAAGCCGGGGTCACTCACTGCCCTCCCTTTGCCATGTGGACGGGCTGGTGGCTGCCTCCCCTTCCTGCCTGCTTGGAGGGGATGTGGCCCTAGGCTCCAGGGCACATTTTTAGGGACCACAGGCCAAATCTTAGAGCTATTGGGTGTGGCATTTTAGATGTTCTGATGCCGGCTTCAGCACCGCAACATTGGAATGAGTTGTCTTTTTTGCTTAGTATTTTAGGAATTTCAATTGTTTTTTTCCCCCAGATGTTGGTTTTTTTTTCCCCCTGGAAATTTCCAGTACAGAGCGTAACTTATGTTGGTGGGTGGTTAGTAAGGAGAGAAGTCTTCTTTCCTGCTTCACCATGTTATTATGTGTTTATAGGTCGTTTTATGGTTTCCTTTTTCTCCAAGTTATCCTAACCATCCAGACAATGTAGTTACTTGTAATTTTGCTGGCCTCGTACTCATGATCACCCCTTCTGCTCCCAGTCTCCCCACTGCCTCCCCTTATGCTTTACTTGCCAAAAACTACCCTGTGTTCAGTCCTTTTCTCATTGACCTCTTGGGAGCTTTTTAGTGCTGACCACCTTCTTAAAATGATCTCTTTAGTTGGTGTCTGTGATGCCATTCTCTCCTGGTTTCCCCGCCTCTGTGAGTACCCCTCCTAATCTGCTTCTGTTCTCTTTCCCCTCACTTGTCCTTTAATGTTGGTGACCCTGGGCCTACTTGTTAGCCACGGGAGGCTGAAGACCACATCTCTTCATCGGTCAGGCTTAACATGTCTATTCCACAAAGCCTTTTTCCCTCTGCATTGCTGGCTCCAGCTTGCCATTGGTGTGGTCAGAATGTGGGCTGTTGTCTGGCTCTGCCCTCCTTGCATGTGCCCACTAGGTTACCAGATCCTGGCCCTAGCACTTCCTGATGCTTCTCTGGGCTGTGCCTGCCTCTTTTTACGCCGTTCTCTGTCTCCAGACCTGTTACATCAGCATCTCACTCTCCTTTCCTGCTTCTGCTCTTGCCATCTCCAAGTCCTTTGCCATATTGCAGATGAAAACAGTCTTAGGAACACAGACGGGTCACCCTGCTCACTTGCTTGGAGCCTGTCACTCTGCCCTCTGCTCTTGGCCTGTCATCCAAGTGCTGGGACATGGCCTGGGGCCCTGATGTTTGCTGCCTGCCCACCGCTTCTTCACAGCAGCCTGCTGCCCCTGGCTCTCCACATTTGGGCCACACAGAGCTCCTGGCCCACCCCCATCTGGTCAGCCTTAGGGTTCATTCTCACTTCTGTTTCAATTCATGTGTGCCTCCCCCCCCCCACAATGATTATGTGAGGTGTGAGAATTTTCTAATATTTCTTGTACATGTGATGTTTCCAGTTTTTCATTCTTAAAAAACAGTTCATTGTTTGTCTGCTCATTTATCTGTGACACATAGCCCAGGGTCAGCAGTTCCATTTTAGTTGGTTTTTTCATTTCAGAAACAACCAGTGTTGTATTTTGTATTGTATTCCTATATAAACAAATACAGATATTCTTACATATGTAATGCATGTAGTATATTTTTATCTGACTTGAGGGAGACAGGCTTGGCTAGTGAAATAACCTTTTTAACTGATTTCACGGGGAAAAAACCCTTTTATTTTAAAGCAAAACACTCTCTTTCCAGACTCTAACCATCCTCGCTGCTCTGTCTTCTCTTTTTAGAGGGGTGAGCTTAATGATCTTCCAGAGTTTTCACTGCTCACTCCTCACTACCCTTTTCTGCTTCAAAGATAAAATAACGATGAACAGAATTCAGAGACTTTATCACCCTGCCATTCAGCTCAGGGATTTTGGCTTTGTTTTTGGTGCAAGATTTTGAATGAACAGGTGGGGGAAGTGTTAGTAGACATTGCTAGCCAGCCACCGTATTAATCCAGCAGTTTCTAACTTTCTAACTTGGAAAACACTTATTTAACCTCATCTCCTCTCCCCCATTCTCACTCAATCTTATTTCTTGTCCTGTTCCCACCCCAACTTAACTGTAGGTACCTGTGGCCAGAAGTCCATTTCTGGAATTCTTTCAGAATGACTCTAAATAGAAAAAGATGTGGGTGTAAAGGTTGGTGAAAAGGAGGGACTTACAGAGCGCTGTGAGCTGCTTGTGTAAGCCAGAAGGGAGTCTGTAGTCACTGCAAGAGGTTGTTCACTGGAAGAGTTTTGATGGAAACTGGAAGAAATAGTCTTTTTGGGAGACTGACATTGCATCGAGAGGACTTTTTCTGGGGTCAGGGATATTCTCTGTGTCGACTGGACCAGGATGCTGGGAGGAGCATTGAGGGCAGGCAGACTACAGAGGGTGAAGAATAGAGGGCATGGCTGAGAGACAGTGAGGTGGCTGGCTTTGAGTCATGAGAGTCGATGCTCTTGAGTTTGAAATGAGCAGGATGTAAACAAGTGGGACATCTTGGGCACTGCCTCAGCTACTCTGACACACTTCCCTCAGGCTCAGGCCAGGAAAATTGCCCCCAAGGCGAGACAGGCCCAGGAAGACCTTTCAGGTCCTGGAATTCTGTCCAGGCATCATGTGGCCTCTTTGGGTATTTTTTTCCCCAGGAGGGCCTTCGCCACTTTTTCCCTTCCGTATTTGGAGCCCTTCTCCCTTCCCCTTTCTGAGGGCTCCGTGGTGGCTCCTTTGAAGAATCCATGTCTGCACGCTGCCTCTTCCACATTTACTTCTGATCGCTGTCAAACCTCGCTTGCGCGCGCCCGCAGCTGTGAGTCCTTGTTGATCCTTTCACGCAGGATGCAGTCACGCAGGATTGCTGAGTCTGGGTAGCGGTCAAGGCTAAGGAAACCTGCTGCGGGGGGGCGGTCAGGTGCAGCACAGCCTGCGTAGGTGTGTTTGAGCTCAGCATTGCTTAGTCTCTTCTCTTAGTCTCTTCCCCCAGACTGAGACTGGGGGAGGGGGAGGGAGGCGAGAATGTGTGTTTGCCTCTGTGTAACAGGAAGAACTGGTTTCATAAGTTGCATAGGAATGCATGGGCCTGTTCTGGACCTGACATTTCATTTCACTGGATTCATTTCCCCTTTGATTTCTGACCCCACTGGAGTTTGGCCATCTCCTGAGGGGGGAAGTGTCGATGCGGCCTCCGTATTCTCAGTGAAAGACCCTCAGCTGCTTGACGGCCCCTGCTATCACATGGCATCAAGTCTTCCTCCTACTTTCCTTCACTGACCTTAGCCTTCTTTTTCAGATTTTCTTGTCCTTTGTTTTTGAAATATTTTATTTCAGCTAATACTGAAAAGTACTTTCTTCAGCCACAGGCTTTTTCAGCTGGCTTTTATTGTATTCCTCTCCTGTTTACCCTGTATCCACCTTTCTTAACCAAAGTGGCATTAATTGCTTGGTTTCTTCACCAGAAGGCACCCTGACTGGAAAAGCAGGTTTTGTGTTACAAGGTGAGAATAACAAAGAGATACTGACTCATGGAAAGAGTCGCAACTCCCGCATAGAAGAAGAGGGGAGCTGGCATATAAACAGATGGGTGCTTGTAGGAGAAAAACATTTATTCAGTAATTGTTGGGATTGGTTGGGGTGCTGGGGTGCAGTGTGAAGGCCTTGCAGGGTCCATTTCGCAGGGGTGTTTTGGGGACGGAAACAGCCGCTAGTGATCTAGTGTGTAATGGTTAATCTGCACTTCGACCGCTGATGAAAGCAATGGTCATGTTTAATTTGCGGAGTCGGGTGTGGACCCTGCATTGAAAGCTGTGGTGGCTAGAACTTTTCTGCTAAGGGGCAGGGCCCACGTTGATTTGGTAGATAGCCCTGGTTTAGCTGTCAGGTGTAGTTGGAAATACCACTGAAGAGCTGGTCCCAGGCAGTATGTTGTTAAGCTGAAGAGGAGAGTGACGTTTGCATCCGGGATGCTCACGTTGGTCTTGGTTAATATAGATGAAGCTGCGGCTAGGGGAGGCTCCTACCCCCATCGCAGGTGAGCGGGCAGTGCTCTGGCCCTACTGCCTGTTTGGGCAAGAGGCGCAACCTGCTACATGCTGGCTTGTTTGGCCCCTGCGCCTCTGTGCGTCTCTTCGTCCCGCCGGCAGCCTGGTGGCAAGGTTGTGTCCGCTGCTCGTCCATGTCCACTCTGAGCTCTTACTAAGTGCTTTTGTGGGTCAGCTACTGTGCCAGGGGTATCTGAGGATTACAAACACGGCTCCTGCTCCCCGGAAGCTTGGCAGCTGGTTGTGCCGCAGATGATGCCAGCTCTGTAGGTGTCATGGAAAGCTGACATTTGCCCTAATGGCTGGGAGTACCTTGGTGGCTTCTGCAGGGAAACCCCACCAACAAGTGATGCTTAAGGGGAGGACTGGCTCGCGCAGCATGAAGTGGCTAGAAAAGTGAGACAGGACTACAGCAGGGCTGTCTTGACTCAAAGGGATAGGGCCCAGGACCGGTCACAGTCTGTGGGTTCTTCACTCGCTCGCACAATTACAAGACCACTCAGGCTCAAGGAACAGCGGGTGTATCCAACAAGCAGGAAAAATGTAGACCTCCAAGGCCATGGTTGGTCCACCATCTCGCCCCAGTCAGTGTCCGGGGGTCCTGGACAAAGGCCATCTGAGATGGTGCTGTCCTGCTGATGAGGGCGTGGAGCTCGTGGCTGGAAGCAGCAGGCCAGGATCCACCTCCCTGCAGCAGGGTCTCTGAGCTGATGCCACAGCAGCCCAGCAACAGTCTGAAGGTTGAACTGGACAGCACCGGACCCTGAACCAGACAGCCCCAGAGGCAGCGGCACGGGGAGGCAGTCACTCAGTCACTAGTGTTACAGCTTTTTGTGAGTTGTTGGCCCATGTAGCAACTAACAGCCTGAGGCCTGGTGCTCGTTTCAGGCAATGTCAGAAGCAGGCCGGCCACAGGTGCAGCCTGTGTGAAGTTCTTTGGTGCCTCTGCAAAGCTTTTCAGCATCTCTTTTTCCTTCAGAGGTGGCTGGTGGATGTGTCTAAAAGTGTCCAGTCCAAGTGAGTGAGTCCAGTGAGTCTGAGCAAATGAGTCAGGAGTTCCGGAGCCGAGTGCTGGGGCCCAGACGAGTCCCATCGAGCAGGACACAGAGAGCAGGCTTCCCACACCGCCCTGCCCCGTCTGCTCTCTGCGGGCCCTCGCACCAGACTGACCAGACCATTTACCATCAGCTCATAGCTCACACTGGATCTGTCTGTTCCTTGTTCAGGCACCAGATCCACGGACCTCTGTGCTGCCTGCAGCTGGAGGAACCGCCATGCTGGCCCGGGGACTGCCTGCCCTGGGTAACGTGCCAGGGCAACCTTAGCTGTCCACATCACTGCTGGCCTCTGCCAGCAGCCTCAACCCCAGTGGGGCCACTGGAGGTGGCCAGTAAAATGCCCACCACCCGCTGCTGCTTGCTCTGAGGCCGAGCACTGGAGGCCCGGGGGAGAGGGTAGGTCTCCAGTTTCAGAAGGGCCTGCACCAGTCAGGATTCTTCCGTGGGGATAACAGACCCTCCTCTGGCTGGTTTAAGCAAACTGTGGTTTATAATAAGGGGTGTGGGTAGCCTACTGGGTCTTTGGAAGCACGGGAGTTTCAAATTTTATTTTGAGCTTGCAAATATAATTCCCCAAGACATAGAGCAGGATTGGATGGCTGAAGGGGTGGTCCCCTGGCTTTGATAAGAGCTTTGTAGCTTCAGTCCCTCACCAGGTATGCCTTAGTCAGCAAAATGAATGCTTTGTTTCCTGTCTCTTTCTCCGTGTGACGGACTTCTGAACCAGTCTCCTGTTTTTTCAGTAGAACCAAGCCCTTCTGGAATTCTAGCACCAAAGGTGTTTGAACAGTGCAGTCTTATCGAACCCACCTCTGCACGGTTGGGGGCTGTGCTGTGAGGGGTGGAGTGACTGTTGCGTGAGCCATTGTAGATGCCATGGAGAGAAGACCCCGTTGAAGGGCTGAAAGCAGCTATTTGGCCAGAGCCTGCAGCGGGAGGAAGAGGAGGCTGGAGGGATGGGTAGGACCCCCGCAGGCATACGGCTTAGAAGTTTACTCACGAGTAAGGGACGGCCCCGCACTCGAGCCTAAGTTTGTCTGTAACCAGAACCAGCATTCTTCTTACCTCTCCAGTCTGTAGCCGAATCCTCTTAAGCTTGCCTTGGGTTCCGGCCAAGTTCGCCTGCATCTGTTTCCCATCTGCCCTCAGGCCGGCTTGAATGTTAAGGAGCGGACAGTGGAGGAGAGACAGGCAGCCTCGTGGGCTGGGAGGCTGGGCCTGGGAACATTGGTGCAGCCGCAGCTGAGTCTCCTCTGAACTGCTGATTTCTCACTTTCTCCTGGCCTCTTCTGAGCAGACAGCAAAGTCTGACTGTGGTAAAGGAAAGCTGTCCTCTTAGAGCAGCACGTCTTGGCTCCTGCTAGAAGAATTGGAGACCATATCAGCATTTTTTACATGAATCAAAATAGTGTACTGCAAACTGGAATAGCAGTGGAATGAGTGAATACTTCATGGTTATTTCAGGGTGCCTTCCCGGTGTGAAAACATGCCAGTCTTACAAGCAGAGAGCGTGTGAGAATTAAGATGGTGCTCTGTATTGTTTGCTAAGGCACTGGCCGCATCTACAGCTACGCCAGGCTGTGGGGAGGAAGGTGCGTGTATGGTGCACTCGTATCCCAGGTTCATGTCCTTGATCTTTAACATCGCAGCAGTGATTCGTGGCATTGCAGTAACCTTTCCTAAAGGGAACAGGGTGGCGTGTTCCTAGCATGAGCAGGTACACGAGGGCGAGTCCCATTGAGTGCTCCGACATAGAGCACGCACTCTGCTCTCCATTCATGTTCCGGCCCTGCTGGATCCTGGGCGGTGGACTGCATCCTTAATCCTCACATTCTGTTCTGCGGAATGGGAATAATGGGACTTGTGCGCAGTGTTGTCCTGAGGATGAAAATAGGTCGCATGCTTAGGTGCTTACAGTCTAGCGAAATAACGACTATGTGCTCCTTAATATCCTCCTAAGCCTCTGGTGATTGTGCTTAAAATTTATTAGTCTGTCTTAAAAAGTAGCAACTGCGGATTATTAGAGACTCAGAGGCCTACAGCTCACTAATCGGCCTTCTAAGCTGTTGAAATTAGATCCCTAAGTAAGTTTGGTAATATGTGGTTAAATCCCACTTTTGTGGATTTATTTCCAGGAAGAGATTTGATAAGATATTATTCTGTTAGGATTTCCTTTTAACTCACAGACAAAACCACAGACAAAACCAGAAGTTATGTACTGCAACTTCCTGTGAAGCTGTAATTATTTCAGAATAAAAAGTTCAAAAAAAGTCTTTATTTCCATAGGGAGAGGGCCCAGCCTCTAAACTACTGGACGCCATTGTTTGATAAATCCGTCTGGAGTTCAGTTTGTCATTATAGCAGTGCTCAGGTTAACCTTTTTCTGTTTTTGTCTGATCATTTGTTCGCTTAGTCAGCGAACTGACTGAGCGTCTCCCATGTGACCACCACTTTCCCAGGTGCTGGGGGAGAGCAGCGATCGGTCTAGCCAGCACTTCCTGCCCTTGTCTAGTGAGAGATGGCTGGGAGACAGAATATGGAAAAGATGTGTAGAGTACAACATGGAGTGGCTTACAAAACTGCCGAGCTCTCCTTTTCTTCAGTCCTCCCTTTACTGCTTTCCCAGTCTCACCCTAAGCCCTCTTTATACTTTGCACATCCTCCCTGGAATCTCCTTCGAGTCTGTGAGAGATGAACACATGTTAACCAAACAGAAAGAGGGCCATAAAAACGCATCTGCGTATGGTCCCCCATCAATAGTCTGCATAGGCATGGGGCATGGGCACGCAGGCCAGAATTAGATGGTTGTCTAATCGCCTCATTACATTATCATCAGGTGGTCCAGTTACACAGTTGAGGCACCTGCTGCAGTTCGGGCTGTTCTGTGGGGACTGGGCAGGCCTCTGTTTTTCTTTCGTTTGGGCCTTGAAGGGTAGATTAGTTACGGTAATAGCTGCTATGACAAACACACCCCACATTTTAG
Source organism: Condylura cristata (assembly GCF_000260355.1). NCBI lineage: Eukaryota > Metazoa > Chordata > Mammalia > Eulipotyphla > Talpidae > Condylura > Condylura cristata. Next base: position 5,915,159 of record NW_004567128.1, read on the forward strand.
TGATTTGCCATGATTTCTCACTCATCTAATGGGCTGGCAGGTGACCTTCTTCCACATGATGATGCAGGCATCAGGTCTCCTGTCCTGCGGCACTGCTGTGCCCCGCTCAGCAGGCTGAGTCCCGCCTGGAGACGGTGCAGGGCCCTTGTGCTGGTATTGCATTGGAGAGCTGTCGGTCATGTGGCTGCACCTGGGGTGGGGGTGGGGCGGAATACATGACTGGAAATGTCATTCCTGGGTGAGCAGCCACCCAGTGACACTTCTCTACCAGCTTGGTGGGGCGTGAATGAGAGGACAGCCATCAGAATCCCACGCGCAAGCACAGTTCTCACTGGCCCTGTGATCAGGTCCCGTGAGCTTTCCTTGGGCAGATTCATATTTGCTAGGGTATTGTCGCGTCTCTGCAGCCTGGTGGCCATTCCTTCTCTTTGGGCTGAGTCCCACCTCTCTGCCTCTGAGAGGGTGTTGGGTCAGTGTCTGCACTGCGGCCGTCTGACTCCTAAACCACTGGCAGGCAGGCGCCCTCACATACCCACTGCGTTTTGGTGTGAGCTTTTGCTACTCCAGGTGTTTTGGTCACTAAGGCACAAAAGAACACTGTGAAAGATCACTGCACCCCTCGGTGACCTGACTGGATGACAACATTTACGGGATTAGATTCTAAACAAATGTGCTACGGCTGAAAAAACAGACACACCCTTCTTAAGTTCTCCTTGCCAACCACTCCTTGCCATTGATGCTCTTCAGCTATGCTGGATTTTTAAGATATTTCAGGGGCAAATGTCATCTTTTGGGATTTTATTAATAGTATTACTTTTTAATGAGTCTTTTGAAGTCTCTTTCAGTTCAAACAGTCTGTTCTCCCCAGAGATAATAACTTGCAGTGCCAAATATTTGCATTTCACTGGAAACAAAACCAAAGGCTTGAATGTTTTAAATATAAGCAAATCTAATTCTCCTGTGTCTAGAGAAACTGTATAATGAACCATATGTATGTGGCTTAAGCAGGCAGATGTGGAAGATTTCTTTTTCTCCTTTTATTTTTTTTTCTTAAAAACTGCTGGCAGGGTTCACAATTGGCACCAAGTAGCAACTATTTCTGCCCAAGCAACAAACCACTAGAGATGGAGTTGGAGTTGAACTGGGGGCGGCTTCGGGGGCACTTGGAAGTGGAGCATGCATTGTTTTTGGTTTTTCTTTGGAAGTCTAAAGCCCTGTAGCTCATCAACCCCCATTTCTTTGTTTCTCTCTCTCTCCTTTTAAAAAAGATTTATTTATTTATGCACACAGTAACTGGGGTACAGGCCATAGGTGCAGGGACTGAGAGGACTCACCAGAGACAGAGCGGGGAGCAGAGCAAGCAGATTGACGAAGTTCACTGCTGAGCGAGCAGTGGGTGGGTCAGGAGAGGCCTGCTGTGCCATGTGCGACACCTCCCTGGCTGGGGATCGAACTTGCGCTACAGTGGCTGCTGCTCACTTCATAGTGCTGCGCTTTAACCTGTTGTGCCACCAGGGAGCTACAGTCTTTTACTTTTCATGCCCTCCCTTAGGTGACTGACTTTTTAGGTCTTTGTTTGAAAAATTGTGTTGGTTGTTGTAATTGACTTTTAGGGGTCATCGGGAGGAGAGGGGGCCAGCATCTGGACCCACAGATGCTGACTTTAGTCCTGAGCTGCCCACCCACAGCTGGATGGGCCTTTCTCTGGTGGTGGCCCTCTGCTTTGGCCCAGGTGACCGACAGGCTATAGCTGATCTTTTCGCCTGTTGTACCCCCTCTCTTCCCCTCACTGAGGGAGCTTTCTGTAGCTGAAATATGATCATTCCTGTGTCCCATTTAATACTTAATCTGTGGCTCTGCATTATCTTTTGAATATAGCCTAAACTGCTTAACCTGTTGTACCTGGGCCTTTGTGATCTGGGCCTTGCTTTCTGCTTGGACCTTTTTCAGACCTGCCCACTAACATCCACTTAGGGCTGGTAACCTCTGCCATCTGTGTGCAGCTCAACTTTCAGGATGTGGCCATTCTCTCTCTTTTGGGCTATCTTTGCTCGTGAGCTTTCTTCCGCTTGTCTCACCCTGCATGTTTCTCAGACTCGAATGTGCTTTGAATCCTCTTGAAAGCTAGAGCTTGTTAAGTCACAGATTCCGGGGCTCTACTCCCAGACTTCAAGATTCAGTGGGGTGAGGCAGGGCCTGAGGTTCTGCATTTAGACATGTTCCTAGGTGATGCTGATGTGAGTGGTCTGGGGACTGCACTCCATTGAAGTTAACTGCTCTGAGATGGCCTGCTGGTCTTTCTCCCTCTTGGAGTTCAAGGTTTCCTGGTAAAAAAGAACCTGTGTGTCCATTCGTCTATCCCTAGTGTCCAGTGTCTGGGGTACTGTTGGTATTCAATAAGTACTTGTTGAGTGAATAAGTGAGCCACTTTTATGATGCAAAGTTAAATCCTTTAGCTTCTCATAGCCTGCTCTTGCAGCATTTAGGCCTAAGGGTATGGAGGATGTGATCTACCCCTTCCGTGCACCCCTGTCTGTTCCCGAAATGCTTAATGGATATAGAACTCAGGGACTCCCCACAGAGATCAGAACCCATGGGCACACTATATATAGAAAGCCAGACAGGGACTTCTTTTGATATCAAAATTTAAAATACAGCACGGACTTCAGGCTTTCTTTCATCAAGCACGATGCAAAGTACTGCTTCTGCGCCTCTTCAGTAGGAGACACACTGCCGGACTCGCGGGAGCCACTCAGTAAGGGCCCACACTGCCTTTTAGCACCTGTGACACACCTGCTAGAGACGACATGTAGACTAAAGGAATGTATGTTATGTCTCTAGTCCTTCAGCTTGAAGCCCAGGTTGAAGATACTCAAGAACACTTTGAATGTTCAAACTGGTTCTTTTTTTTTTTTTTTAATATTTATTTATTTATTCATATGGAACTGGGGTACAGGCCAGAGATGTGGAGGGTGAGAGGATTCACCAGAGACAGAGAGGGGAGCA
>NW_004567128.1:5918264-5965617 GCF_000260355.1 Condylura cristata
ATTTATTTATTCATATGGAACTGGGGTACAGGCCAGAGATGTGGAGGGTGAGAGGATTCACCAGAGACAGAGAGGGGAGCAGAACAGGCAGATCGATGAGGTACACTGCTGAGGGGAGCAGCGGGCGGGTCAGGAGAGGTCTGCCCCGCCATGTGGATCTCCTACGGGGCAGGGGGGAATCAAACTCATGCGGAAGTGGCTTTAGCTTCTCAGTGCTGTACTTTAACCTACTGCGCCACCAGGGAGGACCCCAAACTGCTTCTTATCATAGTTACAGGAAAGATTCATATTTTTTTGATGCTCAAATCAATTTAGTTTATTAAATTCATTAAAAACATGCCATGGGCCCTCCCTGGTGGCACAGTGGGTTAAAGCACAAAGCTGTGAAGCTGTCTGCAGCCACTGCAACGCAAGTTTGAGTCCCAGCCCAGGAGCTGACCCACATGGCATGGCAGACCTCTCCTGTCTCACCCGTGCTCCCCTCAGCAGTGTACTTTACTCAATCTGCCTGTACCCCACTCTCTCTGGTGGATTCTCTCACCTTCCCCTCAGCCCCCGTGCCTCTGGCCTATATCCCAGTCCTTGTGTGCATAAATGAATCTTAAAAAAATAAATACATGCCATGAAAAGCGAGGGGAAGGAGCTGGGCTAGGTGATCATGTTTCCTGCCAGCCAGCAGAAGGCCGGACATGTGTCCGGGTGCATGCTTCTGCCTTCACTCTTTGCTGTAAGGCCTCTTTGCTGTTAGCATGAGCTCTCCTTGCCTGTTTGCGTACTTGAAAAGGATTTGGAGGCCTTGGGATTCTCATGGAATCCAAAAGGGAGCCACAGCGAGGGGCTCAGTGGCCGCGAGGAGTGGGAGTTCTCAGTCATTCGTGCTTGCTCTTCCTTGAGCGGCCTTGCCCTAGCTTCTGCCAGTTTGCTTCCTGCCCACTGTTCTGCCAACTGGTGCCCTCATTGTTGCTCTTTCTGGCACTTCTCTGCCTACCTCACGGCTCCTGCTGCCTGGTTCCTGCTGCCGGTGGCCCTAACTGCATCACGGCCCTGCTGCACCACTGCTAAGGGTCTGTTTCTCTGCTTGTGGATCTTTCTGCTGCTTCTCTGCACCCGCAAGAATGAGCATTTGGCCTGTGTTCTTGCTAGAGAAGAGCTTTCTGTGCTAGGGCAGCCCAGAGTCAGCATTTGTGCGCACTTCCCTCCCCCCTTCCCCCCCCAGCACTCAGGCAGACCGGGCATGAGGTGGGCTGCAGAGCTACGGGCAGTGCCTGGGGCATGGTCAGGGCATTGGAGATTCGTTGGGGCAGTGAAACCTGATGGTGGGCTGGGCTTGGCAGGCTGGGGTCAGAGGAAGTGTGTTCTGGGAAGAAGACACAAATCTGAGCTCTGAGGAGTGAGCACGTGGGCAGCAGAAGCCTGTTGTGAGTGAGCGAGGGACGGCTGGGTGATGAGTGACCTGAAGCCAGTGGAAGAGGTGGACTTTTTTAAACAACAGGTCATCTTTATATGCTTTTCAGCAGAGGAATCCCTTTCTCCTTTCCATTCCCGACTCCTGCTGTCAGAATGGATTTGCCCTGCTTAGAGGCCGCTGACGTAGCTCTGCAGTAAGGTGACATGGGAGAGGAGGCAGAGTGAGCAGATGGTCACTCTGGAGAGCAAACATGGGCTGACGTCGGCAGCAGCAGCTGGCCACGGCAGCGTCATTTCCAGGCAGGAGGGTGTGTTCCGGGGGAGGAGACTGTCAATCCGGCAGGATTTTTGCTCGTTCGTTGGCAGGGCCGCGGTATGACAGCTTCCCTCCTGTGTCTTGCCGTTTCCTGAAGTGTCTCTGCCCACTGAATTGTTCACTCAAAAGCACCCCTGCTTGTCTCTCCTGCCCATGCCCAGTCTTTTAGATTCTTTTATTCCAGCCATATGTGTTGGTGCCCACCTGGAGGACAGTGCCCCTGTGAGCGAGTGCTGGTGCATTGTGATACAGTAGACAACCTGGTCCAGCACACGCTGGCGCCTCCATCATGTGCCTGAACCCTGGAACCAGGACAGACATCGGGGCTTTCAGAAAAGGCGGCTGGAGCATTTGATTTTGGAGTTTGGTGGGAGCATTTTGGAAAGTTGGGTGGTCCATCGGGTGCTCAGACTGACTTTGTATCTTCCTTGCTTGCCTTATTTATATAGTTTATTACCAGAATGATGAGAGGCTTCTGGGGGAAAAAATCCTGATAGATACAGCCTAATTAAAAGGTCCTGATTTGTAAGAACCTGACTTTGAACAGCAGATTTTGTTGTTGTTGTTTATTTTGGCATCATTTTGTGCCTTTTTCCATCTCAGTTGTCATCCCTGTGGGCTTCCCATCACCAAATCACCCATGTGCCATCACCATAGTCCAGTGCACTTCCCTCCCCCCACCGTTTTTGATCCCATTGCACCCCCATAAAACGTCTCTGGTAGATAGTTTGAACAGCAGATTTTTTAGTCAACTTGTTGACCACAGGTTGTTGAAGGATAGGGGCATATACCTTCTACTCTCTGGGCTTCAGTCCCCTTATCTGGAAACAGGATCATAATACCTGCTCAGCCTCCCTTTCAAAAGCTTTGAGTTGGGTATGTGTGTAAATTTCAAAGCACCCTGTGAATTTAAGGCATTTATTCAGATAGTGGCTTCTTGAAAATCGGTTTGGTTTCCATTTAGTACAATCCCACCTAGGATGCAAACTTCGAAGATGACATCTCAAGGTTACATCCAGTTCAAAGCTTCATGGTCTCCTTTTTCTTCTGAATATTGTTAGGAAAAAAGACAGGTGTTCTTGGAGAAAGATTACTTCCTGGGATGGCATGTGTTCGGGGTGCTGCTGGCAGGGGCAAGGGGTGAGGAATGTGTGTTGTCTTTTCTGGGGACAGTGAGCAGAGTGCCTTTCTGTGATTGGTTTCTTGCTAGTGTGTTCAGAAGCAGGCAACTTGTGGCTCAGTGACATTACTACCTCCGTTTCTTGCCTACTCCCTTTTTGTCCTAGAAGCTCACCCTCTGGTGTTCACCTCTTGGTTCCCTGAAGGTCATCCTTGGCAGGTAACACCACATCAGTCTTAGGATTGATGGGGGAATGGAACAGAACCTTGGTTTCCTCCTCCTAGAATCATCATCTTCGCTGCTTTCCCCAGGGTTTAGCAGAGCTTTGTTTTTTTCCTATTGTAGGTCTCTGCTTCCTCCTATCCTTACGTCCTCAAATTTGGCTTGCACGCCCCCTAGTGGCAGGTGTGATGCACCCCATTATCCTGTTTATTGTGGTGCCAAGACAGCTGTTCTCTCGCCTCCCAGTTATTAAGTAGTAACCTCAATTCACACGTGCGGATTGAGAGGTTCAGGGGTATTGCTTGCTAGGAAAAGGGGATGTGGGGTTTGAATTGGAGCTTTTGAATCCTAGATATATGTAATGGAAATACTTCAGAAAAAAGAGAAGTGGTAATAGCAGTTGTAGTTTTTCATGGTTTAAAAAGGATCCACTTTATCTTTCTGTTCCCCAAGAAGGTATTAAATAGCGTACTGATTACACATGATAGTGAAGGATACACAAGTTTCATCCCCATCTGTCACTTTATCTAGTATCACAAGGATTCAGATTTTAATGTGGACCCAGTTAATCTGAAAGGATCAAAATGTGGTGGGTAATTGAGGATAAGAGTGAACGTGTTTTCTTGCCCTTCCTTCATCAGACTGGAAAACCTTTCATCACTCACCAAGTGTTTGATAATTCACGCTCAACCTTGTTAGCAGCTCGGAGGAATACAAAAAAGTGTAAAACGTGATGTTTACCCTTCAAAAGTTTACCTTCTATTTAGGAGTCATTTATATTTATTCACTCGAGAAGTATATATGAGTGATAACTTTTATTGGTGTTTCACTAAAGACAGCTCACTAAAGATACTCTCTGAGCATTTTGCTTGCTTGTGCATTCATTCATTCATTCATTCATTCATTCATTCATTCATTCATTCATTCATTCATTCATTCTTTCATTCATTTATGTAGTCCTTTTCAGTGGATCGAGAACCACAAGATAACACCAATTACCCCGAGGAACCCTGGAGGATTACAGAAGAGCAGCGCGAATACTACGTCAATCAGTTCCGATCTCTGCAGCCAGACCCGAGTGCCTTCATTTCAGGTAACGAAGCCTGATGGCTGAGAATGCCGGGCCTGTATCAGCGTCTCACACAGACAGCAGTGCATGTCTTGGGAAATCGTTCACACAAAATGAATATGACAACCTTCTGTGATTTCAGTTTGTTTTCCTCTAAGATTGAATTTCTTGTCAACTGTAAACCATGCAGCACAAAACACTTCCAGTGACATTTGGAAAATTAGGTTTCTGTTTCGAAGGGGTTAAATGTGAACTTGGGGGAACCTGGTCCTAACTCTGCACCCTGTTAACTGGAGCAGTTCTTGAAATGATGGACTGTGGAACCACGGCGACGCCTTTAGCTGCTTACTCATTATGTTCAGTTAGTGCAAGGGCTTGCTGTTGCCTTCTAAAAGTTAGTGTCCCGGCCCTCCCTGGTGGCGCAGCGGGTTAAAGCACAGCACTGAGAATCTAAAGCCGCTTCCGCATGAATTCGATTCCCGCCTGCCCCGGAGGTGACCACATGGCTCGGCAGACCTCTCCTGACCTCTGCTCCCCTCAGCAGTGTACTTCGTAGATCTGCCTGTTCTGCTCCCCACTCTGCCTCTGGTGAAGCCTCTCGCTACCCTTGAACCTCTGGCCTGTACCCCAGTTCTGTATGCACAAGTAAATAAATCTTTAAAAAAAAAAAAAGTTAGTGTCCCTAGTGGCCTTATGTTATATCCACATTAGATGTTCAAATTCATGCTTGCTTTTTTTGGCTCAAATCTTTTGCCTTTGAGTTTTCTGAGATAAAATATGGGAGGAAAATTGGCCAGCATTTTTATGTCCACCTGTCAGTTCTTTTGAGTTGTCTTCAGAAATATGTGTTCCTGTTGAGTGCTCATATAAAATTCAAGCTGAGAGGAATTGATTTTATTCCTGTGTGCCTACATTTTATCGGACTGAAGACTAACCAAACAGTGAAATAGTAAAGTCTGGAAGAAAAAAATCTTAAAGCTTCTTATACTTCAAACTTGCAGAATAACAATATATCCAATATAGCTCTCTCTGTCTTACATAGTAAAGTGTGGACTCACACTACTTTTCTCTTGTGAAAAAAGGTGTGTATTGAATATAGTTGTATAAATGCAGACATTTTCTCATTAGTGGTAATAGCTTTATTGACCGAGACAGTTGTAGAGACAATAAATTAATGTTGATAATATGATTTAAAAGAATAAGCAGAAGCCCAGATGCACCTTGCCCCGTGCTCACTTTACTCTGTTTAAGCAGAGTGTCTTCACAGCTTCTCCAGGTGTTTTGCTAAATACTGACTGATAGTTGTTTGGAATGTCTATTGTTCTTTCAACTTGCTTGTTTTCCAGAGTTTCGAATATAACTGCAACTTGAATACCTATCACACAATTCCAATGGTTTTATCTCTGTCCTCTTTCAGCCTAGATGATTGGGAAGCATTTATGAGACTATTTCATTTGGAAATATTTCAGGCTGTATCTCTGAAGATAAGACCTCTTTTAAAAACATGACCACAGATTAACATTTAAAAAAAGAAACAGGAATTTTTTTGTTATCATCAAGTCTTTACTGTTCAGATCTCACTGAACCGATACCCTTTTTTTTTTTTTTAAAGATTTTTGTTTATGCATACAGAACTGGGGTATAGGCCAGAGGTGCAGGGGCGGTGAGAGGATTCACCAGACAGAGCAGGGAGCAGAACAGGCAGATTGACGTGCACTGCTGAGGGGAGCAGTGGGTGAGAAGTTTGCTGCACCATGTGGGTCACCTCCATGGCCAGGGATTGAACTTGCACTGAGGTGGCTACAGCCAGCTCGCAGTACTGCATCCTAACCCATTGTACCACCAGGGAGGGCCCTGAACAGATGCCCTTTTAAAAAAGTTTAGTTTGATCAAGGTCAAAAGAGGTTCATATATTGCAATTAGTTGTTACCTTAAAAAAAAAACCAAAAAACAAAACTACTGATGTGCAATTTGTATAACCATAACATCCACCCATTTTAAGTGTGTAATTTGATGGTTTTAGCATATTCAGAAACTAGAACACTTTCATTCCCCCTTCCAACTTCTATTAGTAATTAACTCCCCATTCTAGTATACCCCACCCCTATTAACCATTAAATTATTTCTCTCTATATGGATCTACCTCCCCTTGGATTTATATATAATTGAAGTCATATAATAATACTCTCTTTTGCTGGCCTCTCCCACTTAGCATTATGTTTTTTAAAAATTATTGAAGTAACACTGGTTTACAACACTGTACATGTACTGGAGGTATAGATTCACACCTCTTCAGATGCTTGTTAACATACTGCACCCATCACTGAATTAGCAATAACTGTCACCACTGTCCACTAGGGCCCCTTTTGTCCCCACCCCACCCTACCTGAGTGAGTAGCCTCAATTTTGCAATTTCCAGGGTTCGTTTTGATTTAGTGTTGTCTGTTCTCTTGCTTTGTTTCTTTATAGTCTACACATGAGTGAAATCATCTGGTATTTGTCTTTCTCCTGATTTATTTTCACATAGCATAATGTTTTTACAATTCATCCATGTTTTAGAATATGTGCCAGAACTTCTTTCCTTTTTATGGATAGCCGATTGCATTGTGTGGATATATACCATACTTTAACCATCCATTCATCAGTTGATGGACATTTGGGTCATTTCCACTTGTCAGCTATTAAGAATAGTGCCACTGTATTACTTGTGAACAAGCTGTTGTGTGGCTTTAAATGTTCATCCCTCTTAGCTAGATACCTAGGAGTGGCATTTCAGGTTCACGTGGTAATTCCGTGTTTAATCACTGAGGACAGTCAGACTGTTTTCCAGAGTGGCTGCACCACTTTCCATCGCTAGCATACGGATTGCCATTTGGCCACATCCTCTCCAGTACTTCTTGTTCTCTTCGATTTTGTTATCCTAGGGTTTGTGGAGTGGTATCTCTTTGTAGGTGCGATTAGTATTTTCCAGATAAATAATGGCATTGAACATCTTTTCTTGTTCTTATTGGCCATTACTATATATCTTCAATATTTTGACAGTTCAAAAAATTATCGAGTGATAAGAGTTCTTTATTCTAGATACTGGTAACATATTAGATAAATAATTTACAAATATTTCCTCCAAATCTGTGGCTTGTTTTTTATTTTCCTAATAGTGCCTTTTTCAGTACAAAATTTTAAAATTTTGATGATATCCAGTTCACCTCATGTTTCTTTTGTTGCTTATGCTTTTGATGTGATATCTACAAAACCATTGCCCAGTCCAAGGTCATAAAAGTTTGTTTACATTTTCTTCTTGAAAGGAGATAGTTTTATCTTCCATTTAGGTCTTTGATCCAGTTTGAGTTGACTTTTGTGTACAGTATGAAATAGGGGTTCACATTTATTCTTTTGACTGTTGATACCCAGTTGTCCCATTTACTGGAAAAGCTATTCTCTGCCTCACTTAATGGGTTTAGTAACCCTATCAAAATTCAGTGGACCGTAGTGTGAGAATTTATTTCTAGTCTATTAATCTGTAGGTCTCACATGATGCCAGCATCGCACAGTGCTGATTATTGTAGTAAGTTTTGAAATAGGCTTGCAAGGTATTTCTGACAAATATTTGATAAGGTGGCGGCTTCAGTGGCCAGTAATCTTATGTCAGCATGATTTCTGGAATTCTTTTGGGGAGAAGGCTCATTGGTTTGTAGGGCTCTTTGACTTTCATCATATAATCTATCAAAGTAAGTATGAAAATACCAAAATAACTCTACTTTAAGGCCCATTATAATCCATTAATTTAGGGCCAGTTACAAGACTTGTGATTGCCAAGGAAAGACTTAGCAGTTTATCGAGTTTGGGGCTTTGACTGGACTGTTCTGTTTGAATTGTGAAACTATTGCAAGAGGTGAAAGCATAAAAACTTCATTCTCAGTAAAGATTGGATCTGACATTTTAAGTGCAGTTGGAACTTACAACTATTCAATATATAAGTTGTAAAATGAATGACTGATTTCAATTGATATTCATAAAGTCATGATGAATGAAGACCGTGGGAAGAGGTTCCTAGATAAGTTTTTCAAAAGAACCAGCAAGAGAACTCAAAATCTCACCAAAACTCTTTTCCAAGATGTCTTGGTATGCGTGATAAGATTAATGATGTTAATTTTCTTGTTTTTTGCTGTTTTCCACCATGATTGTGTATTACTTCCTCTCTCTTTCATTAAAAGTGCTTGACATATTTTTACTTTAAGAATTCAAAATTTACCTTTTGAATTTTTAGTAGACTTTGGCAGGGTTTTCGGTACACCTTGCAGGAATGAAGCAGGAATGAATTTACGTAACTTGCATGTCATACTAAGTATGTTGTTGCTTCTTTTACCCTACTCTGATTTACATAATCTTTTCAAAGCTGCTCATATGTTGTTTTTAGCCATATGATTTGTAGTTGCTTTTATGAATAAATGTGTTTCTGGTTATACGGTGGAGATTGCTAAATGCATTTCTATAGCAATACAAAAACTGTTCTAAATAAGTAACTAATGTAACTAATGATTTACTTAAACAATATCTCTTACTAGGTTCTGTGGCTAAGAACTTCTTCACCAAATCAAAGCTTTCCATTCCAGAACTTTCCTATATATGGTAAGTACAGTTAATGCCATGTGGTATGATACTGTCATATACATCCATCCTTTGGCTCCCACTGTTGGATTTTTTTCAAAGTTTTATCTCTTGAATTTTTTTTTTTTAAACAGAGTAAGAAAGTGAGTAGCACTTTGATTTTTGTTGCCGTAGATACTCAGTAAGTTACCGTATGAAATGAGCAGTGAGTGCTGTGTGGCATGTGCGTGTGCTCTTCAGTGGCAGCTATCATTTCAAGTCATTACCCTCCTCCGGAGCCCTCGGAGCCTCAGCAGTCGTGTGGCTTGGATACCTTCTGTCTTGTGTCTTTTACTCTCAGCCTTTTCTACTTGGTATGATGCAGGCAACCGGAGGACACTGAAAAGTTTTCTTTTTCATATTTTATGAGGCCAGATGAACAAAATCCACAAATGATTTGAACTTAAGAGAGACCATTCTAGTTGCCTCTGAGCTTCATAAATTTTGCTGGTATTTGTCAGCTGTGCGCTCGCTCGGGCTTGCAGTTGCAGGCTGGCAATGGAGGGTTGTGTTGAGGAGGACCACGTGGCTTCCTTTGCATTCGCGAACGTGCTCAGCGCTGCATGCAATGCGCTCTTCCTCAAGACAGGCCAGGAGACAGGACTGCTATAACTGTAGAATTCAAGATGTGTGAGTGCTTGTGTAAAGCTTTCACTGCGAGAATTCTGGATGTATGCTAGGATACAGAATCCTATGGCGTGCTTTGTGCCCTTACTGGAAATTCACGCTCATCATCCTGTGATGCCCATGGATCTGCCATTCAGAGCTGGATTTAGGTTCTCCAGCAGTCTAGTTTGCCTTTTTGTTTTTTACATTTTCAAAGGCCAGGTTTATTGGGAAAGGACAGGAGAAGATGCCAGCCCAGATAAAAGCAGACAGAACAGGTTTGTAGAGAGGACACCCGCATAGGTGCTGGAGGGCAGAGGGCGCCTGTGTTTTTTGTTGTTTTGCTTCTTACTGCAAGCTTTACATTGGATTTCAAAGGTAGGAAAAAAATGGTCATTTCACAAGAATGCAGTGTTTGAGCAGAATTCTCAGATTTACCGTGATTGGCATGAGGCTGTCTCGCTTTCGGTTGCGACAGAGCAGGCTCACTCTCCATCAGCGTTTGAAGTTGTTTTCCTGACTCCTCGCCCTGGGGAGCTGCTCTGTCAGGGCCGGTGAGTTCTAAACATTTGAGGGGAGCAGGACATGAAAGTTGCAGGAGAGTGATGACTTGTGTCAGACATTTTTCTTCCAAATAGGAGAATTTTCTGGGTATAGTTGGAGATCTCATCTCCCTGCTTGTCCTAACACTCGTTTGCTTACTTGTCTCTACTCCTGAGAGCCTGGGTGAGCTTCTGGGTCTTCGTTACCTCAGCAAATCGGTGTCTTTGTGCTGGGTAAACAGGTCTCTTTCAGTGGGGAACAGTGGCCTGGGGAGGACAAGCCTGGTCAGGACTTTCCTGTTCTTCTCTGTCTCATTTGGGTCCACCCTTTCCTCATTGCTACTTTTGTCTGAAAAACGGAATTCAGCTTGTATTTGTTGAGCTTGCTTGTATTTTTCTCAGGAGGGAATTCCTTTTTTTAAAATATATTTTTATATATTTTACATCATTGTCCATTTCTGCACAGTGCTTGCTCTGTCCCCACAGAATTCCCACCACCCATTCACCCTGCATCACACCAGAGTCCCATGTGCTCTTCCCACTTCTGTTTTGATCCCTCTTCCTCCTCCAGCCCTGGAGGGTGCCTCTGATTTATAGTTGCCTGTTAATTTTTTTTGTTGTCATTATTTTTTCCTGATTCCCTGTTTGGTTCCCCTATATTCCTCCTCTAAGTGAAACCATCTGATATTTTTCTTTTTCCTTCTGAGTTACCTCACTGAGCATAATCCTTTCTAGCTCCATCCATATTGCTGCAAATGTCATGAGTTTATCTTTTTCGATTGCTGCGTACTAGTCCGGTACTCATGACACTTGTAATATTTAGGGAACTTAGTGATGCTGACTGTGACGGAGCTCTGACTCTGCCAGAGTTCTGTGCTGCGTTTCATCTCATTGTTGCCCGGAAGAACGGATACCCACTGCCGGAGAGCCTGCCTCCAACCCTGCAGCCAGACTACCTGCAAGCAGGTAAGGGCCCCTCTCAGTCCTACAGCATTTTCTATACAGATCTGATAAGAAACCTTTGTTTTCAAAGATGGTGTCCAGACACTTTGAGGAGTTCTCTGTAGTTATTGTCCTTTAACTAATCCTAGACTTCTACATCTTATAACAGAGATAAGAGGGATAATGTGGGTGTGAGCCATTTGCCATTCCCGTTCTAGTATCCTCTGGATGGATGAACCAATATCATTATCCTTTTATGAAAGTTGTGGAATAGGCAAGTTGAGAACCTCCTAACTGGTATAAAGAGGAAGCTTTCCTACAGTCAGGTGTAAAATCACCATCTTCAGGCGTGTTCCAGTGTTTCCAAGTGGCCTTGGGCAATGGAACGGAATAGGACTCTTAAACCTAATTAAAATGTTAAAAATTACCTGCTGTGAAATGTGCAAAGAACTGTAATTTTAAATGTACATTGGATGAGTTTTTGCATATTATGTACCCTTGTAACTGCAAGCAGCTAGATCTAGAGTATCCCTACACACCAGAAGGTTGGGCTCTACCTCTTTCTCCTTATAACTGTTACCTCAAATCCTCGGGACAGGAAGGAGTCATGGTGTGTCCAGTGTCTGGACTAGTACCTTTGGAAGGTGAGAAAAAGTAATAGTGTCTCTTGCCCTTTTCAAAGGCAGTGGGCACTTACATGATTTCTATTACTCAGAGAAGTACAGCCACCAATGAAAGAGTCTGCAGAGAAGTAATACTCACAACAACCTCTCTCACTTTTCAGGAAAGGTCTCTTGAAAATAGGTGAGTGTGGTCATGGATGATTATTGCTAGAGGTGGCAGTGTCTAAGGAAAATACGATTCATCATTAATAGAGTGTAACTAGAGTCTGGAGAAGGCCTTGGATTGTTTTGTCTGGGCCCTTCCTCAAAACAACACCGGCTCTAAGTGGTTGATGACTTACCTGTCTTGGAATCAGAGTCTTGAACCAAGACTGATTTTCTGTATCAGACAGTGAGGGGTGGAGGCTGAGCCAAAGTGGGGAGGCTACGTATGTGTACTGCCAGGGACATGTGAACGTGGTGGAAGAAATGTGACCATTTTGGGATCTCCCCAAATGCCCCCATAAGTTGTATGAAGTGGAGGATTCAGAGCAAAAGCCACTCTCTTGTCAGGGCTTGGTCTTGGCTGGCAGCAGCTGCTTTCCAGCTATGGCAGACTGGATCCCAGCCTGGCAGCCTTCCTACAGGGGAAGCCCTTCAGGTTCCCAAGATTCAGCTGGCGATTAGGTAACATGGCAGTCTATTTCCTCTTTTGTGTCTGTCTCCCTCTCCTCGTTCCTCTTCCCTACTCTCTTTCTCTCATCCCCCTCCTTTATTCCTCCTGGATCTATGGCAGAGAAACACTAACCTTCCTGGGGCCTATGTGGTTCCGTCGTCAGTCATTGTGGGGTGATGGGAGAGCTCCTTCTGCATCTCTGTGGGGATGAGTAGTTGACCAGCGGGCTGTGGTCTGCTCTGGGGTTGTTGAGCTATGTCTACACCATCACCGCTTCCTTTTGGGGGCCCTGGAGAGAGTCCTGGGTAACACCTCCCACACTTCCCTTTAGCTTCCTGGTTTTACTGTTTCTTTCTTTTGATGCTGGATGATACAGGAACCCATGGCCAGCGATAAGATTTCTTGTGTGAGAAGTCACTTTGTAGGTGTCCAGGTGTTTTATGTTCTGTGTCAGAAGTTGCTGATAAAGTTTTTACAAATGTGCAAGCCCTGAGTAAAGTGTTAACAGAAGAGAAATAGCCCCTTGATTCCTGTGCTGCTGCAGAAGGCTGCTTCCACCGTAGGGTGGCTGGGGCAGAGGGGCATGGGCATCGCCTACATTGGAATGAAGCCCCCTGCTTCTTCCTGGTCTTTGATGGAGACTGCAGGCATTCAGACACAAACAATGGGTGAATTCATCACGTACCCTCCAATTAAACAAAAATTGCACATCATTTCCAGAGCTTGTGGGATTAATCTTAAATAATAATTATACAGTTCTACCAGAAAACATGGTCAAACCTCATCAAACTCAGTGAGAACATATGTTAAACAAGCCCTGAGGGCTTAGCAGTTAACTTAAACACTTTATCGCCCGTGTTTGTCTTTGTAGATGGCTCAAGAAAATGGCCAGAACTCTTGGTTTTTCTCTGTGTTTTTAGACTCTGCAAAATATGAATGGCCCTGTTCATTTGGGGGGGTTTATTTGGATGGTGTCCCATTGGCTTTCAAAAAAGCTCACTTCTGTTCTTATTCCAACATTTTTCTAATTGATTTATATTTAGTCTTAAGAAATAGCTAATCTGGTTTTTCACTAGAGTGCTGAGGAGTATAAATTTGGTTGATATTATGCATTCAAAACTATGAACTAGGTGCCACTTTACTCACAGAGAGATAGTTGCTTTTTCCTAACAGTGAAAATTAAAGGGCAGAGTTAGAAGGAAAATTGCAACTATTGGTGGCTTACTTAGAAGCCTTTTGATATTTTCAATGCTGCCACTGTGTTTTAAGCAGGGAAGTCACGTAGTTAGATTTGCTGCTTGAGATGACCATGCTGGGTGCTGACCAGGTCTTGAGGGGCAAGGGTGGAAGCCAGAAGACAGGTCTTGGCAGCAGTCCTCTTAGATGCTGCAGGGCACCCCTTTGTGGAGGGAACAGTGGAGGTGGAGTGATGAGGACATGCTGGAGAGAGATTTAGCAACTTGAATGCAGTTGTAGTTTTTGAAAGTATTAGCTTTGAGACCAGTCAGATCACTGTTTGACAGACCAAGAAAGAAAGCGCCTAAGATTGGTTAAACCCCCTCTTGGGACTGGATCAAGGACCGGTCCTTGGAATGGAGTGTTGCTGGGTCTTACAAGAAAACAGTGAGATTACCTGGTACAGTCAGAAATTCACCGGGCATAGTTTTCTCCACCTGCTCTTCAGTGAAATTCAGCCCACAGTAAGCCACTGACTATTTACATGCTTGTATTCAGTGGCACACAAGGTAGCTGTTACCCAGCGGCTAGTACTTTACTGAGGAGGGGAGTTGGCATTTCAAATCCAGCGGGGGTGTGGGTGGGGGCTGGGGGTGGGGGTATAAAAAAATAATGCTCTTCCATTTTTAAGTATTTTTGGAACCATTTTGCTTTCTAAACTGGTGTTGGCAAATTTGATTTTTGCTTCTGTTTATTGTCTACCTCATCTGCTTTTCCTCTTTGTGATATCAACAACTGTTCTACTTGTTCAGACATCTCCTTAATTACTTCCTGACAAAGTGGTGAAACAGAATCTACTTCTAAGAAATGACATGAGGGCAAAATATTAACTGACCAAGGGGCAGAGTTTTCTTCATGCTGGTCCACTTAACTCCCTTAGCAAACAGCCTGTTACTGTTAGGTGTTGGGAGAAATCTGTGATTCTTAGGTCTGCTGTCAACCTAGAACTTAGGCTCTTGTTTTTGTTACTCCTGTTAAACAAAAGAAATGAGTAGTTCATGCAGTATATACGATCTTGTGTATTTCCAACCACAGCTCAGCTGAACCATCCCATACATAATGTCTCTCATTTCAGACTGTCATCACAGTGGCTACCATTTAAATTCATGCCAATGCCTAGTTAAAGCTAAAGGATAGTGATAGTGATGGGTAATGTGGAAAGTGACTGCTATGTGACCGAGATGCTGCAAGCATCTGCCACAGGATACTGGCGCTCCAAGTGCCTGCTCTAACACTTCCAGCTACGTGATGGTGAGCAAGTCACTCAGCTTTGCCGCTCCTCAGTTTCATTGGGTGTAAAGTGAAGATGATAGAGATAGCAGGTTGTGATGTGAAGAATCTGAAATACTAACTCTGTGAGTACTGTCAGCACTGATCACAGGAGCTGGTGGGGGTTGTGTTGTGTTTAGCAAGCACAGAAAAGCTGACAGGAAACAATGGCCACTCTGTAGTAGGTCTTCTTATGTATTCTTTTTGTTTCTTTTTAGCCTTTCCTAAGCCCAAGTGGGAGTGTGCGTTATTTGACTCTTATTCTGAGTCATTGCCAGCAAACCAACAACCCCGCGACTTGAATCGGATGGAGGTAAAAGACCTTGTATAAGTAAAGATGTATGCAGGGTTAAGCCTATTAGCCACTGTATCCAGGGGTCTTTATATACTGTGGAAAGTCCACTTTCATACATCTGCTCTTCATACTTAGCTCTTAGTTTGAGGCTCAGCTTTTCAAATGTAGATACCAGATGTATCTGTAACTTTTTCCTTTTCTCCCTAAAACAAGGTATAGAAAAATACGCAAGTTAGTCTCTTGATCTTCTAGAGGTGAAATGTAGGTATAGCCACACTTAGCCAGAAAAATGCTATTGTTTACTTTAACTACACTTTAATTCTGAAGCAAGCATTATAAGGTTGTATTTTTTGTAACCAAATATTTCTAAGGTATCATGAACTGGAACAGTTTTGAGAGGAAGTTTGAGGGCAGTATATGAGGCTACAGCCCACACTCAAAGCTGCCTTTCCCTCCCGAAGTTTAGCTTTGGGAGCAAATGACGACTGACTAGTGTGATTTCCAAAAGAAACCTGACGTATATCCATGGTGCGGGCCGGAGTTGTATAGTGATTGTTAATGTGAGCACTGTCATTGTGTGATCGCTCTTCTGATTGCTCTGATGCCAGCTTAGGGCCCCTCCTCTTCCCACCGCCACATAATCTGGAATTGGTTCATAAGTGGAGGTTTACTCACAGCCTCCTCTTGGAGTCTTCTGACTCTAGTTTACTCTTGCTGGACGATGAAGTCAGTCAGTACAGGGCCGGTCTTTAATTCCTCGTAACTTTGTGATTATTTACCCTTTCCCATGGGGGCACTCAGACCCACATTTTGAGCTGCAGGGCTGTCCTCTGCCCCTCTGAGTGACTTGCGCCTGCCTTTTTCACATTCTCTTTGGTAACGTCTCCCTTGGTCCCTGTCACTGTTTGTAGCCTCCCTGCCACTTTCCTCAGCAGGTTTCTACCCATGGGAAGAAGACATAAGGAAAAATCATTTCGGGAGGAGTGGTAAATATGCATTTGAAGAATTTTGGTTAAAATTTTATTTTTCTGCAGAATGCATATGGTGAAGAAGCCAATTCAATAATTAGCCACTTCTCCTGGCCCTTGGTGTGCTCGGGGCTGCTAGCAGTATGGAGAGGTGTCTCAGGCCAAGACGGGCCTCTCTACCAGTCTCTTATGCACTGATCCTGTTTTTGATTTTGGCTATAGGTCCCCCTGCTTATGAGGTTGGTAGGTGCTTTGCTGAAACATGTTGTAAAGTCATCTTATTTCTGGATAATTTAAGACAAATGGTACTGTTTTGGGGGAGAAATTATTTACTGACTCATGTTTCTTTCCCCCATGTAATAATATATCTTTCTAAGAGGAAAGGAACAAATACACAGGAGTCTCTGAGATCTGGAAATGGAGACATTTTGAAACATACACATGCTGATGGCATTGATGACAGTGTGTGTGCTCCTTTTAGATATTATGCGCACCTAGTTTGACAGGCTTTGGTATTCTTTCACTGGCCTCTGGTTGGGTGAGTTAAAACCTACCAAGTCTGTGAAAATTTCCTTTTCTAAACAAAAAAGCAAAACAAAACCAGCCAGCCAACCAACCAACCAACAACAACAACAACAAAAAATAAATACCAAATCCAAAATCTCTTTCTCAACAAAGCTTATATTTTGAGATGGGGTACTCTTAGATAATGATAATAAACAGAATTCAGGGGCCAAGTAATTGGGTTAGTTGGTGGTTTGACCATTTGGGAAGTATAGCTCAGGTTTTAATAGCTAATGATTAAATATTTCATGTTCTTCTAAACTATTTGTTTGTCATTCTTCCTACCTGTCTTATAATGTCATCAATGCCGGAAATCTAAATAGATCTGGTAAAATTCCATATGGGTGTTTGTGTTGTGAATGAAACTACAACTGATTCTGGTGATGAGAAGTTTGACGCTGTGTGGTACATTAAAAAAAATATATATTTACTACATCATCCTTCCTTTTCGTACAATGTATGATTTCCCTATGGAATTCTACCACCAATTCACCTGTGCACCATCACCATAGTTCCTTGTGCTCGTCCCATGCTGTCCTGATCTTCCCCCTCCTCCACTACTGGATATCTTTGCTCTATAGTTACCTGATGGTTTTCCTTCTCCCTTCTGGCTTATTTCACTGAGCATAATCCCTTACAACTCTATCCATGTTATTGCAAAGGGCATGAGTTTATCCCTTTTGATTGCCAGGTAATATTCCATTGGATAAATAAGACAGTTGTATTGATATATAATTCATATACCACATTCATCTAAAGTATCAGTGGTTCTTAGTACATTAAAAAGTTGTGAAACTATTCCTATGATCTAATTTCAGAGCATTTTCATCACCCCCACAAGAAACATTGTACTTGTTAGTCATTCTTCCTTCCCCCAACCTTTGATAATCATTACTGTTTTTTTCCTCTGAATTTGCTTATTCTGGATGTTTCATATACATAGAATCATGCAATATGTTATCTTTCATGACCAGACACTTTTACTTAGTGTAATATCTTAAAAGTTCATTTGTGTTGTAGCATGCATCAGTGCTTTATTCCTTTCTGTTGCCGAATTGCATTCCATAGTATGGCTACATCACATTTTATTCGTTCATTCTTTATTAGGGATTTTCCACTTTGTGCAGTTAGCAAAAGTGATGCTATGAACACTCATGTGCAAGTTTTTGTGTGATCATGTTTTCAGTTCTCTTGGTACACACCTAAGACTAAAATGGGTACATCCTATACCTTGTGGTTAACTTTCTGAAGATCGACTGAGCTGCTTTTCAAAGCAGATGTTCTCTTTCATTCCTCCACCAGCAGTGTATGATGTTTCTGATTTTTCCACCTCCCTGTTAATGCCACTTACTGTTTTGTCCCTTTTAGTTTTGTGGGAATAAAGTGGTAGCTCACTGTGCTCTGACTTGAAATTTCCAATGACTAATGATAATGATATGAGTACATTTTCATGTGATGGTTAGCCATTTTATATCTACTTTGGAGAAATTTCTTTTCATATGTTTTGTCCATTTATGAATTGGGTTGCTTATTATTATTGAGCTATAAGTGTTCTTTATTCTGAACACAACATTCTTTATTGATAAATAATTTGCAGTATTTTCTCTTTGGTTTTTCTTTATTTTGATATTGTCCTTTGCAACATAAATTTTTTTGACTGTGATGAATTATATATTTTTTCCTTTGGTTACTTGTACTGCTTTGCTGTCATATCTAAAATCATTGCCTAATATAGCATCACTACAAAGATTTACTCCTATTTTAAAGCTTTATAGATTTGGGCCTTCCATTTAGGTCTGTCATCCATTTTGAGTTCATTCTTGTGTGTGCTGTGAGGAAGAAGTCCCACTCATTTTTTTTTGTGCATGGATACCCAATTGTCCCATCATCATTTATTGAAAAGACAGATGTTATACACCCTTGTTGAAATTAAATTGACCACAGATGCAGGGTTTGTTCATGAACTCACTGTGCCACTTATCTATATGTCTGTCATTATGCTAGTATCATACTGTCTTCATCACCCTAACTTTGTGGTAAGTTTTGAAACTTGGACATTTCAGTCCTTCAACTTTGACCAGCTTGTCAAATTCTGTAAAATTTTCTCTGAAGGGTGTGATCCTCTGCCCTACATCAGTGTTGTAAACCAATGTTACTGCAATTGAAAGCAAACAAAAACCCCAAAACTTAAAAAACAAGAAAGATAGCACTGACTCCAGCTGAATTTGGGAGGTGTCATCTTAACTGTCTTTTCATCTCACCCATAAGCATGGGATGGCTTTCCATTTGTTTAGATACTAAACATTTCAACAGTGTTTTCTGGATTTCTTTTTTTAAATCTCAATTTTCTACTCTTAAATTATTTCTTCTAGGGTATGGTTTATAATCTGGGTGGGAGAAGACAATGAAAGAAAGTCATTGTTAGGGTACATTTCTGTCCTGTCAGAGTTAACTAGAGGCCCTTGAAGAGGAAATTCTGTCTGGATGCTTCATTGTCATGCCAGAATGACCTGCCTGAGGATGGCAGGTCCTAGAATAGGGTATCTTTAAGGAGTATTCTTCACTCCATTCTTTGTAACAGCTTAAAAACAAATATTGATGATCTTTTTGGGGTTGCTCAGAATCTGAGAGGTAAACCAGTTAGCCTTTTACACAGCTCCAGGAATATACCCTGCTTCCCCTAAAATTTATCTTTATTTGATTGTTTTGAATATGTTAAAAAGAATGTCAGAAGGTAAGTCCTCTTCCCAGTCATCCTTTATTTTTTCTTTTCAGAAT
The DNA here is from genome assembly GCF_000260355.1 of Condylura cristata. NCBI lineage: Eukaryota > Metazoa > Chordata > Mammalia > Eulipotyphla > Talpidae > Condylura > Condylura cristata. The sequence goes on from NW_004567128.1 coordinate 5,937,524, forward strand.
TTGCTACATATTTAATGTATATGTCCTTGCCTTTAGTCTTGTGAGAGGTCTTAGAGTGTGTGTGCAGAGAACTTCTAAAAATGAATATATAGAAAGTACATTTTAAACCAATCCATTTGGATATTTATTGGTATAAAGAAGGTTTCCTTCATAGTTGAATTAGGAGAAAATTTTGTTCGCGCATCAATAAAATTCTTATTCCAATCCAAAGAGGCTCTTTGCATCAGAGTTGATGTTCCTCTATGTAACAGATCCTGGCAAATATCTGCATTATGGGGCCACTCGTTAAAGTCTCCATACTTGTGGGAAAAGTGCACACTATATGGGTTTGCTGATGTTGAATGGGCAAATCCTATACGATTCTCTGACTGAATCCCACAGCAGATTCAGAGTTAATATACTGTTTATACATAGGTCTCAGTCTGAATACTTTTTTCTTCTCTACATGTAAGTTTTTCAGTACAAATTAACTTTCCCCTCACTAGGAATTTGAAAGGATAAAACAGTATTAAATGTCAGGGTTTGCTGGAGACAAATACTGGCAAGCTATGAAGCTTTTAAAGCATTTTCATTGTATGTACGTATCATTCGAATTCTATCCCACCAATATAATTAATTTATGTTTCTTTTCCAAGAAGACATCTATTAAAGACATGGCTGATTTTCCTGTCCCATCCCAAGAGATGACTGATAATGACAAACAAGGTAGGGAAAAAAATGAGTTTTCTTCCTTTCGGGACATTCTGTGTGTCTTTATTCCCTTCTCTTTGAATGGCTGGCTTCTAGGGCATGTGAGGACGGTTCTCAATATATGAACAAATTATTGTCACAAAACTGAAGTTCACACATGTGTGAGTGTTCAAAGCCCGCCACTCATAGGCCCCTTCACTCATTCCTTCTGCTGTCTGATAGTGATTTGGTACCCAGGAATGGGCTTTTCTAAAGTGACTAAAACCAGGTGAAGCTATTTCTAGTGAATTTTAGCCTTGATTGCACATTAGAATAACCAGGTGAGCTCTAAAATACTCATCTGGGCCTCATGCCTCATTGGTCTGCATCTCTATAACCTAAGGGGGACTTGCTTATATCTCAGTCATTCTTCTCCTGGCCACTAGAGGTGCTATCTCTGAAAGACTGAAAATACCACTTTGTTCTCAGTAGAAGAGAACCTATTTCCACACTTAAAGAGGTCTTTACTGGTTCAGTAAATGCTAAAGCAGCTTTAGAGGTTTGTAATGCTGTGTTCATTAGTGACAGCTTAGGGAACTCTTCTAATTTTATGTACCTCAGAATAAAATTCTACTATCCCCCCCCCTTTTGTCTTGTTCTTTCAAAACAAAACTGCTAGTTTTGAAAAGTACTACAGATGAAGCCTTACCAAAGGACATATCCAAGGATTCAGGTAGGAGAAAACCATTTTTAGTATATTTTGTATGCAATTATTTCCAATTAAAAAACACAGTTTTCAGTATGAAAACCAGTACATCTGTGATAGTTTTACTCTAAATATTTTGTATTTTATTATTTTGTATTTTTTATTATCTCCTACTCTTTTCAGGTAGGAGAAGAGGGAGAGTTTTAAAAATTTCTGAATTTAGATTTCACTGAAAGGCAGTCAGTTTGCATTTAGGATCTTATTGTTACTAAGTGTAAAATCCAGAAGGTTCCAACAACCATCCTGGTTTCTGTGTAAAGAACTGATGGAGGAGATAAGCTAGAAGTCCACAGTTGACATTTTAATTTCTAAAACATTTTATTTCCAGATCTCAAATATTTTTATTATACTTCACTGCCAGGAAGGCAAGCAAATGCGCTTATATTTGTGCTTGGAGTAGATTCCCAGGAGAAAAAGAAAAATTGTGTTCGTTCAGGTTTTTGGAGAGTTGGGACCTTGTTTGTGAAAGGTGGAACTAGCTGGACCCAGGTCTCCCACTCTCCCCATGGTGTCACTGCTCGGCCCAGATGAATCTGGTCAAAAACAAACAGCTAGGGAAGGCATTACTATTTGGAGTTCTGCTTATGAGGACAATAAAAAGTCACTATTTTCTCTTTTATTGTTATTTCTTCTAATATTTAATAAATAAAGCATGGCTGTTTGGTTAGTTAGCTATTATCCCAGGTTTATTTGTTTTAAAGTTGGAACAAAAGAATCAGTTTAACATTGAGGCTTATTCTTTAATAGACAGTATTTCTAAAAGATGAAGTTCATTCAAAGTGTGAAATAGAGGGGTGGAGGGGAAGGGAGGGATGGTAGAGAGAAGCTTCGGCTTCGACATAAACGAGAGTAGAGGATTGCCTTCAGTGACAGGGCCTGAGAATCTGTATTCACAGGCAAGCTCCACCTGCTCCCACTGATTCTGGTATTCTCATGTGCAGCCTGTTCCAGGAACCACCACCTTTCGAAGGCCAGGTTAAGAAGTACAAATTGAGACTGTGGATCAACCATGACTCCAGACGTGTTAGGAATTCCTAAGCTTAGTTTTGACTTTTGAATTTGATTTGGGTTCCTTCCTCAGAGGCAGAAACTCGGTTTGTCTAGGATGGACACCTGAGCGAGGTTCTTTCCACGGGGCCCCCAGCTAAGTGGATGCTGCTAGGCTATGCACAGTTCACATTAGGGTATGAGTATGTAGGCAGAGTTAACTGGGCAAACAGTATTTCCTTTCTCCCTGGGGCTTTAGCTGGGCCATGAGTTACTTTCTGGGGTACGCACTTCAGAAAGACCTCATTTGTTAGAGCCTTTGGGGACCTGTCAAGCCTACTGCCCCACGAAGCTGCATGTATGTAGCTCACAGTCTGCTTGGGAGCCTCTGGTATGGTGTCTGGTGACTTCCTCCCCTGCAGCCTGTTTCTGGAGTGAGGTAAGGGAACCCCTATCCTGAAAGAGCGTTGAATACGCCATCTCCTCGGGGTGTCAGAGTCCCAGTGGGAGGTGCTGCAGTTTTGAGCTGTAGCTTCTGATTGTACGCAGCTGTCCATTCATGTGCCGCAACAGTGTTGTAGGCTGCAAATGGAGTGGGGCCGTGTTATGGGGGGCTGGGTGTGTTTCTGGGTGCATATTATTTCCACGTACCCTCACCTTTTTAACTGTTGAGGAAAAAATATAAGTGGAGTCTAACAGATTTCTTAATTAGCATCAGATTGCAGATTGATCCAGCACATGCACACTGCTTGCCAGTGCTCTCTGGTATCTCTCGTCCTGCTGAGGGCATTAGTCCTGTCTGCCCTCACGCGTAGCATTCACACTGCTGTCGCTGAGTCTGGCAGCTGCCCACGGCCAGTTATCTCCCGTGGGCTCCTGGGGTAGAGCAGTTCTCTTCCACTACCTGCACCCACCTTTACCACCCTTGCCCCTTGCTGTCCCACATTTCTAAGCTTGAAAAATTAGGAGCACTCTGCAACAGTGTTTTTCAATTCTAAATTTCATTTAGCTTTCAAAGTACATTCTCTCACCCATTGCGAACGAGGCCACATTTTTATCATCTTCATTCTGTGGGGAGGGGAGGAAACCGAGGTTCAGAGCAGTAACAGCTGGTGAGTACTGTCGTGGCCAAGTGGAGCACCTCAGCCTCCGCGCTCCCGGCCTGGGCTCCGCTGCCCAGCCATACCCTTTGCCCTATCTCCTGGTCTGTCTATCTCTCACCAGCAGGGCTCACCCCTCCTCCCACACTCATTCCCGCCCCAGCCAAAAGACCAAGATAATGGCAACTGACAAAGGACTTAGCAGCCACCACGGTGGCTCTGCACAGCAGTTAGTAGTTTCACATGGCCAAGACGTATTTCTGAAAGGCAGTGGGGCCTGAGGGAGAAGAGGGCACAGAGCTAGCTGAAGCAGCCTGCTCAGAGGGTGCCCCCCTGTGTGGTGAGTCTGGTCACAAACTGTCCTCCCAGCCCAGGGCAGCCCTCTGGGCTGCAGGTGAGGCCCCCCCCCCCCCCCCCCCCCGCTTTCCCTGGCTGCCTGCTGTCTGTATCCTTGTGGGAGTGGGTGCACAGCACCGGGCAACACGGTGCTTGGGCTCCCCATGCTTTCTGGAAGCTCTGGCAGCGAGTTAATGGAGTGGAGAGATGCCTGTGTTTGCACTAACTCAGATTGGGAGAAGCGGCCCCTTAGCAGCTGGCCTTCGCTGGGCCACTTTGTGCCGGTAAACACTGTGGCACTCCTTCCTGCCTGCCTTGCCTGACGCAGGGGTTTCAGTGCTCACCATAACTTCAGTCTGCTTCATACCAGAGACAGTTTTTAATCTTTAGAGCAGTGTGTAAGAGGATGGCTAATGCAGCAAGAACGTTTCTTTCTGGAAGAATTTGTGCAGACAATACACAAACTCTGTTCTCCTTATTCCTTGTTATCAGCTCTTCTTCATTGACTAAAAAAGAATTTAAGTGCATTGTTTACATAATAATGGCGAGTAGGCCAGAGATGCAGGGATGAGAGGATTCACCAGACAGTAGGGAGCAGAACAGGCAGATGCCCTGAAATCCACTGCTGAGGGGGGAATTGGGCCAGGCAGGAGAGGTCTGCTGCGCCATGTTGGTCAGCTCCTGGCTGGGGATTGAACTCAGGCCATAGAGGTGATAGTGCTAAGCCTGAACTCCTAGGCCACCAGGGAGGCCCTTCTATGATTAAAAATTTGCAGTATTTTCAAAATCTTGGCATAGCTAACAGCCTCTAAATTGTCTTCCATAGAGGACTGAAAACATGAAAAGAGAATTTAATGTTTTTGTAAACGTTTTTAATTACTCCCAGCAACTTAGGCGGGTGAAGTAGGCTCCACTGCTATTGGCAGTGAGCAAGTCAGTTGATGGTTTGTTTGACAAGGAAAAGTCATGTGGTTAACAACATAGTTTACTATTTTCATTCCATAATATTTTCTGCATGATTTGGTCACAGACACGAGATAAGGTCATTTTCTTACAGGAGAATTTGCACACCTTATTTCTACTTACTGGTAGGAGCTGACGTGGGCTGTGCTTCTCTGGTATAGCTCTGTAGAGTTCTTTCCTATCTTCAAGGGAAACTGGTTCCACATCTTATTTTTGACAAAGGAATCAACTGTCACCTGCCTATCATGACAAATTAAGAGACCCTCAAGTGTGACTCCATCATTATATGGCTAGGTAACCCTGGAGAGGGCTGTCTTTTTAGATTCGAATTTCTTCTTAATCAACTTAGATGTGAGAATGTCTTCTTAGGTATTGCTCTGATGAAAGGGAAAATATGTTGCTTTTTCTTTCCTTGTAATTGTGCTTTTAGCTTTGGAGAGAAAACTCTGGAAGTATGAACATGTGGAAACCATCTGGTTCTCCACAAGGATACCTGGCCCTCACGTTTACCTGTCCATGTGTTCTATACCAGCCCAGGTGCTGTATATAAGCCTGTTTACCTGCAGAAATGAAAACCCAAGCAAACAACAACTAATCTTTGTTTCAGCCACTCCCAAGGATTCCAACAGTCTCAAAGGAAGACCAAGATCCAGGTAGTGTCTGATTTCTGTGGTAACGCCCTCTGTGCCCTGTCCCCGACTAGCAGTGCCTCCCCCTCCCCCAGCCAATGCATGGTGTCCTTTTCCTTTACACTTGAAGCTTAGGTAGGATGTGGGTGAGTTCGCTGTCTGCAGGGGACCGACCCAAGCACACAGTTCTCTGGGAACTCGCAGCACCCATGCCTGCCGCTGCTGTGAGTGTGGCTGCCCCGAGTGTGGCTGGTGACAGCCCCATTGAGGGGGTGAGGACTAATGGGGGCAGTGGCTTTGAGGAGAAGAAAATAGGACTAACACACAGCCTGTCCTGCTACGTTCAGTTTTCATGCTCTGCCTTGCCTTTCTTGCCGGTCAGTCACAGGATCACTCCAGAGCGATGTCCATGCTGTTATGGTAGCTTTGTTGAGGCTGCAGCTGTTCATGACAAGTCAAAGCCTTGACTACCATAAAGAAACCTTAAGCAACTTATTCAGGGAAATAAAAACTCTATATCAGGATGAACTTCACCGAGAATTGGAGGCACTTAATGGTAGTTGGTAGACTGATTTTCTGAGTGCCACTGCAATAGGTAAATACGAAGAACAATTTTCTGAGGTGAATGTCTCCAGGACACATCTGTGACTCAGAAGGTCATTTTCTATTTTGACATGAAGTTAGCCAAGAAGCCCAGTAGAACAGATGTACACATCCTCTTCTCAGAAAACCACAATGGGGCCCATCTGCAAACCCATTCCCAAGCAGCAAAGTAATGTGCTGAGTTAAATTGATTTAGAAAATGAGTAGGTCTCTAATAAACAGTTGAGCCACGACTGCCAGAACATTTCTTTCCTGACTCACAGGCAGTGTTGGAACATTTGAAAAATGGAATTCAGGAACAGAAAAAGGCCAGAGTTTGACTGGGACCTGTGTCATTTTCTAGCTGTGTGATCTGTGACGAATTACTTAATTCCTTTTTCTTCAAATGTCATTATTAGAGTTATAATCACAACAGTTGCCTGCCTTGCTGCAGGTTGAGGGAGAAGGTTAAGGTGAGGCTTTTGTTTTGAAGCTTTCCAGAAACTCTGACTGCTTATGTTAGCATACCCTGGACCTCTCAAACTGAGTGGCATGTGTTTTCCTGTCCTGAATTTCATTGTGACATATTCCTTGGACATTTGATTCTTAACTCGCAGCTTATCTGTCCCCATTCTATCTGTGTTGCATGTAAACGGGGAAAGTTCTGCAGTTAGTTAATATCATGAAGCTATTCTATTAAAATACAGAAGCAGAAAAGTTTTATCTGTTATTGTTATGAACGACTTCCCATAGAAATGGAATTGCTCTCAAAGAAAGCTTTCCTTTTGGGTACATTGAGGACTAAGGTATATACTGTGTACAAAGAGTTTAGAGAGATGCTGATTCATTTTTGGGGTTTGGGCATTTACTGCAGATAGTGGCATCCAAGGGGCAATAGAATTTAGGAGTGTTTTCCATTTCTGACCCACTTCAGAGACTGAAGCTTTGCTGTCTCCCTTCTGACCTTCCCTTGTTTCACTGCAGATCTTACTCTAGCACCTCCATAGAAGAGGCCATGAAAAGGGGCGAGGACCCTCCTACCCCCCCACCGCGGCCACAGAAAACCCATTCCAGAGCTTCCTCCTTGGATCTGAATAAAGTCTTCCAGCCCAGTGTGTCAGGTGAAGTGCCCTCTGCACCCCAACCCTTCCCTTTCCTGTCGGGGTTGCTCGAGGGGTATCTGCTGCAAGGGCCTTTGCATCCCGAGAATGTGCAGAGCAGCTGGCCATTTCTGGTCCAGGAGGCCTCTCTGCTGCGCTGGTAATTCTGGGCAGGAGAGGAGCTCCAGGCAGCTGTACATCACGTGTGTCTGGAGCCTTGCCCACGCTTGCTGTGGACCAAGAATTACGGGGTTCTCTACCAAGAGGATAAAACTTTCAGCCCCAGACAACCACCTGAGTGTGATTGGGGTCTTGGTCTTAGCTTTGTGGTAATTTGGATGCAAGATTGCTTTTTGCTGCCATTTTCTTCGATATTTATGCGTTCTGTGATGCTTATGCAGTTCTGTGAAAGATCTCAGTTGCAGCAGCTGGCCAGAGTCATCTGCCGTTTCTCCTTGTGGCAGAGCCTGTGCCTGCGGGGTACATGCTGGTCGGTGCTGGCATCTAAGCCAGGGCTCTTGGGGCGGCTACGCTGGGCTTGCGGGGCCAGCCTTTCTTGAGGCAGCTGCTATACTGGAGTGGGGGAGGTCGTAGGCTGGTGTCTGCCCCTCGATCCTGTGAAGTAGGAGGCGACCTCCTGGGGATCTGTGGGGGAGACGTGTGTTTGTTTGAGTCCTTGGGTACCGCACTGTCCCAAGTGTCGTTTTGGGAGCAGCAGGGGCCTTTCCACGAATGGGGGCATGCAGGATAAATGCAGTCATTTCCTGGAACTGTGCATTTTAGATCAGGCCAGCCTTAGATGCTAGTGATTTGCAGATTATTATCTTTTCGACTAAAGCAAAAAAGACTCTCCTTGGCTCACACATTAGCATGACCCCTGTGTCCCAGCAGAGCTCAGCATGTTTTATTTGTTCTAATAAAGTGCTCTCCTCACAGTAACGTTATAGATTGTTTTTTAATATACTCAAATCTGGAACTCTCTATGAAATTTGATTCTCTGCCATGAGTTCATCAGATAAAAATTGCCTTGGATTTCCCCCCATACTTTGATCCAAATTCTGGCATAAATTTTAGAGTAACTGGTATTTTGGGTTGGGAGTAGCCGTGGATGATGATGCTATAAAAATTTCACATGGTGCATGGATTATGATCTAGAAAATTTTTCTGTGGAACCAAGAAGATTCCAACAACCAGGCAGGTATCTCCGCGGGTTTCCCTTCCAAAGAAAAGCTGGAAACGTGCCGGTGCCCTCAGACCATGGCCGCCTGTGAAGAGGTGCTTGCGGAGGTAAAGGGTGGATGTGGCGTGGCTTTCACAGCAGCTCGTCACCTAGCGGAAGAGCTGAGTGCATTTGGAGTCCAGTTTGGCAGCTTTTGGACTGATTTTCAGTGAGAATTTAACCTTCTACAGCTCGGGTTCCTGGCATGCAGGGCAGCATCAGCACGCCCCAGAGCTGTAAGGGCCAGTGAGGTGAGAAGCATGGCCCAGAGAGCGCCGTGAGCGGCCAGTGGGCACCCCTCCCGTAGAGGCCCTGTCCCGAGGCCTGCATGCGCCAGGGTCTTCACGTCCCCAGTGCGGTCCTCGACCAGCCAGGAAAGGGAGTTTGAGGACGGAACCCCAGACTCAACCACCTCTGGCCCCCACAGGGAAACTGTGTGAGTTACTGTTCTCCATGGCTCCTTGGGAGACTCTCAGAGGAACTGAGCCCCAGATGCCTGCCATGGTTACCCCACTCATGAACACCCCTTTGGCCTTTCTTCCCTTCTGTGCTATCTCACTTTCCTGGTGCAGAGAAAATACCTGTTCCCAAGTCCTGGTTTGCGGGCTGCTTTAGGGAGAAGCTGAGCTACGACAACTGCCTTTCACATCTCTGGTGTCTATGGCACTTCCGGATGAAGAGTGTTTCTGTTTGATAAATGCCAAACAGTACCTGAGATGGCGACATCTGTATTCACAGCCTGCTTGCACTGTCTTCAGTACATGTCTACACAAATGAAATTTTAACGAGCAGTTCCAATCAAGCATTTCTGCAGTATGAAAAGCAGGTGGTGTCATTGCATCTACTTAATTTGTTTCCATGTTGGTTAATTCTCACAGGAAAATACAAAGATCTGTTTAAATTATGGAGAATTTCAGTATATTGCATATCACTACAAATTGCTTATTACAATTCTAGCAAATGAGGAAAGCATGAGGTAGAATATAAACCTATCAGAAAGGGGCACCCAATGAGAACCGTGGTTCTCTCGTGCCCTCACTGCGTATATCTGCGTGTGTCACTGCAGATGACCTGGATCCCACTGTGTTTGCTGTTTTGAGTCCTGTGAGGCCCAGCTAGCCCTACTTCTGTCTCCTCAGAGGCGGTGGCTTCATTTAGTGCCTGCTTGATGTGGTTGGTGCTATGTTGAGATTTTTCTCCCTCTCCCGTCCCTGCTCGCTCTTAACTTCCCCAGGCGCTGCTCTGCTTGCTCCTGTGGGCTCCTCCTTCCTCCTCACCACTGCCCTGTGTCTTCCTTATACCCTCTCTTTGCTTATTGCTCCTTCCAGCCCCCCTTTCTCTCCGTGCCTTCTCTCTGCTTCTGTCTGCTTTCCTCGAGGGGGAGGAGGGCTGCACCCTCACACCTCAGGCTGTGCTGCTGCCATAGAGGCAGAGCTTGTCAGCGACTTACAGATGTCACGTCTTGGTTTTCTCGTCCACTTCCTTTGTTGGGCCCAAATCCTACATGTTGGAGTTACTGAACCGAAGCCCATCGATGTTTGGCGTGTAGGTGTCTCGCCTGCTGCGCGGCTGGCAGAAGACTGTATCCATCACCTCTCCGCACCAACATTATCCTTGCCAGCCTCCGTTCACACTCGTCTTTTGAATCCTTACCAGCCTGACAGGCAAGCGTGCACATCATTACCAGCTACTGATGTTTATTCTTGGTGACACGCCTGCCCAGAGCTCTCGTAGCTTCTGTTGCTATCTCTTTGCCTAGCATAGGGACCATTTGTCTCCTGTTTCCTTTTCCTACCAGGTTCTGGGCCTGTCTTATCTCAACACATGGGAAGGTGAGGGTGGCTGCAGGGGAGGGAACCCGACCGGCGGCCCCACTAAGTCTGTGGCCTTCAGCTCCCAGCACCCCCACTCTTTGCTGGCTTTATCGTGCCAGGCAGCCTGCGTGGGCCACCCTGCTTGTAACAATAGAAGAAAAAGGAAAAGTAAAGAAGGGCAACAAGATGTGACTTGAGTTGACAGGGAAAGTGGAATGGAGAGAAGATGCAAAGAAGCAAGCCAGATAGGAAAATGCAGAACAAGAGGTGTTTGTTCCGGGAGTGCTGGTGTTCATACAGAGGAGCAGCAGCAAGTAGCGGAAAGGCTGCAGGCACCAGAGGGAGGCAAGGCCGCAGGACACGCAGACCTGGTGTCCGTTTGAGCAGGATTTAAGGGAATAGGCATTCGTGTCTGCCAGCTGATGTAGATGGGTAACCTGATATGGCAAAAATAAGCTGATTGAGAATACAAGTCTACAAACAATGAGCAAGGGCAACTGAGGGAGTAAGGGGATGTTGGCTTCACATTTGACAGCCAAAAGGGAGTGTGTCCATGTGGTTTGCAGGCGTGTAGACCGTGCCCGGGTTTGAGGCACAGGCGTCAAGCCTGAAGCATGTGTTTTCAGAAGGAGAAGTGGGAATAGCATGGTCCCTGCGAGTGAAAGAGCTGATCTCAGGGCCTGGCAACTTCTCATGGGCCCACGTAGGCGCTGTGCTGAGAGGAGACAGAGATGAGCAAGCAAGTCTTCAGGTCTGCAAATGCGAAGAATCTAGAGACAGTCAAATCTGGGACTTAGTGGTGCTTCGGTTTTATAACCCTTATTTGTCTTCTCAAAAGCTCTTTTATCACTGAAATTCCTGTCAGAAAATCACACTGTGAAGGCAAAGGCAATATTTTATAGATTCTAACCTCTTTCTCCTCATTAAATGGTGGTTTCTTAAAGTGGCTTTTTTTTTTTCCTTTGGTGAAAGGGATTTTGTCTGCCTGTGTGGAGTGGGGCCTCCTCTCCTTCTGCTGTCGACTCAGACCCCCACCCCCCAAAAGCCATGCCTGAGCTCTCCACGGTGATGGTCAACCACCTTGGCGCTGCCCCTCGCCACAGCAGGCACCAGGCAGAAGGGGCTAAGAGCGTATGGGGGAGATAGCTATGGCTTTGACGCTTCATTGCTTCTACTTAAACCTAACTAGGGAAACTGCATCCTGTGGCTGTAGAAGGCTGCCAGGCGACTGAGAAACACAGCTATGGCAGGGCAGCCATTTTGCAGTGACACCCCTCTTATTGTAAAAGAGGAGAGGTATTGGGGGCCAGCTTTTTCTCATACCCCCTCAGATGGCCGTGTGCATTGAAAGACACATGACCTGACATTTAACAACAATACGACTGTTACGAGGTTTGTGTTTGAATACTATGAAACAACATAATTCTCAGTAAGTCCTTGAGTTCCTTTATTTGAGTTTATGGAATTATATGAAAACCAGAATTGATGTGACCAGGAAAGGTGTCTTATTCTTTTAATCAATATTTACTGAGCGCTTGACACTGGGGAGAATTTCAAGAGGAATATGGATATGACCCCAAATTGCCGATCAGGATTCTAATTGCATGTGAGAAAGGTAACTGAGCCAGGATGCCTTTTATGAGGGTGCTCTGTGTAGTGGTGCAAGTGCACACAGCTACTGAACTAAACTGTGAGGGGTGGATATGATTTTTTTTTTAAGATTTATTTATTTGTGCCTTTAAGAACTGGTGAGTGTATTCACCAGACAGTGTGGCGAGCAGAACAGGTGGATCTACTGAAATACACTGCTGAGGGGGGGCAGCAGGCAAGACAGGAGAGGTCTGCTGTGCCACATGGGTCAGCCCCCCAGCCAGGGATTGAACTTGCGTTGCTGTCACTGCCTATAGCTTACAGGTACTGTGTCTTTAACCTCTGGGCCCCCAGGGAGGTCCTGAAGTTTTGAATCTTGAGGAACTGCATTTTATCACCTTTTTTCTTTTGCTGTTTTATCTTAGAAATCTGCCTAACCTAACATCTTAAAGATTTTTTCCTAAAAGCGTTATAATGTTAGCTCATATACTTACATCTGTAATCTGTCGTAATTTAACTTTTGTATGTAGTATGAGGTAATCCTGTAAGTTCATGTCTTTAGTAGCGGATACCCAGTTGTCCCGGGACTACTCCTTGAAGATACTCTTCTTCCCTATGGAGTTGTCCTGGCACCTTTGTCGAAAATCTCTGGACTGTAAAAATATGGTTTATTTCTGGCGCCACCGTTCTGCTCTGTTGATCTCTATGTCTATTCTCATGTTGATCTATATGTCTATTCACTGAATATTTTTCAAAGTGGGGGAGCCACAGGTGGTCTTAGGAAGAGGTGATTGTGACACAGGAGTGGGACACTTGCAGATAGTGTCTAGTGGTTGCTTACCTCGTTTTGTGTGAATAGCATATCCACAAGCTGCCTTGCTGGACACAGTATTTTCTTGCTTTGGACCTTCTGCGCTTCTCCCCTAAATCTAGAGTAACCCCCATTGAGCTGCTTACCGTCTCAGTACCCCGTTTCACTCTTGCCTCTTCCTGGCCTATAGGTTTGAAATGTTTCAGTGACCTTGCAGTCCTGCTGATACCATTTCCTTCTCTAGGCCTTCATTTTCTCATTTGCAAAGTGACAGAATTGACTCTAACTTCATTAGTTTTTCATTAATATTTTCTCTGTTGAACAATTCCATGGCGTGTTAAAGTTCATTGCTTTAAGCTGGTTGTAAAAATGGTTCTGTTTAGCAGAGAATTCAATGTGCTTGTATTTGGCAGGGGCCAAGAGGGGGGTCATCATATCAGGAGATCCCAGCAGCTATTGTGGGCAGGGTACTCCTGCAGAACATCTGCTCAAGTGCATGGGCGTGCACAACACACATACCAGCGTGGGGTCAGCTGGGCGACTGGGGCGCAAGCATAGGCTCATACGTGCTTTTGTGATTAGAAGGGAGACCAGGAAAGAACCATGTTTATTACAAAGAAATACCAATTTTTATGAACTTGCCAAGAACTGGAATGGGCCCTACTGATGAAATCCTTGAAGCTTCACATATGGCTAACTCTCGAGTTGATTGATTCTTAGAGGGGAGGTCCCACTGGCAGGCTCCTTTCAACCTTTCCATTCTTCAGCGTCCCCCCCACCCCCTGGAATTTGAATGCTTTTATTTTCTTCATAAAATATTCCTCGTTTGGGGAGATGGGACCCTTTCCACAGCTGAAGTGATTCCAAGTTTCACTCCCCTAAGGTCAGCTTTCTGTTCCTTGGAGCTTTCTGTTACCACATGTGCTGCTTTATTTCCACTCAGTAAGTTGGAACATGTTTTCATTTAGTCATTGATTTGAGGCTTTGTAAAAATCTAGAGGAGTTTAGTAAATAGACAGTAATATCTGTGAGTTGCCTGGTAATTTCTAAGCATAATGAAGTAAAAAGATTAAAAAGAATAGTGTGACATTAGAGATCAGTGTCTGAATATGCACATCTTCAATAAATATAATAAACACTGAACATTACTACTGTTTCTTTTTTTTTTTTTTAAATTTAGGATCAATGGCAATTTCTTTTCATGAACTTTTAGATCTTTTTCAAGATTTGGGTATTCATTATTTTACCCCAGCTTAACACTTGTAAGACATTTTTGATTTGACAAAGCTTTACTCTTCTCTAGTGTCCTGCCTTCTTAAATCAACTGTAAAACTTTGGGAGGAAACTTCTAGTAGCTTTATGGGTATGGCTACTTTAAAAAAAAAGTGCTCACCTCCCTTCCCCTTCTGGGAAGGCGGTTGTTGCAATCAACAGGTGTGCTGTTATCTTTTTGCCTGTGTACACTAGATTGTTCAGCCAAAGTACTTTTTCAATTTTGCTTTACATGAAGGTGTACTTTTTCGTTTTCTGTTGATGAGCACATGTGGGATAAAATACATAAATTCAATTTAAATTGGTCACATTTGATTGAAGTCATTGAAAATGTGATAAGCGGAGCTATTTTACTGAATCCAGTTCTAGTTATTTTACCCACTGTGTGAGTGCTACCAAACACTAGGTGGTATGCCTAGGTGTTCTGAGAGACAAAAGGTTAATTAGAAGTAAAATCAGTAGAATGAAGCTGGATTAATATTTTCCACAATGAATACAGGTACAGGATCATAAACACTTGGAAGAGAGATTTCAGCAACAGCCCACCCCCCCCCCCAAAAAAAAGCACGAACTAAAGGCTATGTATATATGTATTGTTTTACATCATTCTTCATTTTGTACATTTTCCCTCTCAGTTGTAATCCCCATGGGCTTTCCACCACCACTTCACCCATGTGCCATCACCATAGTCCCGTGTGCTCTTCCCGCTCCAGCTTTTATCCTGTTCTCCTCTCCATCCCTGTAGAATATCTCTGGTTTATGTTTGTTGATTTTTGTTTTTACTTTATTACAATTCTCTCCCCCCACTTCCCTGACCCCTTACATGCCTGCTATGAGTGAACCATCAGGTACTTTTTTTCTTTCTGCCTTATTTCACTAAGCATGATCCCTTACAGCTTCATCCACGTTGCTGCAAATGGCATGAGTTTGTCCTTTTTGATGGCAGAGTATTATTCCACTATGTATGTGGACCACATCTTCTTGATCCAGTCATCTATTTTTGGGCGTTTGGGTTGACTCCACATCTTCCCTATTTTAAATAGAGCAGCAGTAAACATGGGGGTGCAGAAGTCCTTTTGAATTAATGTTTTTGTGTCCTAGAGGCCATTTTATGAAACAATGTAGAACAGAGGGAAAACCTGAGGTTTTTGCACACTTTCCACTCCAACTGTGTCCTTCTGGAAGCTGTGTGTACACGCAGGCCAAGTCCCCAAATTTCTTACTGCACTCCAGATCCAGACTGAAATGAATGGGTACTCTTAGTTGACTGAGGTTAAATGGAAATGATTTGTGGAACGAGGGAAGATTCTGGAAGTGAATAACCAGCTGACATTTTGCTATGGTGGAGGTAAAGGCCCAGGCAGGGCTCCATGCTGAACTGAGAGGGCAAACTGAAGTCTGGGTTGTTCATCCACAGCCATTGAAAATCCTCAAGACTTGGGGGAAAGTGCTCTGTCACTGTATTTTAAAATGTTGATTATTTTGCTTTCTTTCTTATTTTAAAGGTAACACATTTTTATCACCTTTTCTTGACTTTTTAATTTTAGTTGTCATCTGTTTCCCTACCCCCAACATCCTTTGCCTTTTCCACCTTGCCAGTATAGTTATAATTTGGCTAATATTAGCATTTAGAGTTTGTTATTTTTGTTATGGAAACTGTATAGTAAATTAATGGCTGGCACACATTTTCATTTGACTTGTACTGAATAATCAGTCCATTTCTTCTCAATGGGTTATTTTAGACTCCCCCAGTTTTCTAAAGTTTCTCTTGTGAAATTCTGACACATGAGATATTAGTTTCATCTCTTTGAAGAAATCTGAAGTGATTGTATCTTTGTGCCTGGTACATCATTTTGATCACGACACCTACCTGTCACCCAGGGGTTCTCTTGTTTCTGCCATGGTTCATCTCTCTTATCCTCTGTCTCATGTCCCATGCTCTTTCTTACCGTTTTTTTTTCCCCCAAAGAGGACATCATTTCATAGATTTCTTAGAAGCATGCATGGACCTTCATTTGAGATCCTAAATGTTGAAAAATATTCTTCATTCGGCTAGCAGTGTTTTCTTTATAATTCTGGTGCATTGTTTCAGTAAATTCTAGCTTCCAGTGGTATATTAAGAAGGCTGAAACCATGTGGACTCCTGATCTTTTGTATGTGACAAAAAGATCTTCTGTCCTGCCCCCTGCTGGTAATTTGTGGAATCTTCTAACTCTGGTTTTTTGAAATTTTTGTCATGTGCCTTGCCACACATCTGCTTTTTTTCCATTTTCTTGGGTACTCATTGAACCCTTTTAATTTAGGAACACACTTGTAGGAAATTTTCTTCAACTCTTTAAGTTCCTGTTATTTTTCATATATATTTTTGTTGAACTTATTTGGCTATTACCACCCACTTTCTAGAAGATTTCCTCAGATTATCATCGAATCTGTCTTTCTATGAAGCTTACCCTTTCTCTGCCATGGTTATAATTTACAAGTACTCTTTTTAATTTTTTTTAAAAGACTGATTATTTATTCATATGGGACTGGGGTACAGGCCAGAGATGCGGAGGGTGAGAGGATTCACCAGAGACAGAGTAGGGAGCAGAACAGGCAGATCGACGAAGTACACTGCTGAGGGGAGCAGTGGGCGGGTCAGGAGAGGTCTGCCTCGCCATGTGAATCTCCTCCGGGGCAGGTGGGGATCGAACTCATGCGGAAGTGACTTAAGCTTCTTAGTGCTGTGCTTTAACCTGCTACACCACCAGGGAGGACCACTCTTTTTAATTTTTTAAAATGTTCTCTCAATAACATCCCATTATTTTCTCTTTCAAATAGCATCTCCTCTCTTACTAAGGTTTCCCCTTAGGGCCTCCCTGGTGGCACAAGCAGTTAAGTCTAGCACCACGAAGGGATCTGCAGCCACTGCAACACAAGGTAGATCCCTGGCCAGAGAGTGACCCATAGGACGCAGCAGACCTCTCCTGTCTCCCTGCTGCTCCCCTCAGCAGTTTATTTTAGTCAGTCTGCCTGTTTTGCTCCCCACTCTGTCTCTGGTGAATCCTCTCACCACCCCCACTGCACCTCTGCCTGTGTCTCAGTTCTTTTGTACATAAATAAATAAATCTTTTTTTTTTTTTTAAAAGATTTTCCTTTAGTTTCATTGCTTAATGAACTCCACTTCATTATCTGTCTCCTCAATAGAATAAAGGTTTCATAAAGGTAAACCTTTATTTCCTATTTTCTTTTTTACTGATATTCCCCCCAGCACCTCAAATACACAGTAAATATTTAAATATTCTTGGAATAAACAGAATGATCATTTCAATGATAATAATACACTTTAAATTTTTTTCTCCTAGAATGTGATCTGTTGACTTGAGGGTAATGTTTTCTATTTTTAATGCTCTAGGATAGGTTAGAGAATTTTCTGCAGATACTTAGTAATACTTTACCAACTGGATTATTTAAGAATGAGTCTTTGAAGGATTGATTTGGAATATGTGAATACATAGGTGGACTTGTCAAATGTTGGCTTCATGGTAGAATGTTCTGGCAGGGAGGATCTCCATCTTATATTGCTGTCTGAATCTTATTTGCTGACTGGTCCAGTTTTACTCCATCGTGGCTAGAAGCAGAACTTAATTTGATTAAATGGCTTACCATTTTCTACTCCTCTTTTGTAAATAAAGTGTTATTTGTAACACTGTTTTGGTGCAAGGCCTTTCCCATAAAAGTGTTCATGGATCTGGTTTGTTGGTTTTATTTCTTTTTGTTTTTAAAGTACCTGGTGATTTAAGTGCCCAGTCTATGAGAACTATGGAGTGAAGATCCTGAGATGAATAACTCTGGAGACTTTTGTCATTCTCTGCTTGTAATGAAAGGCCATTGTAGGTCTTGGGCCTCTGGAATTTTGACCCACTGATGTGTTTCATAAATTTAAAGATATTTTTTAAAGTTTTGCATAGAGGGACTGGAGTGCAGGCCAGAGGTGCATAGGGTGAGAGGGTTCTCTGGAGACAGAGTGGGGTGCAGAATGGGTGGATCTACTGAAATCCACTGCTGAGGGGAGAAGCGGGGAAACAGGAGAGGTCTGCTGCACCCTGAGGGTCACTCCCTTCCTGGTTGGGGATTGAATTCAGGTCTGTAGTGATGATAGTGCTGAGACTTAGCCCCTAGGCCAAGTCTTTCCATGAAAGAGGGATGGAGAGAAATCATTGATGGGCCCACATGGTTTATTGTGAGTACTGGCTCAGGATGAAATTATTCTGAGTTACTTTTGTAAAGCACCCTGAACTCCATCTTCTTGCTTGTCTGATCCTGCTAGGTTAAATCAAAATTGATTTGCAAAACCTTTCATGTTCTTGACACTTTGCTATTATTTATTTTTAAGTTACAGAAAATTTTCCAAATATTAGCACACATATTACAATTTTGCAAATAAACTATAGAATTATATAGATCATGGTGTATTTTTGTTAGAAGTTTCTAAAGAATGTGGTTTAAGTTGCTAGTGTGTGATAATAAATGTATTTCTTGTGTGTGGTGTTAAACTTTATTTATAATTCCATACCAGTTGTTTATTTTCATTATTAATTTACAATTCTGATGTTCTTAGCTTAATTCAAGTTTTTTCTTTATCTCCCAGAGTTAAAAAAAAAAATTGAACTAAAACTTTATTTCAAGGGATCATTCAAACGGGGCCAGGATTTTTAGAAACAACTTTAGTTTCCTGATAAAGGAATCAGTGAGAAAAGGAAACTGAACACTTCGAAGACTCCCTAAATAACATTTTGTCCATCACTACTGCTTTCCCTACTGCTCCCACTCCATTCACTTATAGGATTGTTGAGCTGCCTCATTGGGATTCTGGCACCCTTAGTTTTTGGACTCTCCTCACTGAGCCAGTGAGCAGTGTGATAGCCAGGAGGTCAGGAGAAAGGAGAGAGAAGCCTAGGGCCTAACACTATTTGAATCAAAATGGTTAACTTCATAGTAGTGGGGAATTGACTGTCTTTCCTGTGGTGGATTCCAGTGTTTTGGTCAATGGGCATCTCTCTCTCCCTTGTTCATATTCTCTTAATGATGACAGCCTACATCAATATTTAAATTTTGGGTAGAATGAACATAAAATAATTGGAGACAATGTATATTCCTTTTTCAAAATGAAACCTTCCAGTGGATTTAGAAAACTTATGCATGTTAATTTCTACTGCTATTCCTAGCTAATAGGTGGAAGGGTGTTTTCTTTCACTTTGTTTTGGTTCTCCTTAACAATATGCTTTTTCATTTTAGCTACTAAGTCAGGATTGTTACCTCCTCCGCCTGCACTCCCGCCAAGACCCTGTCCATCACAGGTAAGAAACAGATGTTGATTTTCTAAACTCTTTGGTAGTAAGGAAGTTGTCCTACCACTGTGCTTCCTTTGCAAGGGCTGATTGCCACAGAACTGTCTGGTCAGATGCCCAAGATGATGTCTGGATACAGAGAGCAGAGAGTGGTTGACTTCCTTATACTCTAGCCAGGCCCCTAACGTCATGTGGAAAAGGGAAAATTCCCTTAATAAGCAACCAAGAAAATGTCCTAGGTGATTTTTCCTGTAGAGAATTGCATGGGATTTTCTTTCAGAGAAAGGACTAGAAGGGACATTTCTCCAAGTGAGGGGAGGGAATGTAATTTTTCTGTGAAGTATATGTAGTCTGGGTGCGTATGTTTTGAACAGTGTTTTAGGAGCTGTGCTAATTCCGCATAAACTGAAAACAGGTGGTCATCAACATGGGCTTAGTGCTGTTGCGGTCGCGCTCAGATAGTACTGTTGCTGAGTTATGGGCTTCCTACCAGGCATGTGTTGAGGTGCGACTACCATGACACCAGTTTGTGAGAAAAGAGAGGAACTTTATGCTGAGTCAGTTGGCAAAGAGACAGGAGATAAACCGAAGTCTGACTCTCTTATTAAGAAAAGGAATGAAGTTATATATACATTTTTGGGAACTGGGTTGAGATCAAAAGGAGTTAAGTTTTATTGGCTAAAGAATGAACGAAAGGCAAACCAACATGGACTGGGGTGAAGTTTATTGGCTAGTCACAGGGCACTTCTGACACGAAGAAGCATGAAGAGGCCTTTCTTCAGATCACTGGAGTTTTGCACTTCTGTTGGGGGGCCCTGCCTCTGGGTGCCCCCCCCCCCCCCGCCTCTGGGTGCCTCCTCCCCTGGCTTTGCAGCCTCTTGGCTCTGGCCAGCTGGCTTGGATGCAGCTCAAGGTTAGTCCCTTCTGCTCTCTCAGACTGTAAACAAGGCCCAGGTTCTGCTGTCTGTGAAAGCAGACCTCAGTGAAAGCTAGAGGAGTTTGTATTCTTATGTGTTCTGGGTTTGAGAGAAATTTAACCATTTAACCCTGGTACAGTATTTCCCTTGGAACTAGACAGGAACAGTGGGAGCAGGAGAGTGTCACCCAAACCAGTGCTAATATATTCTGTCTTGCACACGTACTATGCCCTTAATCATTAACATTTCCTGTGGCATTGTAAACAGGACACAAGCAGCAATCTGGTGCGTGGTGACGGGCGCAGCAGAGCCTTCCTTTCAGTACTTGTTTCTGAGGGAACCTGTCTGTAAGAAGACCCTCTGACTTTTGGCAGAAGACCTGGCGATTCTCTCTGAGCAGTCCAGCTCTGCCTCACTGTCCTGGGTGCACAGTACAGTCACGTGTAGTGCGTCTCAGGCATTGCCTCGTCCCGAGGCAGCTTCTGACATGTACTTCTACTTCTTGTACCTAACTATGTGGCCTTTAGTGTCCACTCAACCTAGAGATGCAAATACTGCAAGGAATTGGCTTCTTACTTCAACCTAAAGGTACAGACATGTGCAAACCCCTTGTCAATACCCCAGCACTGACACTTGATACTCTTTTTTAGTGGATGAGGATATTGAGGCATGCCGGGGTTAAGCAAGCTGGCCAAGGTGACATACCAGCTCCCCAACCGGGGCCTGTCTCCAGCTCGCTCTTGCTCTGTCGTGCTTGCAGTTAAGGCTCTCCCCACGCGCCCCTGAGGAACAGCTGCATGGGAGGAGGCTCCTGACTTGGACCTTCTGCAAGTCCGAATTTTGTCACAACAGAATCGAGCTAGGTTGGGGGTGGGGGGGTGAGTCAGCCATCTGGATGGAAATGGGGTTGACCTGTCTTACTTTCTGCAGTGTCTGTGGCAGAATTACTTTCTGCTCATGAAATGCTCTCCACCTCTTGGCAGTCCCCATCTGAGCTGCTTGAGGTGGGCTTCCTGCCTGCTAGGGGACTGAGTGACCAGGATCTGACGGGGACTGGAAATTCCTAAGTCAAGGTTACTGAATGGGACTCCTGTGTCAATCAGCCAGGTTTCCTGTCACGACGGTGTAAGCAGTGGGTTCAGCACTCAGCTCAAGCCTCTGTCTCAGCCCGTTAACTATGGAGATTCAAATGACAAGAATAGTGTGTGAGAAATGCTGGCAGAAAACCCCTAAGCCACTCCCTTCCCCGACTAGTCCCCCTTCTGCCAACTGTAGGTGGGACAGACAGATACCACCTAGGAGGCCCTAGGTAAAGAGCAGGATGGTATGTAGTCTTTGTGCCACGTCAGATTCCCCATATTGGCCCCAGGAGATGCTCAACTCGCCTTCTGCATGGCTATATGCTGCATGATATATGCTGTTCTTTCCCGAGCTGCTCATGATGAAGTAGTCTTCTGGGAGCTATGAACAGAGCTCTGTGGTAAGACACATTTGCAGGCTGCTGCCTCTGGACCCCTCTGGGAGAGTCCCAGTGCATTTGAACCCATTAAAGGCTTTGAAGTCTCCTAGTTAAGAAACCTGGTCAATTTTGTCAAAATTGGCAATTTCCTAGCTTGTGTGACCATCGCTTTATTCATAAAATACCTATTAATATCCAGAGGGCTTAGTGCCTAGGAAACAGGATCACGTACCAGCCTGAAGATTTTGGGCTTTGGTAAAATATTTACATACCTTCATCACCTGTCACCTCGTCTCTACCTTGTGTGACTGAAGTTAAATTTTTATTTTATGCCAGTAGTTTTCTCTAGAAGAGTTGAAAATTAAAGTTTCCTGCACCTTAGCTTAGGATTTCAAATTGTCATCACTTGATGTGTTTTTTTTCCCTTTGTTTTTCTATTCCTTCTTGCTTACTCTCTCATGAAGTCATTTTGCTACCTCCCAACACGTCTTAGAGAACTTGAACACTCAATTCTTTTTTAATGTTCTTTGGCATATGTAGACAACCAGCCTGACCTTAGAAAAAAGATATTTTAATGATAATACTATCTTTTATGAGGCTTAAACTGTAGTCCAGGCCCGAAACCAGGACTAGGTTTAGTTGAAATTATTATATTTATTACTGATTCTGAGAAGATAGTAAGATAATTTTGGATTTAAAACTTTCATATTCATTAACATGATAAATGGCTGAAGCTAGATTGTTAATAAACCAGAAAATATTTTATTTCCTAAAAAGGAACACTAGTTTAATAACTATGGTCAATCAGTGATTTATTGAAATGTGGGTTTTAAGTATGTAAGTGAACAGAATTTGTTCAGATATATGCACCAAGATACATATAGGTTATTTCTTTGTACATCTAACGTGCATCTCTGCTTTTCTCAAGTCAGAGATGAGGTTGAGGTTTTCAGCATAAAAGGCAGCGCGGCTGCCCCTGCTTGTCCTGAGTACTGCTGTGACGTGAGCATCTGGATTAAGTTATACAAACGGCGCCCTGCAGTTAGGAAGAGGAATACATGCAAAGAAACAGGTCTTTTTCATACCGGAGGAAGCTTATGAAGTGAGCCCAGTAGGCTGTGCCACCCACCCCCCTTCTTTCCCTGTGGAGAGCCCTGGGGGCCAGGGCATGGCATTTTGGCTTCAGTCTAAAGAGGTGACACATTTTTTAAAAAGTGTTTGATACTATAAATGACTAAAAACCAATTAGAGGTCACTTTCACTGGAGAATGCAGGTTGGTGAAAGTTACTGGCTCTCTGTTAGAGTGCACACACAGAGTAAAACGCCATTCACAGAGTTAGTGCTTGCCCAGGAGGGCAGGTCTTTGCCAAGGGCCCATTTGGTGCTTTATTAGCTAATCTCTTTAATAGAGACAAGTCATGCCAACTTACTCTCTTCTTCTTCTTCTTCTTTTTTTTTAAGATTTATTTATGCAAACAGAACTGGGGTACAGGCCAGAGGTGCAGGGTGGTGAGAGGATTCACCAGAGACAGAGTGGGGAGCAGAACAGGCAGATTGTCAAAGTACACTGCCGAGGGGAGCAGCGGGCGGGTCAGGAGAGGTCTGCCGCACCCTGGGGGTCACCTCCAGGGTGGGGAATCGAACTCATGCTGAAGTGGCTTTAGCTTCTCAGTGCTGTGCTTTAACCCGCTGCGCCACCAGGGAGGACCTCATGCCAACTTTCTTAAGGGAAATGCGATAGAGCAACAGCTTCTGTGATTATCTATACTTAATATAGTTTTTTTTTTTTTTTGACACTATTACTACCACTTTGGATGAATTGGGGCTCTCGTAGACTAAAGTGCTAAGAATTTTTCCATTTACACTGCTAATTTCTCACCATATAAGTGAGAAATTATACACTGGCAGTGCCACGAGCACTGATCCAGCCCTGGGGGATGAGAGCACTTTGGAAGAAGCCATTTGTTCGTGTCTTTGTGTTTAGAGAGACCAAGTTTAGAGAAGGACTCCCATGAAGTCCCATGGGAGGGCTAACGTAGCCCATGAAAAGAGAACTTGTTACGGTGTGGATGAAAATGGACGTTCACTAAACATTCTGTGGTAATCATGTCACACTGTATGTACAGCAAGTCGTGCTGCACCTGAATCTTCAACAGAATGATGTGTCAGTTACATCCCAGTAGAACTGGAACAAAAAGTAGGGATCCAAAATTAATTAATACAGTAACTTTTCACTCTAAGAAACTGTCAGAAGAAAAGCAAGCTAAACCCAAAGCCAACAGAAGGAAATAATAGAGAGTAGAGAGAAATGAAAACGAGAGTAGAAAACAGTAGAGAAATCATGAAACCAAAGTTGGCTTTTTTAAAAATCATAAAATCAATAAGCCTTTAATGAGGCCAACAAAGAATATAAGTTTGTGTTACCTCTTGTCGAAATAGGTCTTTCTTTTAATTTAAACTTAGGTTCTGATAAATGAATCTCTTGCTATAGATAACATTGTTTTGAATTTAGCAAGGTTGAGTATTCAAGGAAAATGGACCTGTTTTGTGTAAGATTTTCCCCCTATATTGACTTTGGCAGGACATTTTACTGTATGTTCCCTAGTTGTAGAATTGGTTCATGACTCAGAGTTGACCATAGTTTCAGGTTGATGTAGCGTGAAGAAACACTTGTGGTTTGGAGCAACCTCTGTTGATTGAATCTCAAGAGTTCTGCAAGTTCTCTTTTAAGGATTTATTAAAGTAATTTGAAAATGATTATTCTTGAATAGTTGGCACTGAATGAGAAATTCAAAAGGCAAAGACAATGGCTAGAGTGATAAGTTCAAGGAGAAGAGAGAGTGGGAAATAGTGATGAAATACTGGCATTGGAATAGAGGAGAAAAGATTCAGTATAAATCCCCTTCTCTAAAAGGAGCACTCAGAGTTTTGCCAGCTGTCAACAAATGCCATTAAACTTCATCCCAAGAACTATTTAAAAAGAGAGGAAAAGTTCTATAGTAACATTTATTTTAGTAGTATTGATTAAAAAAAAAAAAAAGCCAATGGACAAATATCCATCGGGAAGGCTTTGGTTAAGAATATTGTATATACACCAAATAGAATATCAGCAGCCTTATGCATGAAAAATAATAGAAAAGAATGATGACATCCAATGCAGAAATGTTTCCTGATTTCATTACATGAAAGTATGCAGAAGACTTTTGACAGTAGTGTTCTGCTCACTGAAGGTGATCTGGAAGGTTTGTGGTACACAGGCATTGGCCCTTTACTGTGGCTTAGATTTTGAATAACTTACTGACCATTAGTTTAGGGGTCTAAAGGCGTCACCTAAGTATTTAATTATAATTACCTATCTCATATATGATAACTTGTTTGTAGAATATAGTCTCTATTCTGGAGAGACTTACATGAGTAGTATGTGTGTGAATTGAGGTACCCATAAAAGGGTTCCAGACATTTCATTTCAGTCAAGTGTTCTTTGGAGGTAGACTGCAAAGCAGTTGGCAGACTTTTAAAGGAAAAAAAAAATACGACAGCTATAATTTTAAAATGCACTCACTTCTACTCCACAATTTTATAGGAATAAAATTCAAAGCTTTGTAAGTATAAAATGAACTTTGGGAGCTACTTTTAAAAAGCCATGTTCTCAGAACTTGTACTAAGACACTCAATATTGCATAACCCTATAGTTAAACTCTAGCAATTATGAAGCTCAAATAAACAATTTACTGAAATATGTTATCTAGGAGTGTTTTTTACCTGTCTTCTCTGCATAGTAAACTCATATTACTCTTTCTCCTCAATGGCAATTTTACTGTGTGTAAAATTCTGGGTTGAAGATTATTTTTCCTCAGCATTTTGAGTGTATTACCACCTCCTCCTTGGGCATTTATGGTAGTTGCTGCTGAGAATGTTGTTGTCAGTCTGTCTTTTCTGTAGGGTGCTTTTAAAACTTTATTTTTAATATTCTGTTTCAATTTCACTGTGATGTGACTGGGCATTACTTGAAATTTACTCCTGGGGTATGTATTTTCCATCTCGAAAATCATGACGAACTTTAGAATACTCCTTGTCATATCTCTGCAGGTTTTCTTTCTGCACTGATTTTTTTTTTCTATTTTCTTCTTAAACTTGCAAATAGCTATGTTTATATACCTGTCAACACATCTTGTATCTCTCATCTGTTATATCATGATCTCTCTAGACTAGTTCTGGGTGAAATCATCTTCCAAATAATTATTATTTTTAACAAGATTTATTTATTATGTATGCATACAGAATTGCGGTATAGGCCAGAGTTGCAGGGGCAGTGAGAGGGTTCACCAGAGATACAGTGGGGAGCAGGACAGGTAGATCGATGAAGTACACTGCTGAGGGGAGCAGCAGGGAGACAGGAGAGGTCTGCTGTGCCCTGTGGGGCACTTCCCATCCAGGGATTGAACTCGCACTGAAGTGGCTGATATCAGCTTCATAGTGCTGTGCTTTAACCCATTGCACCACCAGAGAGGACCATCCAAATTATTTTGTATAATTATTTTTGAGTGTGATTCCAGGTTTTATACTCCATTCTTTTTTTTTTTTAATATCAGTATGCTCTTGTTTCATTTTTCCCAATTTCTGTTTCATACTCTCCTTTTAAAGGATTCATTCCCTATATTTTTAAACTAAAACCTCAACAGAATTTCAGAAATTTTCACATACTTAAGACATCTATATAATAATTGCTATGAGCAAAAATGATAATTCACAAGCATGCATCACTGATTACTGCTAGTGAAATTCATTTTGAAATGTGAGGAGACCCAAACACCATACTAACCTTTCGGTGTAGCTGGACCCTTAAAAATTCTTTTTCCTACCACTGTCCCATTCTTCCTTCCCTTTCCCTCTTAACCCCAGATACCTGACTTTATTAGTGTCTGCTATTTTTTTTTATAACAGTTTATTTTTACATTATTTTGTACTTTTTTTTTTCCATCTCAATTGTAATCCCTGCAGGTTTCCCATCACCAAGTCACCCGTGTGCCATCACCATAGTCCCATGCACTTCCCTCCCCACCCCCCGTTTTTGATTCCATCCCCCACGCCACCCCCACAAAATGTCTCTGGTATATGGCTGTTTGTGTCTGCTAATTTTTATAGGTATTTTGTTAAATTATCTGTAATCTAAATATTTAATATTTTTCATTCTGATTTTACTACACATAGTCCCACAAACTCTTTCCATTTTGCTGTAAATATCAACATTCTCCTTTTGACCAAATAGCCATTCCGTAGTGTGGCTAGACCACACCTTCTTAATGTAGTCCTCTGTCAGCGGGCGCTTGGGTTGTTTTCACGTCCTAGCTATTGTCAATAATGTGAAAATAACATTAAACATGGTAGAACATATAGTTTTTGGGGTTAATGGTTTCATGTTCCTTGGATAGATACCCAAGATTGGGGTTGCTGGGTCATAAAGTATTTCCATGTTTAGTGTTTGAAAGTAAATCCAAATTGCTCTCCACAATGGCTGTACCAGGTTACATTTTCGCCAGCAGTATAATGGGGTGCCTCTTACTCTGCATACTCTCTAGTACTTGTGGTTGAGGGTCTTTTCAATATGTGCCATTCTCACAGGTGTGAGCTATCTCATTGTGGTTTTGACCATGTCCCTGATTAAAAGCTATAATGAACATTTTCTCATATATCTGTGGCCTTCTGAATTTTATCTATGGTAAATTGTTTGTATTTTCTTACCTTTTGTTAATTTATTGTTGTTCTTGTTCAACAGTATAAATTTTCTTGTCAGTTGTGTGATGTGTAAATATTTTTTTTCCATTTAGGGGAATCTCTCTTTAACCTGCTTATATTCCCTTTTACTGTGTAAACCCCTTTTAATTTGAAATAATCCCAGTTGTTTAATCTTGATATTACTTCCCTTGTTATAGAGGCAAGTTTACAGAAACATCTTTATTAGTAACATCATGAAACATATCACCAAGTTTTCCCTAACATTTTATTGTTGCAGATCTTTAATCTGTTTTGAACGTAGTTTTGTTCATGGAGAGTGATACAGTTTCATTCTTTCACATTGGTGGTCCAATTTTTCCAGCACCATTTGTTAAAAAGACTCCTTTCCCCATTTTATGGTTGTGTCTACTTTATCATGAGTTAAGTATTGATATATACCTGGATCTTTTTTCTAGACTTTTCAGTTCTATTACACTGATCCATATATATATTTTTTAATGCTAATGCCATGTTTTCATTAGTGTTGCGTTATAGTATAGAGTCTGGTTATGTGGTAGTTCTATTTCTCTTCTTTTCCCTCAGAATTTCTTTTGCTATTCAAGATCTTTTATGGTTACATATAAATAAATGGCTATATATAATTTGTTTTTGTTCAGTTTCTTTAAAGAATATTGGTATTTTGATAGGGATTGCATCACATTTATATATAGATTTTTGGAAGAATAGTCATTTTAACTATATTGATTCTCGCATCTATGAACATGGAATGTCTTTCCATCTCCATATGTTGCAATGTATATCTTTTTTTTTTTT
>NW_004567128.1:5965717-5985889 GCF_000260355.1 Condylura cristata
TGAGGTACAGGCCAGAGGCTCAGGGGTGGTGAGAGGCTTCACCAGAGACAGAGTGGGGAGCAGAACAATCAGATCGACGAAGTACACTGCTGAGGGAAGCAGCGGGCGGGTCAGGAGAGGTCTGCCGTGCCATGTGGTCACTTCCGGGGCAGGCGGGGATCGAACTCATGCTGAAGTGGCTTTAGTTTCTTAGTGCTGTGCTTTAACCCGCTGCGCCACCAGGGAGGGCCCACAATCTATATCTTTTAGTAATGTCATATAGTTTCATTGTTTAAGTCCTTCACCTCTGTGGCTAGGTTAATCGCTAGGTATTGATTCTTTTTGCAATTGGTTGTAAATGGAATTATTTTCTTAATTTCTTTTTCTTCCCATTCACTGTATGTAAATATGTATTGATTTTTATAATTTGTCACTTTGCTGTATTCACTTATTTTTTTCTTAAAGCTTCTTGGTGGAGTGTTTAGTTTCCTATATATATAGTACCATGTTTGTGTGGATAATGGTAATTTCAATTCTTTTCCAACCTGGATTCCTTATATTTCCTATCATCATCTGATTGCTGTAGCCCAAGCCCTCTAATACTAAATTAAACAGAAGTGGTGATAGTGGGCACACTGTTCTTGTTCCAGGGCTCATGCTCTCGCACCTGTCATTGTGTTTCATTATATAAAAGAGGAAATTGAGGTTCAGAATGTGGAAGTGAACTACTTGGAGCGTCAAAAGTGTAAGTAACAGAGTCAACTGTTATAGAAGGGAGAGCTGGGAAAGTTTTCTGGAGAGGTGCAAGAAATTTGATGATAAGCATTTAGAAAGCAAGAAAAGTCATTCACTACACATAATTATAGATTGATTCAGTAAAAGTTAGTAAGAATTTCAGTCTATGCCCACCAATAATTTTCTAAATATGAATTATTTCCCTATATTAAGGTAAAATGCTTATTTTTAAAGTGTGGTGGTGGGAATTTCATGGGGGAAATCATACATTGTACAAAATTGAAGGATGATGTAATCAATACATATTTTTAAAAAAAGGTCTTTCCCAATGTAGACATGCATTTATCTTGACCACAACAACCTTCTTATTTTGATCAGTGGGCCATATTTGATATAGCAAAAGGCCAGGTGCAACCCTCAGCCTGTCTACTAAAAGGGCACAAAAAAACTTTTCCATAATAAATCACTGTTATTTGTGCATTTCACTATTGATTTTTAAGGTATACAAATCAGAGACTTTGTGATTCTTCACTTAATTTATCAAGCCTTCAGTACAGTGCTTACATGCCAGACACTTTGTGGATATTAACTCATTTATAATGCCTGTGTCAACCAGGCAGTAGGTTCTGTCGCGATCTTCATGTTGCCAGTGCGCAAAACTAAGGCACAGAGAACCTCATGAATTTGTCCAAGGTTACCCAGAACAAGTAGGAGTAAAAACTATGACTCCGACCCTATCTTGTGTAGTCCCAGAGTGCCAGTTCCTCCCCTCTTGCTCTCTCGTGGTATGGCCTCTCACAATTGTTTTCTTAAGCGCTCTCTTCTTAATGACTGAGTTGATAACTTTTTTTTTTTTTTAAGATTTATTTAAGATTTATTTATTTGGGTCCTCTCTGGTGGCGCAGCAGGTTAAAGCACAACACAAAGAAGCTGGGGCCACTTCCGCATGAGTTCGATCCCGCCTGCCCCGGAGGAGATCCACATGGTGAGGCAGACCTCTCCTGGCCCGCCCGCTGCTCCCCTCAGCAGTGTACTTCGGCCATCTGCCTGTTCTGCTCCCCACTCTGTCTCTGGTGAAGCCTCTCACTGCACCTGTTCCTCTGGCCTGTACCCCAGTTCTGTATGCATAAATAAATAAATCTTTTTTTAAACAAGATTTATTATTCGTACAGAACTGGGGTACAGGCCAGAGATGCGGAGGGTGAGAGGATCGAACTCATGCGGAAGTGGACAGCTTCTTTGTGCTGTGCTTTAACCTGCTGCGCCACCAGGGAGGGGCATGAGTTGATACATTTTATTAAAACTTTCAGTAAATTAGTCTTCCTCCTAAACTAATGATTTGTTTTCTTCTTTAGCTTCCCTTTTAGCCAGTATAAATGTAAGCCTGCATTGTGGATGACAGTATATTGTGCTCATATTATTGTGTAAAACTTACTTTTGTAGCATCATTTTTCTGGAAGATGCCACAGGTTCATCTAATCAGGTGTTAATGGGATGTGCTTATATAGGCCCCCATTGTGCTAAGAGCCATGGCAGCAAAAAGGTGGTAATGGGCTCCTTGTCCACAATGCCTACCTCCCTCCTCCCCTGGAAACGGCCGTTATGCCTAACACTGTCCATTCTGTGGTCTCTCAGCATGTGTATGTAGCAGTCCTACTTTCCAGATGCCGCAATTAAACCCTGCAGCATGATTTATTGTCAAGGGTTGCAGGCAGAAGTGAGATAACCGTGTTTCCTGTAACTAACAAGAGTTCCCAGTTTTCTAAACGCTCAGGACTGTTGCTGATCCCTACCAAACAGGACAGAAACCAGGAATCACTCCTAATAACGGGAGGGGAACAAGCGTGGAAGTGGTGGGGCAGGATGGCTGGGCACTCCGATGTGCTACGGTGTTCGTGGGAAAGGACTGTGGAGGACAAGAAGGGCTTGTGTCCAGGAAGGCAGCTAGACAGACTAGTTAAGAGCCTGAATTCGAAGTTCAAAGCCTGTCACTGACATTTACTGGTTGTGTGTCTCAGGACAAGTTTCTCAACTTCATCATCTATAAAATGGGGATAATGGTAGTATCTACTTTCACAGGGTTATTGTGGTGATTGAGTTAATATGCATATAGAAAGCTCCTGGCCGATGGCCAGCCCTCAAGGAAAATTAGGTGTTGTAATTATTTGTCACTACAGGCCCAGCGAAACAGAGGCAGCCTAGTTAGCAAACACAGAACAGATTCAAGAAAGCCAGGAATTAGTGGTCAGAAGCCAGAGTGAGGTCTGGCTGACTGGCATACTAAACCATGGGTGGTAGATCGTGCTCTTTGCCACCCCGGAGCCTCCCAGGCAGCCTTGTGCCTACATCAGGGGTTGACCCATGACAGCCTTCAGGCCAGATCCAGATTATCACTGGTGTCTGTAAATAATGGAAATGAGAAGAGAATCAATGGAAAGACAGATAAGCCTCCCATGAGTTGCTTAACTCACTTCTGTACCTCACGGCCTGTGTCTAGAGTTGGTGGCTTTGCTTGAGGACCTCCCTGTGACCAAGGCCATCTCCGGGCTTTACCAGCACGACCTTGAGCACCTATCCTTCACTCAGTCCATGTCTACGCAGGCTTGCAGTGTGTACTCTTTTCTGTCTGTTGCTCAAACACATTTAGAGGGAACCAAATTGAGGCCTTGTCTTCAAGGTGAGAAAGAGGGAAACAACCCTGTCTGGGGAAAACAGGATAAATAGTTTCTTCCTAACTCGCCTGAATGCCCTGCCCAGCAAATTCTGTAGGCCTCATGTGCTGGTGTGCTGGCAGACCTCTCCAAATAGAGCAAGCCCCACTTGTGGGCTTCGCCAGCCTCTGTGTTAAGGACTGACTGTGCTGGTGGTAGCTGATGGGGAAGGGTGGGGCGAGTATACACCTTGCTAGACCTGCCACTCTGTCTTGTGTCAGGGTTGCCTTCTAGGCAAGGGCATGTTGCTTTTATTTTTCCTTTTTAAGTCTCGGGCTCAATCCAGAATATGCTCGTAGAAATGGGGTCATAAAAATGTAGAAATAATGGGGCCATATTTTTGAAGTCTCAGACTACTTCCCTCTTGTTCCTATTTAACTTGGGCCACTAGGTGGCACCTTAAGGACATTACAGGAAACTGGATTTTTTTTTTTTTAATAGAAGGGTGGTAACATGCATACCAAAAAGTGCTCACTGAAATACAATCCAGTGAATTTTCACAAGTTAAATATATGTAATCAGGACTGAAACCAAAGAGAATATTGTTAATACCCAGGGAAACCTTTTTATCCTTTTTCCAGTTTCTAGCCCTAATTCTTGGGGTTAACACTCTTCTGACTTTTAATAGCATAGTCTTATTTTCTATCTTATATAAGTAGAACCATGCCGTATGTACTCTTGTGCCTGATTTGTTCTGCTTAAACAGGAGATATGATTCATCTATTGTGTAAGTGTAAATCATGACTGTGTAGTATTCCATCACATGGGCAAATATATTCATGTTGGTTACTGTTGATAGATTTGGGTAGTTTTCAGAGTTTGATATTTAAGAATAATGCTGCTGTGTATAGTCTTGTACAAGTTTTGGGGTAAATGTATGATTTAATTTCTCTTGGGTGTATACATAGGAGTAGAATCTCCTAGCTGTAGGGTAACCAAATGTTAGCTTTAGTGAATGCTGCCAAACAGTTCTGTACATTGTTTATACCAACTTACACTCCATCAGTTGTGTTCACATTGCAGTACCCATATCCTCATCAGTACTGAATTAATTTTATGGCTGGTTCCGACTTCCTACATTAATTTAATAGCTCTCTTTCTAGCCAGCTATTTCTAATTGATGTTTTTAAAAGCCACCTTTTTCTGATGGACTTAGCACACATAGGAAGGGCTGGCTACCCCAAAGGGGATATTTATAGCAATCTAAGTAAAAGCTATGGGTAGTTAGAAAAGATGTTATTCAAACACTCCATCACTGAGACAGAACAATGGCACTGGGAAGGAAATCCAGCATTCCAAGTGTGGTAAAACGCAGGTCTGGTGAGACTAGGACTTTGAGGACCTTTGGAATCTTTATATGCTTTTGCTGTCGCCGCCAGGTCCACACTGTGACCTTGGTAGGGGATACCAGGTATGGCACTAGTTAAAAGGCCTCACCACCAGATACTTTTGAATGGTGGGGAGTTGTCTAGTGGCAAAGCCATGATGTGGCGTCTTTTCAGCCCTGGTCAATAGGAAACATGAGTCTCAAGAGCCTCCTGCCATAGGTCACTTGACCTGTGAGGGCTCTGCACATGGTGTTATAATACAGTTTCAGGGATGTGATGAATAGAAGTGGCACTCCGACTTGTCTCAGATCTCTGCTTATTACTAGAAATTGAAACTAGAATAACAAAACCCTAGTTGTGCTCAAAGGATTTAATTTCAGACCAAAGTGCCCAGAGTCCTTTAGTTGTCACAGTAAGTCTGGTTCGTGGATATTGTCCAGAATTGGGCACAGCCCGAGACTCTGAGGATTATGCCGTGTGACCACTCTATCCAGGGGCTAGTTGCCCAGGGTAGTTACTGATTATCCACTTCTGTCGCAATGGTCCCTGAGCTCCTCTGTCACTGTTCCCCTTGGTGTCTCCAGTGTTGAATTGGCTTGCTGTAGGGAGCAGGAGTTCTGTGCTAAGGCGGCCCTGAAAGCCGAAAGTCTAAAGGTGGTTGTATTTGAAAAAAATTCTCTCCAGTGTTGGTAGTGGTAAATAGCCATTGGCACAGGTTTAGGCTGTGAGTCTCTTTATGGGATGTTCTTAATCTTACCTGAAATCAGGACTGTCTCAGTCTAGGTTTTTATCTCTTTGACAAGAGGGGAAAATCTCTTAAATTGAATTGACTGCTACTTGTAATAGCAAAAATGATGCCTAAGGAGACCAGTTGTAATTTTACTCCCAGTTGTGATGGTAACTGCCACCATTGAGCAGTTACTGTATAATTGTGCTAAGCACTCTAGACAGATGTTCCCTTAACTTTAGCCATGCTAGGAGTTGGGGGCCTTTTCCCTTTTGTAGATGAACAAATTGTGGCTCAGGGAGGTTAAGCACAAGCCTCATTAGACAACAAGCAAGTTCAAAGCCTGGATTTGACTCCAAAGCCTGTGCCCTCTAACTGGCTGGGCTCAGTGGCTCCAGTTGACAGGGGACTTTCCAGTTGATCCTGAAACAGGATTGGCTTCATTATTAGCTCATCCTATACATTGGTCAGACGACCTGCTGTTGGCTGGCAGGCAGCACAGGCATCAGGAAATGATGGTGAGGAAGACCTGGGCCCTGCCTTCCAGGTACTGAGACTCTGTCTACATTTCTGTTTCTCTCAGGTGACTTGGGTCAGGGGTTTCGGTAATCACCTACAGACAGTCCGCCCCTTTGGACTCTCTCAGGCTGGTTGTGGACTACTGGGGTTTGTTGTAGCCTGTGTGCTGTTGGTTGTTCGTCTTCTCTGTCTGGATTTGAGCAGGTGACTTTCCTGTGCTACGCCCTTACCTAGCAGGCACTCTCTGAGGTGAAAGACACCAAATGGCATTTAGCATAACAAAAGGGTGTTGGAATCTCCCCCCCACCCCCCAAGATCTCCTGGGACTTTCTGCTCATCTGCCTAGAATTTAGCCTTGCCTTTAGGATTCTCAGTCTTGGAAACTGCTTCGATTATTTGGTGATAAAGGAATCTGTAGATATTTTTCCTTTTCTTTTTAAAATTGTGGCAACATTGGTTTCCATCACTGTTGGTATTTAGGATCTCTCCTTTCCACAGGTGTTGTTACCACCACCCCAAAACACCTGTAGCCTTTCATCATCATGCATTGTGCTTCCTCCCAACCTTGTTCTTGCCCCTATCTCTCTGGTAACCTCAGTTCTACAGTCAGATTTTTAGGGTTATTTCTTAGTTTGGCTTTATCTGACCTTTTGTTTTGTTTCTGTAGATTCCACCATGTAACTGAGTTTCTTTTTTAATCTGTTGGTAGCATGAATATTAGGAACTTTAAAAGACACTATTCCTTAATTGATTAGTTCTTCAACTAGACTACTTACTTTTTTAGAAGGAGGTTCAGTTCTTTTTTCCCCCATGCATTTGATCTTTAAACAGAAGTCTAATTGCTGGTGATTTTGCCCAGCTTCACATACTCATTTACTGGTTGATGGAACCATGTGGTATCTGCCTCCCTATCCTCACCATACTACATGGGCAAGAAAGTAAGATGCCTACTGAGTTTTTGCTGGACCACCTTGGCCTTTTCCAGATGAGTCACCTGGGTGTTCTCATCTCTTAAATGGAGAGTTTGGACCGTCAGTGGCTTCTACTGGTTTTGGGGTGGCTACAAAAATCTCCCAAGGAGTTTGCTAAACTAGAAGTTTTTAACACTCCTTTATAAATTTTTCCAGCTAATTCTGTGCAGCTATATCTGGGAATCATTGGACTAGAAGATGTGGAACACAGAGAATTGAGTTGGGAAGAAATTCCTGATCTATTTGAAGGTTCAGGCCCTAGTTCTGCCCCTGAAGTAGGCCCCATATGGGTGCACTAATGCCCTTATGATGCAGAGGTAAGTGAGAGCCAGATGATTAGTGATCTTTCACTGGCTGAAGGATTGTATTGTGACCATGGGGCTTATGGGTTCATGAGGGGCTTTGAGGAAATAGAGTTTTGATGAGAAGATGTATTTTAAGATGAGTTCCTCAGTAATCTGCAGGGTGGACTGGACTAGGAAACAAACTGAAGGCTGAGTAAAGGCCCAATGAAGATTTTGCAGTGGCCTACAGAGAGGTGTGACAAGCACCTGGACCTTGGTAAAGCTGCCTACTTGGACGGATGTGAAATCTGAGTGAGACCTGGTAGTTCAAGCTACTTTTGAAAAATCTGCCATGTATCAGTTGTTCTATTCATCTGCTTTAACTATTTGAATGATGTCTACTGTGTTTGGGTCCAGGAGGTTTTAAAGGCACCCAGTAAATAAATTCATGCAGAGAAGCAGTTGGCAGCAGCAGCAACAGCTGCTGTGGCAGGGAAAGGGAGGAGAGAGAGCAAGAAGGAAGGAAGGGAGCTCTTCCTTGCTAGGCAGCACCCCAGTTTCTCCCACCTCCTTCCTCTGGGCCAGGTCAAGAGGAAAGTACAGCAGGGGCTCTGGAGCTGGAGGCTGCAAACACTAGAGAAGATTCCGTGGAAGGGCTGAGTTTGGGACGTACATTTGGCGTTCAAGTCAAATGGAACATTTCCCCTTGTTCTTTTAAAACTGTAGGTCAGTGTTTCCCAGTAAGTTGCACAGAACATTAGCTCTGCTGGAGACTTAGAGAAATTACATGAGAGTAAAGAGCTGAAGCGAGTGTGTTTGGAAAAAGCAGGTACCTCCCTTTACCTCGCACAACTTCACAGCAAGTGAGGCACTGTATATTCTGCGGCTTTCCCCGCTGGAGGTAGACAAACCATGGCTCCTGAGCCTATCTGTAGACTCTTCTCCCCTCCAGGCTGGGGCTGCAAACGATGGCCCATCCAGGTGTTTTGTTGGAACATAGCCATGGCCATTTCTTGTACTCTCTGTGTACTTTCTGTGGCCACTTCAGTGTTCAACCACAGAGTTATATATGTGCAGGGGAGACAGAATAAATGATTTGTAAAGCCAAATATTCCCTACCTGGCTCTTTACAGAGTGTTTTTGTCAATCACTGTTCTAAGTAAGTCGTGGAACTGGTATTTTTCTGGAACCCCTGTTGGAGAGCTACTGCTGTATGGAGATACAGATGGGTTATTCTGGTACATCTTTGTGATGGATATGCTTCATTTTATTCAGCTTCTCTCCTCTTGCTCTCAACTATTTTCTCTCTCAATCATTTATTCATTGTCCAAGATTAAAACTTGGCTTCCATGTGTCATTATTTTTTCACTGACCCACATTCCGTCCATCACCAGGGATGGTCCCGTCTCCTGTCTAAATAGCTCTCAAGTCTGCCTGTCTTCATTCCTACCAGACTGGTTTAAACGATCATCTCCTCGCATCTTGTTTTCTTCTTCAGCTCACTGATTGGGAGCAACCCACTTGGGATAAGGAAATTCAATCTGTTTGCTCACTGGATCTAGAATAATCTTTCTAAGATGCAGATCTAGCCAGACCAATTCCCTACTTAGAATCCTCAGTGGCCCACATGACCCTCAGGATAAAGCTCAACTCCTCAGTATGAATGTGTCCACCAAGGTGTGGTCAGGAAGACAGAAACCACTCTATAGACACCTCACATTGGAGTTGATTTCATTCAATCAGGTACTTATAGAAAGAAGTCGATGCTCTCGAGGAGCAAACATGAGGGAAGGCCACCACAGTCAGGTTTACCACAACTTTCTGAAAACAAAGACATCGTAAGAACTACAGGAAATAGCTGAAGATGCTCAGGTGGCCTGAAGTCATTAGAGGATCTTCTGACTGCTGAAACCCACGGTTTGCTTCCTGTCACTGACAGAGAAGTCACAGTGTGGCTTCTGTTTCTTCCATCTTCTTGATTCTATGTGAGTGACTCTCGCAGCACCCAGGGGCCCTGTGGGGAGCAGACTCTAAATCTAGTCCCAGCCTCTGCCCCCTGTAGTAAAAGGAAGAGCATCGTCTGCGAGGCCAGCGTGGTGCCCTCCTCTGCCTGTCCCCAGTTTCAGCTCTTCTGCTCTTCTCCCCACTTTCCACCCTTATCCTACCCCACCATAGTCGCAAATTGCAGACATACTGGAGTGTCTTTTCAGGGCCCAGAACAACTGGAATCATCTCTAAGTGTTTGTGCGTCAGAGATATAGGAGCAGCTAATCTGCTGTCGGTGGCTCCGGCTCGGTGTCTCTCTTGGGGCCGCAGTCAACATCAGCCAGGGCTGTAGTCTTCTGAGGGCTCTACCAGGGTGGGATGATCCCCTCTGGGATGGCTCTGTCACACAGTTCTTAACAGAAGACCTTACTTTATTGCCTCTAGGGCCCTTGTTAGGACTGCTTGAATGTCCTCCCAGCACAGCAGCTGTTTTAATCCAGAGCACCCGATATGAGAGAGAGACAGACAGCGACCAGTCAAGGAAGCGCACACTCAGTTTTTGCTTCCCCTCTGTGGGGCACATTGCTGGTGCATCAGGTCTGGCTCCCTAGCAGCAGAACCTGAGATAAGGCGCCTCGGAAAGTGACGCATCAGCAGTATGAATAAATCAATATATAATTGAGTGAGTGGGCCAATATTCTGGTGGAGAGTCACAGTCTGCCTTTCGAGGACCTATACCTGCTTGTGGGAAGCCAGCAGAGCTGGGGCTGTACTGTCCCAGCAACCATGGGAACAGACAGAGCCCCAGCAAGGTTCTGCACGTCCAGCATGGCAGTGCCTTCCAAGCTCATATGACCTATCCATGCTTTTCATTGCAAGATTAGAATGAAAATATGTCTCATTTGTGGGCAGGGGAGTATAAATATTAACACATACATATATAGAGACCTGGTATTTAATATTAATACTTGTATATTTTCCCCTCACCACCCTTCCCTGCTCCCTCCCTCTTAACCCACACGGCCTCCGGATGTTTACTGACATCCACTAGTTTTGGGAAGTGTTTTCTGTCGTCACTTTATGTGCTATATGAATGTTCAGTGTTTGTTTTTAATGTTCTGGCTTTGCTGCGTACAATTCTCTCAAGTTCTTACCATTTTGTTGAAAATGGATGCATTTCATCCTTTCTTATGGCTGTATAGTACTTCGTGGCATGTATGTGCCACATCTTAATCCATTCGTCTGCGGAAGGACATTTCAGCAGCTTCCCTGCGCATGCTCCCGCACACGATGCTGCTGTGAGCAGTGTGGGGCCTCTGGCT
Organism: Condylura cristata; assembly: GCF_000260355.1. Taxonomy (NCBI): domain Eukaryota; kingdom Metazoa; phylum Chordata; class Mammalia; order Eulipotyphla; family Talpidae; genus Condylura; species Condylura cristata. Next base: position 5,976,280 of record NW_004567128.1, read on the forward strand.
TTTGGTGTAGATGGTTTCGTGTTCTGTGACCATTCTAGCTGCCCAAGAATAGAATTGCCAGGTATGGTGCTTCCATTTTTAGTTTAAGATGAACCTAAATGACATTCTGTAATGGCTACCAGTTCCCACTCGCACCCGTAATGTGAGAGGGTTCCTTTTCCTCGCCCTCCTCTCCAGCACTTGTTGGGGGGGTCTTTGTGTGAACTGTTCTCATGGTGTGAGGTGGTATCTCATTGTCATTTTAAGCTGCTGCCCTCTTTAAAGAACTGACGATAAACATTTTTTCCTGTGTCTTTTGGCCTTCTGGAAATCCTCTTTGGTGACTAGTCCATATCTGCTGCCCACTTATTAACTGGGTTTTTATTTTTTTGATTGTTTACTTGTGTGAGCTTTTTAATGTATCTTGCATAGTAACTCCTTATCAGTTACATATTGCATATTTTCTCCCACTCAGTAGGGTCTTTAGCTGTACAGGAGCTTTCTAACATGAGCCATTCACATTTATAACGGCATCTTATCTCCAGCTGCAAGGAGCCTTTTACTAGCAGTGTTTTCTGGTTTGCCACACTCTGGCTGGGCATGCGCTGTCACACATGGAGCCTGCAGAGGGACGGCTGCTTGCGTGGATTGATTGTACTCCATGGATTTGCTTCCTTCCCAACATTCAAGCATCGGCTTTCCATTGAGACAAGTAAACAAAACCTACAAACTTGGGCCCAGCGCATGCTGTCCCTAATGACAGCCCAGTCGTCCCAGCCCGTGACGTGCTGTGTGCATGTTTCTGTGATGCACATTAGTTTGCAGGCAAGGTTGCTGGAATGTGGAAGTCGCATCAGTTCACAGGGAGGGTTTTTTCTCCCAAGTTAACACTTCACATCACTGACTAGGAGCAACTGAAAGCAAGGTCATTTAATGCTGTGGCCTAGTGTACGTGGCAAGCTTTGTGCACTAGGTTTTAGGGACTGGGGACCTTGGGGAGTAGCACGTGACACAGCCACCCTGTGCTGTGTGCTGTGTGCTGTTGGGTTGTGGGTGCCCGTCTGTCCAGAAGGGCTTTGAGAGTAGGCCTCGCCAGCCTGGGTGCCTGCAGCCGCCTCAGCCATGGCACTTGTTCTCACCTTCCCCCACGTGAGCACCCTGGCAAAGGTAGAGAGTCACTCCCACTAGGGTGTTTATTAGCAAGCTAGTTATGCAAACTGCAGTCTCAAATTGTGATTAATGTTTTTGTTAGTGCTCATGCTAAACTCTTAAATTACTTCTCAACCCTGTATTTTCTGATAAGCTTGTTGTTTTTGCAGTTTGAACTTAAGAGCTGTCGGTTTTTTACCACTGCTTATGTCCAATTATAGAAGAAATTGCCACGATTCCTTTCTCTAAAGTTGAATAATGCCCAAAAGAAGGGTGAGAAGGAAGAGTAGGACTGACCTGTGAGGCTAAGAGGGTCTGGCCGTGCTTGGTTGCTCGTTGTCTAACTCCTTTCTGCTGGTGACTGTTTTCCCACATGCTCCTTTGTATGTAGTTCTTCTGCTTATGCATTTTTATCCTTGCTGTGATCTGTTGCTACAGCCGGAGCAGGCATCAGAGGCTGAGTTGCACCTGCAGCCGAGCAGAGCCCCCTCCCAAGCCGCCGAAGGCAGTCCCGCAAAGAAGGTAAGGCCAGCCCAGCCTCAGGGCACTGCCTAGGTGTGCGCTCTTGCCCGGGGCCTCTCGCCTGTTAGCACACCTTCTGTTTAAGGATTTTGACATCCTGATGTGATTGTAAAATATCCAGATTCATAGAACTTGGGTTCTTTGTGAAGATTAGGGTCCTGGTCTTGATGTCACTGATGGTTCGTATTTCCCCTCCGAACTCCCAGCTAAACATGGCAGCCTTGCTTTTGACAAGAGGAAGAGGTGCTGTGGGGTGGGTCGGATGCCGTTAGCAGGACCCCACACTCCTGCCAATGAGCCTCCAGGGGCACCCTGACAGAGGGGTGGTCTCCCCTGTTTTGTCTTTGTACATGGTCTCCTCTTGTATCCCAGCACCTTCCCCTCACCTACCCATGTCACTGAGTCACCTGTCACCTGCTCAGTCAGCATCACGCTCACTCACGCCACCATCTTCCTTGCCTGTGTTCTCAGGCCCTTCTCCTCTCAGAAGCGTGGGCCCTGGGCTCGGGAGCACAGCGAGGCAGGGCCTCTAGGGCCGTAGGTCAGCTGTCTCTTTCGGAAGACTCTGGCTCTTTGGCTTGACTTCATGTAGAAAGATGGGGGAGGAGAATGATGAGCTTTGACAAGACTGTTACAAATTTGAAAACTTATTTTCCAAATGTCCCAAACTGAAACTGGAGCCAATTCTGTCTTCAGTTAGAGAAGGCCTGGTGGGTGAGAGGCATACAGCTTTTGAAAGGGAGTGGAAATAAAAAATTAAAAAAAGAAAGGAGAGAGAGAGACAGAGACAGAGACAGAGACACACTCCAGGAGCATGACCCCTGTGTCCTTCTGGCGACAGAAAGAGGTTCTGGCCTACAGGCAGGAAAACCCACTGGAACCTGATGCCCATGTCCCTCTGCTGACGTTTTTCCTTCATGGTTTATTGAGTTGCCACTAGTTTGCAGAGCTGTCTGATTTGGGGAGCACAACTGCACCTCTCCACATGTGCACTCACCTTCCCACACGCCCAGGGCCACGACTCCATCCCCCCTCCCATCTCCCTCTATCCCCTCACCCCCTGGGGTAAACAGTTTAATTTTAATAATCTTAATCATTCTTGTTGTTATGCTGCTTTGTTTCCTTTGGTTATTTATATTCCACAAGTGATAGATAGGCCATCCATTATCTCTTTCACTTAGTATAACCTTAACTTGCCAAATGCCCCAAGATTCATTTATTTTTGTCCCCAAAGGCACTATTTCAGCATTTTTAATTGCTGAGTGGTATTCCATTGGGTATCCAGTCCACAGTTTCTTTATGCAGTAGTCTGTCAGCGGGCATCTCACTGATTCTGGTCTTGGCTATTTTGAGTAACACTGATATAGACATAAGTGTGCATGAGCCTTTTGTGTTAGCGTTTACATATTTTGCAGGTCAATACCTAGTAGTATGGTAGGCCCATTCAGGGTTTTTTGTTTTGTTTTGAGGAATTTCTGTACTGTGCTCTATAGAGGCAGTGCCAAGTGACACTCCCAGCGACAGTAGATTAGAGCTCCTTTTTCTCCATGTCCTCTCCAACATTTGTTGTTTCCAGTCTTTGTTGTCTGGCCCGTCACAGGGTGAGATGACTAGTTCTTGCCCAGACATGATGTGCCTAGAAGACCCCTGAATTGATGGGGGTGGGGGGGGCTGAAGGACCATAGGTGACTGACATAATGGTGGAGAACATTTGTTTAACTTTTTGTTCTGTCTTTAACCCACAGGACATACCCTATTCTCAGCCTCCATCAAAGCCCATCCGTAGGAAATTCCGAACTGAAAATCAAGTTACAGAAAGCCAAGAGCCTTCTACCACGGCAGGTGGGCCGACAGCTGGGGCAAGTGTGAAGCCTCATCCAACCGTCCAGAAGTAAGTAGAACAGATAAATGGAAGAAGGTGGAAACTTGCTGTGAGTTCTGCTGTATATGTAAGTGCATGAGTGATATTTACGCTCATGGCCTTAGCAGAGCGTGGCGTTGGGGTTGCAACCATACCTCATTCCTCTCCTCAGTGGACTTTTCACAGCGAAAGAGGTTTCTAAACTCCAGGACCCTAATGTGAGCCAGTGGGGCAATGGTTTGCTTTGGCTTCGCTTGATTTCCTTTCGACCCCTTTTGAGTAGCATCATTATCTACTTTATTTAGGGCAAAGTAACTAATGAAATAAAATGTTCTCTTCAGGTGAGCTGCTGGAGTCCAGGGTATGAGCAATAAGTGACTCTGATTTCCTCATCAGCGTGAGCTGCCTGCAAAGACAAACGTGGATGTTTCTTAGAAATCATTTGGCTTGGTTGGCTTATCCCCTCACATCTTGTGTAGCTGTAAGGATGGGCTTTGGGAAAAGAGAGTTGTTTGGGAAGTTCAGAGTTGGAGGATGTTACATGACAGAGCTGGTCCTGGGCTGGTGTTGGCCTGAACCGCTGCACTTCTCTGGGAGCCAGGAGTTGTCCCGGACAACCCAGGTGCTCTCCGGAGCCAGTGTGCAGTGTCTGCTGGCCTGTGTCGAATGCGTGTGTGGCTGGCGGTCTGATCCCTTCCTCCTCCTGCATGGCAGCATTGGGATGACAATGGTGCTGCTAGTTGGCATCAACTACCATTTCCAAACAGAGGAAGATAGTGCAAGTTTTTAGAGCTGCACTCAGCATTCCTTAGAAGAAATTAGAGCCCTGGGTGAAGGTTAAGTGGTCCCAATTTGTATCCCTTTAAATATTGGTGCAGCTGTTAGACGAAACCCTGAGTCATTGTCACTCCGGTACTGTAGAAATTGATTCTTCCTTACATGAAGTCTAAGTTGCTAGGTAGTCCAGAGGCAGAGCTAGCTTGTGGTCTTCTGGATCCCTCTGGGTGTTGCATGCATCCTTGAGGGGAAAGATGGGTCACCATTAACACACTCCCGGCCCCAGAGACGGGAAGAACAAAGGTGGGGAACACAGACCACTTTCAGGGGCTCACACGGCAGTGGCACATGTCGCCCCCTCACTTCCCATAGGCCACAGGTACAGGGATGGCAGTTTCTGGGTGGATGCCTTGTGTCCCGCTCACACAGAGGATGGTGTTATGATGAGCAGGAAAGTGCAAGAATAGGTTTAGAGCATAGCCTGCCACAGAAGCTTGAGTGGACAGGGCCTCATAGTGCTGCGGTTCTAGAATGTATGTTTCGAGTTATCCCCTGCCTTGCTGGGCAAAATCAGCCCTGCAGAGCAGGCGGAACTGCTCTTCCCTTCGCTCAGTCTGGGTGCAGGTTCTTGAGGGGTGGGGTGCTGCGCTGTTATAAGCTGGGCACATGTGGTCTGATGAGTGCATATGGGGGGCATCCAGTTCTAATCAGTCTTTTTTTGTTTTGTTTAGTTTTGTTTTTATTTTATAACAGTTTATTTTTACATCATTTTGTACCTTTTTTTATCTCAATTGTAATCTAATTAGCATCTTTTAAAAGCGCTTTCTATTTTGAAATGAACATAGATTCATAGGAAGTTGCAGAAATGGTACAATAAATTTCTGAGTATCTTACACTCAGTTTCTCCCATGGACTATGTTTTACCTAACCAATATAAAACCCTGGGCCTTGACATTGAGACAGTACCCTTGTGTGGTTCTGTGACATTTGATCAAATGTGTGGTGTGTTCTAGCTGAGAGACAGAAGTCACATCCACCTCTCCTTCCCACATTTCTTACCCCCTGGTAACCATTGATCTGTTTCCCATGCCTGTCATTTGGTCTTTCTGAGAATGTCATGTAAATGGAAGCTCACAGCATGTGAGCTGTGTTCGGCTCACTTCATTGGGCAGAATGCCTGGCTGCTGCGCACATGTCTGATGAGTGTTCAGCACTGCTCAGCACCAGGGATGTACCATGTCTGTTTAGCCATCCACCTGTTGAGGGACATTTGCTTGTGTCTAGTTGTTACATAGAACAAACGATGTGACAGCACAGCCTCAGTGACGGCTGCTGTCAGCATCTGAGCACAGGTATTCCTATGTTTTCCTTTCTCTGGGGTGAATGTCCAGGGCATGACTGCTGAGTTGTATACTAAGTATATGCTTAGTTGGAAAAGAAATTGCCAAGTTGTTTTTCAAAAGCATTTCCACCAGCAGTGTTTTGAGAGATTCAGTTTCTCCCACATTCTCACCAACATTTGAGATTATCACTGTTTTCTTTCTAGTGATTCTCATAGTGTGTCCCTTCATGATCTCAATTTGCATTTCCCCTCAGCTTGGTATGTTGAACATCTTTTCATGATGGTGTTTGCCATCATCTATCCTCTCTGGAGACATTTGCCATCATCTGTCCTCTCTGGGGACATGTCTCATCATGTCCTTCACCCATTTTCTAATCAAATTGGTTTTTTTTTTGCTGTTGAGGTTTGAGAGGCCTTTATGTATTCTATATGTAATTCAATTGTCACATCTGTGCATGGCAAATATTTTTCTCCCAGTCAGTCACTTGTCTTTTCATCCTCTTTCACAGAGCAAACACTTAAATTTTGATGAAGTCTAATCTGTTTTTTCTTTTTTTTTTCTGGCTTGTGCTTTTCGTAGCACACCTAAGGACTCTTCACCCAGCCCTATGTCCTGAAGTGTTTCTCAGAAGTTTTCTTGTAAAATTTTTATAGTTTTATCCTGTATATTTAAGTTGGTGATCAGTTTGTGTTAAGTTTTATATGCCATGAGATTTGGGTCAAAGTTTATTATTTTTGTCCTGCAGATTGGCTTCACCACTTGGTTGAGAGGCTGTTGTTTCTCCATTGGCTTACTGACGCGCTTGTGTGAGTCTGTTTCGGGCGCTCTGTTCTGTTCTGCCGACTTGCGACTCTTCCTTTGCCAATACCACACAGTCTTGTTTGCTGTCTTTACTGCTTGACTGCTGGATAATCCAGCTATAGAGTTTACTTCTCCTGCTTTATTCTTTTTCACAATTGTTTTAAGTATTTGTAATTCCTTTGAGCTTCAGTATATATTTTAGAATAACTTTGTCTTGAGCCAGGATTTTAATAGGAATTGTGTATCAGTCTGAGTCTTCGATCACGAACATGATATATTTCTCCATTATTTAGAACCCAGTTTATTTCTTTCATCAAGACTGTGTAGTGTTCAGCAGGCAAGTTCTTTCCATGTTTGGATATACCTAATGATTTCATTTTGAGTTTGTAAATGATACTGTATTTTAAACTTGGATTTTCAGGTTTCCATGTTAGTATATCAAAATAGTACTGATTCTCACGTGTTAATCTGTCCTGTATATACTCTTTGATTCTTACTAAAATCACTTACTGGGTCTTGGAGAGCCTTTTATAGATTCTTTAGGATTTTTCTACTGGCATATTACCTCCAAATAGGAACAACCTTGTTATCTGTTCTCAATATCTGTGCCTTTTGTTTCTTTTTCATACATGACTGTGCTGGCTAGGACTTGCACTATTGTGCTGAAAATAGTGATGAGAGTAGAAATCCTTACTTTGTCTAATCTCAGGGGAAATAGTCAATTTTTCATTAAGTATGATTTTTTTTGGGGGGGGGTAAAAGTTCAACTTGAGGAGGTTCACCTCTATTCATAGTTTTCTGAGTTGGTCTTTTTTATCATGAATGGGTATTAAATTTTATGAGCTGCTTTTTCCACATCAGTTGACACTGTCATTTGACTTTTGTTACTTTACCTGCTATTGGGTATATTACATTGATTGATTTTTGAATGCTGACCAGTCTTGTACCCTTGGAATAAGCTTCTCTAGATTATGGGTCCAAGTCCTCTGGCTAGAGAGAGCAGAATCTTGAAGGGGGGGGGCGGTGTTTTTCATCTATCCTTGTTGGTATTTTTGGATTGCTAACTTCTCCATATCCAGTTTGGAATATGTGAGGCAAAAAGGAAAACCCAGGAAATTTGCTACTGTGGGTCTTCCTGGCTACTGAGCTTGTGTGACTTTTTCACGCCTTGTTTGCAGGCGTGCTGATAGGCTGTCCAGGGCTTCCACTGTACTAGGAGGATGGGATGGAAGAGTGTGTCTGCTCTGGCTTATCCTAAAACCATGTGTCCACTCTGCGTCTTTTTGAAAATATGTTTTGCAGTCTCTTCCCTGCCTATGTGTATGAAAAATCAGTATTAACTCAACACTTGTGGGAAGGCAGGGTGGCTTCTACACGTGGCAGGGCCACTGGCACATGTATGTGTTCGTGGCACCCCCGCCCCTCTGCTGTGGTCTCCGTGTCTGCCAGTGTGCCGCTCCGCCAGGGATGGCAAATGTGCCTGTCTTTCCACGGGGTTTTCATTTCCATTTTCCTTTGAGAATTTGTTACTCTTGTAGCGGGGCATAAAGGTGTAGGTGATGCAACCATGGTGATCTGTTGTTCTGTGGGGAGAAGAGGATGCCAAGGATGACCAGGGCTAGTAGAAGCAGAGACCAGTGGGCGAAGTGGGGCCTGTGGTTACCCTGGTCAGGCCTGTCCTGTGGACCTGCTGTGACCGGGTTTGGGGATATTGGTGTTCAAAATCAGTTTTCTGTGTTGCTGACAAGTGGACTTGCACGCCCTCACACACTCCTGCTTGGGTATCTGTGCCGAATAACAGCAGCAGAGCAGTTATGTGGGTTGGGTAGATGAACACAGGCATTTTGCTAAAGACAGTGTTCTTCTATTCTCTTTTCTTTGCACTTGGCCACCAGGGCCACCTGCCCTGGAAGAAATGCTTGTTAAAATGTCTTGGATAAGTGGAATTCAAAGTGTTTGAAAAGCTCAATTCATAGCTTTTCTTCAAGTTATAAAATGAAAACTTCTTCAGGTGTAAATAACTCACCCCAACAAGCTTGTGCCATTTGAGGCCTGTCCGCCTCCTGCCTGCCTCCCAATCTCCAGTTTTATTTTTGGAGTCCTGTGATGTTAGCCTCTTGTTAATTTAGCGCTTCTCAGGAATCGTTCAGTTCTGACCTGTGGGGCCTGGACCCCAGAGTTCTGTCCCACTCTGCTGCCTGTCCTCCCACAGGCAGTCCTCCAAGCAGAAGAAGGCGATCCAGACTGCTATCCGCAAGAACAAGGAGGCGAACGCTGTGCTGGCTCGGCTGAACAGTGAGCTCCAGCAGCAGCTCAAGGTAAGGTGCGCCCTGGGTTTGGAGGACTGGACCTTTCATCTGGCTGTTTAGTAGTTTTGTTTTGACAAACATTGGCTGAGCATCTGGCTCCCTTCCTGTAGGTAAGACTTGCCCCTTTGTTCTCAGACTCCTTAAGAAGGCAGAGAATGGCTGTATTTTAACTTCCATGGGTTGGTTCTTACCTGCTTAGAGGAAGACTGGGAACTTTAATGTGGAGGCTGCATAGGGTGTGTTAGTTGAAAGGAGAGGGGGTTTCTGTTACAAAGGCTGTTTGTGGCGTTCTCTGCTGTTCAGAGCGTTTGGGGAGCCCTTTATTTTGGTCCTCTCTGAAGGGTGCTGCGCTTCTCTGGGAGCAGGCAGGTGATTCGGCTACTATCAAAGACCAGCCCTCACCTGGCATCTCGCAGCGGTTCCCTGTCGCCTTCTCAAAGACACACCTCTGTCCTCATCACCGGTTCCTCATCCCCATCACACTCTCCTGCCTTGGTTCCCAGGGCTGCCGTAACACAGTGCCACAAGCTCGGTGACTTCAAATATGAGTGTTTAGTCTCTCACGGCTCAGGAGGCCGGAGGCTGAATCAGGTGTCCGCAGAGCAGTGCGCTCTCTGAAGGTGCTCGGGAACCACACTTCTTTATTCTTGCAGCTTCTGGTAGTTCCTTGGCATTTCTTGGCACCCACAGTAAGCCAGTGGAATTCTGGCCTCTCCTTATTCTACCTCCAGGTCCCCGCTTAACTCTCTGACATCAGCCTCTGCTCTGTCACTTGAGCCGTTGCTTCATCAAACAGCCAATCTTGTTTTCTCCCTTGGGACCTTTGTAGTTGCCATTTTGCTTCCCTCAGTGGGCCTCCCCCCCCCCCC
>NW_004567128.1:5986084-6079647 GCF_000260355.1 Condylura cristata
CGCCACCTCCGAGCAGCCTCCCTTTCCACCCTCTGCCTGTCTCCCAGGTTCCCCATTATTCTTTATCCCACCTCTAATTCATTTTCTCCAGGAAGTACCCAGTTTTTGACCATGTTTTGCTCTAGCCATTTGGGAATAAACCCTGTAAAGGGATTGGTCTGATCTCTTCTGTGCTTTGCTGGTGACATCCCACCTCTTGTAGAATCAGGCCCATAGGAGATGCCCAGAGACTGCCGGCTGGGTGGTAGGAGGGCAGATAAATAAGCACTGAGCTTTGTTTGATTAGCTTGTTAGTTTTTTTCGGGTCCCCTTGGAATTGAGACTTAGCTCCCTGGGCAGGGATCAAACTTGGGCCACAGTGGCTGGAGATAGCTTGATGGTGCTGGACCTTAACCCCTGCGCCACTGGGAGGCCCAGTTTTTAAAATTCTAATGTCATTCTCTGCCAGCTGCTGGTCCTGTTAAAATCGAAGGTGAGATTCAATTGGCAGGAGAGGGTGGAGATGTGTGTCATCTTCAGAAAGGGGTTCAGAGATCACTGACTGTGAAACCTCCTTTGTCTAGTTACTGGTTTTAAATATGCTGCTGTCCAATCCAACAGTCTTCGAGTCATATGGCACTTAAGTGTTTGTGGGTCTGGTATGTGTCTTTCTAATACCTGATGAAGTCAAGGTGAACCCAGGAAATGACCCCTTTGCTTTTTTGTTTTTCTTTCTGATTTGTATAATGTAGGAGGTTCATCAAGAACGGATTGCATTGGAAAACCAGTTGGAACAACTTCGTCCTGTCACTGTGTTGTGACCCCCAAGATTCAAGTAACAGTGGGTGACCTTTTCTGCCAAGATCTTTCCTTTGAATGTTTCAACCCAGCTACTTGTCATAGACGTCTGATTGTGTCAAAAGCTGTGCACAATGGACTATGACCCACCGCGCCCTTTCTCTTGTACTTCACTGACATATTTTATTGTGGTGGAAAAATACAGCTGATTTTCACACTTGACATTGTAATTATCAGTGGAATTTATCTCCCATTCTCAAGGTGTTAGATGTTGCTCCTTACCAAAAAATTAGTCTTCTAGCAAATAAACATAATTTAGAATATTATTTATTTAAAGACTTTATAATTTTTAGACAACCTTATATCTAGTACCTTCAGGATGCTTGTTTTATTTTTGTATATATATCATATACAGTAGGTTGGTTTCCTGCATATTTGGAGTTCCTGCCAGATAGTCTTTGGCATGATGATCGTATAAACTAAAGCTGAAATAAAACAAAGCCTCCGGTTGAGACTGGCACTGTGTCCTCCCACACTGTATGCCAAAAGCTGCTTCTCCAGTGCCATTTTGATACTCGATCTAGCTAGAAATAATACGTGGCTGTTGTTTTCTATGGAATGTCAAAGGCTTATTGGGTCTTTCCACCTCTGTAAATTGGACATTTTGCCAGTGAGCTGTTTGACTTGGCCAGACTAGGCCATCAAGCCAGACAACTCAGTGCTTCCACATGAGGTTCTGCGTGAGCCCGTTCTGCTTTACCCACCTCACGCAATCAGAGTAAGTACATAGTTGTCGGGCCTCCGCTTTTACCCTGCATGGGATAGCGTGTCTGTAAATGCATGAGTTTGGGGACCACCATCAAATGCGGAGGGCTGATGCAACTGTTGGGATCCATAAATATTTGTTGTTTGACCCATGTCTTCAAACAGGGGGAGATGATTGTTACCACCAATTTAACAGCCTTAGGTAATTGTTATTGCAGCGTGGATTGTGAGGTGGAGTATATTGGGGATGCAGAAATAACGAAAGAAAACCTTTCTCACTGGTTAGCAACCATTTTGCTCTCTGTGAAGTGTACCCTAGCGGAGTGGTTGGCTCGTGGGTAGTCAGAGTAGCCCCACTGACTCTGTGTAAATGCAAACAAAAGCTGCAATGGCAGAAATCACCCCGAAGAGGTGCAGAGAGTTGCTGCTTCTGCGAGGCCTACGCTGAGCTGGGGCGCTCACCCCTCGCGGGATGGCAGGGCCACTACACTGCCACTTTGCAACCCAGGCGGGGCTGCTGTGTCCTGTGCGTTTTGCTCATTTATCCATTTTTAGGCTAGCAGGTGGGTGTGCCTTGGCTCCTTTTTGAAGTGGTTTAGGAGAGGTTTGCAGTATGTAGGAGTAAACCTTGATTTCAGTCAAGTAGAGAGCTTTGAGAAAAAGTAGGTGTTTATTTAATGTTTTCATATCAGTCTTGTAATGGCAGAAGGGAGGAAAACCAAATGGTTGACTACTCTGTATATAAAAGGATTTTGAATGGCTTGATTTTGAAATTCACAAAATGTGGACTGTTTATTCTCCTTTCCTTTTGGCTGTCTTTCCTGTTGGGTCTCTCTATGGGAAGGGTTTTGGATAAGCACAAGCCCTTCCTGACATTTTGAATGGGCCAGTGCAAATGTTTTTAAGCAGCCCCTTTCCCCACGTTCTGAGGTCTGGGGCTGCCGCAAACGTGCACCAGTGTCGTCATTGTAGACACGTCCTGGCATGTTTGCCCTCAGCATGCTCAGTGCAGGGACGACCAGTGTGCGCATGCTGTGTCTCCTCTCCTGCGAGGCACATGCACTCACTCGAGCTGGCGCTGCTACCCAGTCAGCAGGCAGGGGAGCGAGGGAGGGCTTGTGTGCATTGTGCATAAAACTTGCCGTGTTTTCTCCCCACCCAGCCAATGCCAGAGTGAGCCAAATGAGGAGCTTGGGGTTTTGTTTGTGGGCTTGGTTTTCATTGAAGGGGAAAATTCACATTGTGCAGTCCAAGTCCTGTGTGTTGCATAGTCTCAGCAATAATCTCAGATAGGCATCGCAGTAACGCCCACACCAGTGACATCCTGTGCTCAACCTTCTTGACTGCACTTCATAGTAGCTACAGTTTAGTTGCTTAGATTTTTAGAAGATGTTTAAGTGCAGAGGCACGTACTCGTGTTCGTATAGCGTTAGAGCCTCTGTTTCTTTGCTGTCTTAGGACGTGCCCTTGGAATTTAGGATTTTTACTCCTGATAATCTTTCTGTGAGTCTTTCATGTGATTTCTGGGATGGCTGGATTTTTGAAATCACTATTAATATCTCTTCTGTAAAACAACCACGGTGGTTTAGTGACCTTGTTGTTAAGTGGTCTTCCCCACAAGAGTCTAATAGTCCTGAGGATGAAAGTGCAGTCAGAGCTGCTAGTGACCTTGTGGGTAGCACAGTGTTTCATGTTTAGGTGTCTCGCTTTTACAGTGTCCTGTCCAGTCAGACCAGAAGGTAGACCATCTGGAATGGAGGTGCATGATGTCATCAAGACAGGCATTAGTCTTGTTGGCAGGTTCGAACTGCTTTATAAAAATATTAGAAAAGTGCTTTGGATCTAACTGGGAGAGGAGGCAGCTTGACACTGTCCATTTTGCTTTCATTGGAAAGTGGAGTGCCGGGCCGGGAGGACCGCACCCCTGTCGTGCAGGTTGCACGTGCGCCCTGGGAAGCCACAGCTCTGGTCCGTGGATCCAGATGAAGGTTAGCGGGTGGCAGAGTTGGTGTGTCAGCCTGATTCCAAGTTAAGTCTTTAGCCACTAGCGATAATAGAAATTGTTTAGAAGGGTTCCTTTTGTTTACCATACTGCATTTTGTTGACTTAGCCTTAAAATATGAAAACATATTTTAATGAGTTTTAGGTATCTCTCTCTCTAAAGCAAAATGTAAAATCTGAAGGGAAAGAATATGATCAAACAATTTGTTCTTCTGAACACCTCACCTTTCATGATGCAATAAATTACTCTCAGTTTGTTGGCACAACTTTTGACAGCTGTTGCTTTGAATGGATTCCATGCCTGTATTCCTGATGGGAGTTTGTTTTTAAAGTAGACTACTGTGATTGAAATGAACTCAATATGTAGTAAGTTATGGTTTTCTTCAATATATTTTTGGTTACTTGGATCACAAATGTTCAATTTCAGTGTACTTTAGGGTGAGTAATCAAAAACATGATTTTTGCTTTGATACCCTACCAATGTTTGAACTATCATAAAGCATTGTTCTCTTCATATGTGACTTGATTCTATAGTCTGTTTCTTAAATGATCTCAAAGCCGAGGTAATAATAGATGTGTAGAAGAAGATCAATACGGGGAATGCTGTAAAAGGGACATGTTTCTTCATTAAGACGGTCCTCGCCAAGGTTGTCTTGTAAGCATCAGGGCAGGATCTCAGTCACAGTGCAACACCTCAGTGCGTCAAGCATTTGTTCTGCACACACCTGGAGTTACACCTCCTGATTAGGCTGACTAGGCATCACCAAGGGGATGTGATTTCTTAAATATAAGAAAAACAAATTTCAGATGTCATAGTGTCCAGATCTTCCCATTTTGACAAGTAGGACTCTGTAGGCCGTGGCTTCAACAATGTGAGTAGGAGAAAATGAATTGCCACTTGTAAGCCCTTTTCCCTTCTAGTTAAATGGAACACTAGTAGCTTTGGTTTCTCTTTCCAACCAGTTTACTGTTTCCAGTGAATTCTTTTAAAACTCTGATTTCAAAAGAAGACTTGAATTTATTTTGAATTATGGGTTTTTTTTTTTTGTTTTTTGTTTGTTTTTTTTTTTTTTTTTTTTGCATCATGACTCAGTGTGGTCCTGGTTCCTCATAAGAACTGAGGGTTTGAGTTTTGGATTCTGGGTTGGCATATCCTGCTACTCCTTCGGCATAGGCTGAGGGAGGCCGCTCACCAGCGCCAGTGCAGTGGTTGTTACTGGCATCTTGAGTGCGAGTGTTACCTGTGAGCCGCCCTGCTTGCTTTGTAAGCTGTAAGACCCTCCCAAGGACCACTGCAAGGACAGCAATGCAGGCACATTCCGAGAGCTGCTTCCCTTCCCCAAATAGGCTTTCCGAGACTGCCTTACAAGTGTTCCCTGAAATAGCCCATCTACTGGTAGAAGCAGCTCATGCAGGCTCACTGCTGCTCCTGGGTGTGTGCAGTTATTTCATGCATTGCCTAACAAGTGATGATAACGGGGCATTTTCTACAAAGGCTTTGTAGGATTTTCATTAAATGAACTTGTTCTAGTTACAGAAACCTTGTCTCAGCCGTTGGAGAGTATTTATTTTTTGTGTTTTGTGAGTTCTCTTGTCTTGTTCTGAGCTAAGTTCATGGCCATGGGAGGTTGCGCAAAGTGGGTTTATAACTGAAAACTGAAGGAAGCCCAACTTTAAGGGAAACTTGAAAACTCAAAGCACTCTGGACAAGACTAGATCCTAACGCCCTTCAGTCAGCCGAATGAAATAGTGGATGCAGTGGCCCCTCAGATGGAGATTAGCTCGACTGAGCTGTGTGGTGTTTCCCTTTGTTTTCAGGCGCCCGTGTGAGTGCTTTCACTGCTTTGACCTTGGCGCTGACGCTCTTTTCCTTAGCACCACCACTGTTTTTTGTCTTTAGCACAAATAAGATGTTCAGGTGAGCCAGAGGCAGGAAGAGCCATTTTAACCTTAATACCAGTGGGCCAGGAGAGATAATGAGCTGATGGTCTATTTTAACCTCGAAAGTAAAAATGTATATTTTTTCACTACAGGTACAATGAACAGTAAAATGAGTAATGGCAAAGTATATATTTGATGCCTACTGTCTTTTCATGATAATGTGCTAACAAGTTGTATTGATATTTGGCTCAGAGTCTCATTTGTTTGCTTAGCACTAGGAATGTTATGTATACTGGTTTTAAACATAAGTGCAGGGTTTCCTGTATTTGGGTTGTGACTTGTAGACACAGTCTGACCTCGCTGCCTCTTTTCACACTTGTTGGGAACTCTGTGAAGAGCAGAGCAGGCTAAGAATCGCCAACTTTGGAAAATGTACATGATGTGAACTGGGGTGCTATGTTAAAAATAAATGTATGATAATGAAGTGTGGCTTTTATGGCGTCTTGGTGTCATTATGTTGTGGTCTGCATTTGATCTGGTGCATTTGATGCAAGCGACATGAAAAGGAACTGGAGGTCTTTCCAATTAAATCAGACCTTGGGGCCTGGTTATTTTTACTTCCTGGTGACCTAAGCAGGGTCCTTCAGTACCTGTACACAGCTAACACCAGGCAGTCATTGGATGGCATGCCTAATTCACAGTGTATTTAAAGATCCCCTGAATTGAAAGCTTGGGTTAATGTGGGGTTAGTTATTGGCTTCATTTTTTTTTTTTAAAGATTTATTTATTTAGTCATACAGAACTGGAGTACAGGCCAGAGATGCGGAGGGTGAGGGGATTCACCAGAGACAGAGCGGGAAGCAGAACAGGCAGATCGACGAAGTACACTGCTGAGGGGAGCAGCAGGCAGGTCAGGAGAGGTCTTCCGCGCCATGTGGTCACCTCCGGGGCAGGCAGGGATCGAACTCATGCGGAAGTGGCTTTAGTTTCTCAGTGCAGTGCTTTAACCCGCTGCGCCACCAGGGAGGGCCTTATTGTCTTCATTTTGTCAGTATTCTCTTTACACAAAAATATCCCCATAACAGTGTTCTTTGCTGGAGTGGAGGGTGAAGGACGAGACATCGGGAAGAGTTGACTTGAAATCCTGGCCAAATGATCTGGTACCCCTGTTGCAGTTTCTTACCTTTAAAATTTGCATGGCTTACGAGATATCAGTCTTCTCTCCAGTGGGACTTTATTCCACATTGTGGATGTAAATTGTAGGCTACAAATAGAATATTTCCAATCTAGTAGATCAAAAGGTCAAACTAACTCAGGAAAAATCATCCATGAATTAGCTCATATGCTTGGACATGGGGAATTCCAAAATACAGGCAGGGATCACTGGGTCCCTCATTTTAGAGAAAAAAGAGATCTGGAATCATCTAGGCGAGTAGTTACTTTACCACAGTGTGGTCCCACACCAGCATGTCAGCATCATCTGGGAACTTAGCTGAAATGCAGTTTTTTGGGCTGTGCCCCAAAGCAGCTGAATCAGGGTTGCTGGGCGTGGGCCTGACCATCTTTGTGATCATGAACCCTCCAGGTGATGCTGCTGCTTATTAAGGTTGATGATCCAGCCAAATTCATGCTATGGTCCAGGAAACTGTGGTGCACAGAGGTGAAACTGACCCGGCTAGTTAGGGTCTCTGCTAATTCAGACAAAGGATAAAAATGCTCCCAAGGCAGACATTTTGCTGTGCTATTGTGCCTGTCCATGAATTTGTACCCGCTCTGAAATGACCTGCCCTCCACAGATACTTCCTCTGTCCCTGCCATGTATTTAGCACTATGTTAGGAGCCCGAAATGAGACCTGTAAAATGGAAACTCTTCCCTTTAGGAGTTCACAGAGACCTACAGTGAATTGCAGTGCAGTAGTGTAGGGCAGGTGTTATGATGTACTGGGGTAGGCCAGCTGCTGTAACAGAGAGCCCCGAGAATTCTTTGGCTTGATACAATGAGAATATTTTTCTTACCTTTCAGTCAAGAGTGGATGGGTATTCATTGTGCCATTTTCTTTGTGATCATGCAGGGATCCAGGCTTCTTCTCTAGGGCTATTAGGATTTCTTCTTTTAGCCTGTGTGTGGAGAAAAGAGATTAGAAAGAATAGTTTTTCCTCATAGCAGTGACACGGTGCGTATTTCATTTCCTGGAACTTGGTCACATGATAACAGTTATAACTGCAAGGCAGACTGGGATATGTAGTCTGGCCTCAGCTCATAAAGAAAAAGTTGTGAGCACAATGTCCACAAGAAGGCACGAAGCCTGGTCACTCTGAGGTCACTTAGGAGGGGCATCTAATTCAGACTGTGGAGATCCAGGAAGACCTCATGGAAAAGTCTTAACAGAGTGCAGGCATTAACCAAGAAGTGGGTGTTCTGGGCTGTGGAGACTATGCTAAGGGAAGACAGGGTAAACATGGTGTATTCTGGGTACTGCAAAACATTCTCCTTCGGCTGAAATGGGTGGACGGAAGGATGTGGCAAGAGTTGGGCCAACGGCCAGATGGAAGGCCTTGCAGTGTCATGAAAAGCATAAAGCATCCTGAGATTAAACTCCTTTCAAAATGTAAACACAAATGAATGAAGTCACTGATATTCAAGGGGTGATTTGTGTTCTTCCAGTTTTTTCCTACCCCCTAGAAAAGAAGTGCTTCACTGGAAGATTGTAAACTAGTGTTTCGGACATGATCCAAACCTCTTAGTTTGATTTCTTACACATTTTCTGGTGTGTGTTTGGAGGAAGGACCGAAGGCCAGAACATGAGGGACTAACCCTGGTAGCAGGAGTCCGAGGAGATGACGGGAGACTTTCCGCCCACGGCTTCCTCTTATATCAGGGGCCAGGAAAGCCAAGAGGTACAGGGTTGTTCTGTTTCTTTGGCCAGAAGATTTTAAGAATGTAGAAATGCAGAATAGTTCGGAAATTAAAATGTGTGAAATACCCAACCTTTTTTGAACAAGTGTTCTCAGTTGAATTCAACATTTCCAAAAAGGCCCTGCGCCTGGGGGAGAGAATGCCCCAGTGCAGCATCTTCATGGCGAATGCCAACTCCAAAGAGTTGCCATATTGCTTTGCAAACCTCAGCTGATCTGGAAGTGTGGTTTGTGTTTGCAGCGATCTGATTTTCCCCACTCACTGCATTTTTCTTTCAAACTTAAAATGGAGCTTTACCTTTGAGGATAAGGCTGTGTGTGACTGACTGATCTACAGCCCAGCCATACCATCCTTTATTTGCCCTGAGATTCTCTCAGAAGATTTGCAGAAAAAAGGAATTGGCACAGAAACTGTGTGAAAGTTTTAAGATTCACCTGTGAGTACCCTGTAATAACAGAAACAAAAGCAGCATCAGCAAGAAGACATCAGTATCACATGTATCTGGTGTGTATTGTGTCTTCTGCTGATGTTGCTTACTTAAGCTTATGAGATATATATTTGAAACAGTTGTAACTGCAGTAATTGTTTAAAGCATAGGCCAGCATTATTTGGGGGGTTGAAGGAGCATTTTATCACTGACCCATGCCTAAACAATTTCAGTGTAGCTGGTGCAGAGTGATAGTAAAAGCAGACTCATGTTTTTGTTGATAATTTTAAAATTTTCTACAGAGAACCCACCCCTTACTTACTCGGCGGACCACTCTGTCCTCAGTCCAGCACTGAGGAACAGAGCACAGCCTCCACCCCGTGTTAGATTTACACAAAGCTCCAAGGCTGAAGGGAAGCCAAGGGGAAGAAAGATAATGCTTGGGGGATGAAATAGAGGAAAGCAAAACAAATTAAACACAGATACAGAGAATTGTGATTCAGGACCTTTGAAATGTATGTGAAATTGGCTTGAACCCCTACCGAGTGTGGTGGGAGCCTGCGCCTCAATCCTTGTGGGGCTCTGAGAGGCAGGGGTCACGGTGCAGGGCTGATGTCTTCTCCTCCTCTCTCGCTCTGGCAAGCTTGTTGGGAAAGACTTAGATGGACCATCTCTTTCTCCCCGAATGTCGCTTTACACAAGGCTTATGTGGTGTACATGCAGGGAGGATGCTGGGGAGTGGGGAACGGGCAGAAGCTAGAGACCAGGAAGATGGCCTTGTACATTGGTTACTTCCAGGCCGCGTCGCACAGCTCCAGGGGACACAGGTCCTTGTCCTGGATGTGAGAGGCGCCCGGGAGTGTGTGAGCCCTGCTGGCTCCAGCTCCCTTCTGCCCAGGCCACCTTCAAAGTGGTCCTCCCGCCCCGCTCTGAGGACATGGTTTTGGTTCTGCTGGCCGAGGGGAGTGGCCGCGGGGTCCTGCCACTCATTTGGGCCCAGTGTGGCTCCTGCACCTTTTCTGTTTCTACACTAGGTTTAGGCCGGTAGTTCTCAGCTGGGCACAGTTCTGCCCTGTGCCCCGGGAAACATTTGGCAATGCCTGGACACTTTTGCTTGTTGTACCTAAGAGGTTACCGTGTAGGTGGAGGCTGTGGGTGCTGCTCAGCTTGTCATAGGGCACAGACGGCCCCGCCACAAAGAATGGCTGGCCTGTGTGTCCATGGCGCGTCCTTGGAGGCCCTTGGGCTTCTCTCTACTTGCCTCTGTTACTTAGAGCAGCATAGCTTCTCCCTACCATGACCAGGAGAGCCCCTTCTTGGGGCCAAAGCCACCTCACTAGGCCCTGACTCAGGAGTTGTGCAGCAGTCCAACTGGGTGACAAGAGTCAGGAGGACAGTGAGTCCCCGTGTCAGCGTGTCTGCCTCGGTGGTGGGAACCAGCAGCTGGACAGGCTAGCAGAAGGGTGTGCACTCTTTCTGTAAAGGTGCCTCTAGATCCTTGCCATGAGGCTTCTGTCTCACTGGGCTCCCGATTCCTTGAGCAAACTCATTAGCTCACTTCCCTTATCCCCCAGAAAGACCCTTTTGTGTTATTTTCTTTTTGAGGCACAATGCACAGGCACCGATTTTAAGGGCTCATCCTGACGAAGAAGGGAGTTGGAGGACTTACTTCACTGGATTTCAAGACTTGTTATAAAGCCCCAGTAATTAAGAGTGCGGTCTTGTTGCAGATGTTACACAAATAGATCAGGTTACAGAAGAGAGCCCCCAGACCTCCCTCCACACGCACAGAGCCCCTTGATTTACAATACAGATGCCGCCGTAACTCAGCGGGGAAGAGATGGTCTTTCCAGTAAATGGTGCTGGAGCAATTGGATATCCACAAGGAAAAAAATGGAGCTGGATCCTTGCCATGCAGAAAAATTAATTCAATATGGGTCATAGATCTCAATATGAAAGGTAAGACAATAAAACTTCTAGAAGAAAGCATAAGACACTATCTTCATGAATTTCATAGTGGTTTTTTTTTTTTTTTTTTAAACAGGGCCTATAAATCACCATAAAGGAAAAAGGCTAATAAATTGGATTTTATTAAAATTACGAACTTTTATCAAAGCTTACACCTAAGAGTTTGGGCAAGCTGTGGACCAGAAGAACTTGCAAAGCACTGGTCAAAGAATTTTCACCCTTTAATGTGTTGGCAATTATTTCCAGCTCAAATCATGCACAGGAAGATACCACTAACACACAGACCAATTGCAGCAGCCTTGAGCCATGCGACGATGTGCTGCAGGCCTTGAAGCAGGACAGGCCCTTACCATTGCCCTAGTTTAGCTTTGCTCCCTTGCCTACCTCTGTGAAGGGAAGAAGAGATAAACAGATTTATTTCTCCATAGTAGGCATTTCCCCGTTGATGGTTGATCAAGTTGAGTTTGAGTTTTTTTGTTTGTTTCTGTTTTTAACAAGGTTATCTATTTTATTGAATACAATTACTAATTTCATGTTGATAGCATAATGTTTTGATACTTATATAGGTTGTGAGAGGATTACAATGTCTATCATGATCCCTGAATCTACACAGCAACTATCCCCATTCACAGTTAACAAAATTTGTTGTCTTGCGATGAAGTTTCACATCTGTTTTAGTAACTTGCCAATGCACAGTATTTGTATTAACCGTAGTCCCCATGCTGACATTGTATTCCCACGAGAAACTTACTTTATAACTAGAAGTTTGTCCAACTAAAGGATTTGTGATTTCTGGGTGCTTTTTAAGGTAAAAAGCATTTCTCCAGGAACATGTTGTGAGTGTGTGCACGTGTGAGCGGAATGAGGCCCAACAGCATATGGAAATGCTAAAATTAATGGAACTGATGTTGGGACTAAAGAAAGCAAGCCACTCTTGGATGTCTGGTTCCTTCTGACTTTAGAATCTCAAGTGCGCATGGACTGTAGAGCAGATCTGTGTTCTGTTCTGCCCTCCATTTTTGGGAAGCCTAGGATGGTTAGGGTCACGTGACTTGACTTTTATATCAGAAATAGTGTGTGTCTGGTTTCTGCAGGTAGAAGGAGGGGTGTTTTCAAAGCTGTGGTGCCTGAAAATGTTTATGGGGGTATCTGGAATCATTCAGGGAAATTTCCAGAAGCCTTGCAGCTTCCAGGCAGCTAATATAACTGAAAGGGAACAAAATAAAAAGCAATTGGCAAATCCTATCCTTAGGGTTTCTTAATAGGAGGATTTATTAATCTTGCAAAATAGAAAGTCCTGAGGAGTGGTTGTGGCAGATTCACTAACTGGCAAGCTAACTCATCCAGACCCAGATTCATCATGAGTGGCTATGGTAGGTCCAAACATCTTATTATTAAGAGTAAGGTGGGGGAAACTTTATATATTCCATATATTTTATATATATTCCTTGGAGAATATATATATGTGTGTGTGTGTGTGTGTGTGTGTGTGTGTGTGTGTAGATATATATGTATATTCTATATATATAGTCTATCTATGTCTATCTATCTGGAATTAAAAATCGAAGTAAAATTCCCATCATAATAACTATTTTAAAGTGGACAATTAGTGGCAGGTATACATGCATGGTATTGTGTATGCACCATGTCTAGTTCCAGATTTTCATCTTGATGAAAAGGACCAAGAAGTCCTCCCTATTCTCCTCTCAGTCCCTAGGCAGCTGCTAATCTTCCTTCTGTCTCTAGCAATTTGCCTGTTATGAATACCTCATAGAATTTAAATAATCTAACATGTGGCCTTTTATCATGTTTATTTTATGTTGCATCATGTTTTCAAGGTTCCTCTACGTTGTAGCATCTAGCAGCACTTGATTCCTTTTTTATGGCTGAATAATATTCCACTGCATGTATCCTATACCATTTGCTTACCTAGTCATTCATTGATGGGCATTTTGGGTTATTTCCACTTTTTGGCCACTATCAGTAATCCTCATAGGAATATTTCTATCAAAGTTTTTGTGTGGACAAATGTTTAATTTGGGGAGGGGTCTAGATACCTAGGAATAGAATGGCTGGGTCATAGTAATTCTATGTTTAACTTTTTGAGACGTAGCCAAACTTCCACAGTGGCTATATAATTTTATAGCCTTACTAGCAGTATATGAAGGTCTCACTTTCTCCACATCCTCACCAGCACTTGTTATTATCCAGGATGTTTAAAAATTCAAGTGGAAGTAAGATGATATTTCATTGTGGTCGTCCTCATTTGCATGTCCCTTGTGACTAATAATGTTGAGCATCTTTTCATGTACTTAGGCTGTTTTCAAGCTTTTCTCTGAAAGTCACAGGATGGCCACACTTATTTCTCTGGGCCATGGAGAAGCTCTTCCCCTTACACTATACATTCTTTGTGGAGAGTTCTCTTGATAGGGCTCTTGTGGTGCTCTTGATAGGGCTGCAGGTATCAAGTAAAAACAGAGTAAATGAATACACAAAAAGCTATCACCCACCCATCTCTTGTACTATTCTTTGCTATTAGAAACCCAGTTTGGTTCACTAGTTCAGGTAATGAGGAACCTTGTGATTTGGGGGTGGGGGGTGCTTAATATTGTTTTAAGTCATTGAGTTTTGCAGTGGTTTCTCTCTTTTTAAAGATTATTTATGCACACAGAACTGGGGTACAGGCCAGAGGTGCAGGGATGGTGAGAGGATTCACCAGACAGAGTGGGGAACAGGACAGGCAGATTGATGAAGTACACTGCTGAGGGGAGCAGCGGGCGGGTCAGGAGAGGTCTGCCGCACCATGTGGATCACCTTCAAGGCTGGGCATCAAACACACATTGAAGCGGCTGCAGCTGGCTTGCAGTGCTGCATCCTAACCCATTGCACCACCAAGGAGGGCCCTGCAGTGTTTTCTTACATGACATTTTGATGGAGATAGGAATACCGTAAGGTAATC
Source organism: Condylura cristata (assembly GCF_000260355.1). NCBI lineage: Eukaryota > Metazoa > Chordata > Mammalia > Eulipotyphla > Talpidae > Condylura > Condylura cristata. Next base: position 5,999,780 of record NW_004567128.1, read on the forward strand.
TTTCTTGGGGCAGTAAGACCCAAAATTCACATAAAAAGGGATAATACAACAAGTCATCTGAGAACTCACAAACAAGTGGTGGGTTCTGAAAACACCTAGATCAGAGGCATAGATGCAGAACAATTGCTAGGGGGTAAAACAGGTTTGACAGATTCTCATATTAAACAAACACAGAAATGAACTATGTCTGCACGAGGACTTGTGTACAAATGGTTATAGTAGCTTCATTTATAATTACCAGATATCCAGGAGATGGGTGACTGAGCCACAAAAAGGCATGGACTACTGATACATGCAATGATAATTCTCGAAAGCATTATGCTAGGTGAAAAAAAGCCAGGCACAAAAGCCCACATACTGTTTGATTCCAATTATGTGATACTCTGGACAAACTAAATTATTTGGACAGAAATCAAACCAGTGGTTACTAACAGCTGGGGATAGACAGGAATAAGCACAAAGGATAGACAGGAATAAGCACAAAGGAAGCTGGGAGTGGGAAACAAATGCTCTACATCTTGAATGTGGGGGTGATTATATGTCTGTATAAACGGAAACTCATTGAAGCTTGCACCTAGAAAAGGTTAATGTACATTATACAATAAAGTTGGCTTTAAGGAAAATTTTCGCTCATGTAAAAGAAACATGGAGGGAATAGTCCAGGGTTAGGGTGGTTTCACGTCATCATGAAAATCTGGAGAGGCTTGTTTTGTGTTTTAATCCGTGGTGTGGCTTCCTTTCCACCCTCTCATGGTCTGGTATGGTGACTCGGGACTCCAGTCATCACATTCTTCTTCAGGCAGTAGGAAGAAGAGAATGGTAATTCAGGAACCACCTTGAGAGACTTCTTGTAAGTTCTTCATATATCCTTTTACATTTCATTGGCCAATAATTAGTCAGTTGGCTACAGCTAGCCCTAAGAGCGAAAGGGAAATTTAATCTCTTAGCTAAACCACAGTTATATTGAATAAAATTGGGGTTTGATTACTAAAAAGTCGGATATGATAGGAGTTGGGAGAGGCAGATACCTGCTTGCCTCACAGAAACAAACTTGTAGAAATCTGAGTCGGCCATACGCTGCCAATCCCCCCCTCCCCCCCACACACAGTTGTATGTGGTTTTCTCATTGGTTCCCAAGAAAATTTGTTCGTTTTTCATGTAAAAAATCAACACTTCTTTGATGTGTATAATCTCCTCTTGAAAAGAGATACATAAATAAAACATATCCTGAGATTGGGGGTAGGGGCATCAAACAGTGAGCTGCTATGTTTAAACATTCATTCATGTACATTTATTTACCACAGAACTCCTGTATCCAGAAAAGAATTAACCAGCCCTTCTATACTTCAATTTTGAACATTGTTTTAATGTTCAGGCAAACCACCTTCATCTGTGACTAGAGTTTATCTATTAAAGGAGACAAATTTAACTGAGCATGATACAGTAAACAGAAAAATGACCAACATTTTTAGGCATGACTAGAAAGTTTACCAAATACCTTCACGTCCATTCTCCCATATATCTTCCTCACAGTCTACAGTTTTTCAGGGCCAAGAACCTCTCGGCACTTGAGCAAGTTTTGACCACAAGGATAGTGAGGCAGAAAACATTTTTTTTCCACACAGGTAATGTCCAGCAAGAAAAGTACGATCTCAGAGTTGCTCGGCAGGAAACTCCCAGCTGACTGGAGGAAGATCCTGGAAATGGAAACTGGGGTTCCCATTACCATTTTCCCTGTTGCAGACTGTTCTTTCAGCGAGGGAATAATTGATCATTTCTCTTTGGGAAAAAAAAGCCTGTTGTTGTTGTTTTTTTTAATAATAGTTTATTTTTACATCATTTTGTGCCTTTTTCCATCTCAGCTGTAATCCCCGTGGGCTTCCCATCACCAGATCACCCGTGTGCCACCACCATAGTCCAGTGCACTTCCCTCCCCCCACAGTTTTTGATAAGAGCCTGATTTTTTTTTGACTTTGAGATTCAATTGTCTGGAGAATTTTTCTGGCTGATTGCCTGAAAGGGAGACTGTCTAGAGTGTGCTGAATCTAATGTAGTTGTTGCCTTCTAATGTAGTGTTTACCATATATTTATTCCACAGCTGACAAAACTCTAAAATGGCTCTTAGTCCAGAAGAGGGGTGCAAACTTCCATTTGTAAGACAAAGCAAAGGAAGTGGTGGTTGCACAGATGTATTTGAGGGCAGATATCAGAATAGGCAGACTCAAAGGTCTGTTGTGTTGTGTTGGTCAGCGATCACATCACTGTCGCCTAATAAACCAGCCCCAAACTTAGTGACTTAAATAATTTATTTTTTTCCCCCACACCTGGAGGTTGGCTGACTTTCGATGTTATGGACTGGGCTTGAGTGAATTTGGCTCTAAGCTCCAGGTTGAATCCAGCTCAGCTCCCTGTGTCTCCTCTCCTGTGTGTGCCACCAGGACGGCCTGCCATGGTCACATGGTGATGCAGGAGCAGGACGTGGAAGCATCAGCTGCTCTGTGGCCTACGCTCAGAACCGGCACTTTAACTTCATTCACATTCTTTGTTGTTGTTAAAGATTTATTTATTTGGGCTCTCCCTGGTGCGCAGTGGGTTAAAGCAGAGCTCTAAGAAGCTAAAACCGCTTCAGAATGAGTTTGATCCCTGCCATGGAGGTGACCCACCTGGCGCAGCAGACCTCTCCTGGCCCACTTGCTGCTCCCTTCAGCTGACGTGGCTACAGCCAGCTTTGTAGTGCTGTGCTTCAACCTGCTGTGCCACGAGGGAGGGCTCTCATTCACATTTCTTGGTGAAAAAAAAAAGCCACATGCATAGGCAGCATCTTCGGCAGAACAGGGCAGTGGATTGCACCTTTAGATAGAGGCGCTGCCGAGCCACAGGCAGAGGGAATGAATGGAGGGGTGATAATTAGAAACAGCAGTTCATTCCTCTGCAACCATCTACCTGGTACCAAGAGCAGACAGATGTTACCAGGGAGGAAAACTACAGCGCAGTATCGGTAGGATTACAGGTGCATATATCCTCACCAACACACTGCAGACCCAAGTCACTTATAAGAAGGATGATACACTGTGACTGTGTGAGATTTAGCCTATGGGTATGAGAGTGATTCAATGTATAACACGTAGTATATTAATAAAGAACTAACTCTGCATGATCACCTCAGAAGAACAAAAAGCATTTGACAAAATCCAACCTCTTTTCATGATAAAGACGCTTAAACTAGCAATAGGAAGGAACAGTCTTGATAAGGGGCATTTGGGGAAAACCCAGTTTGTGTCATACTCTGGGCTGAAAACATCCTGAAAAACACAAACAAGACAAGGTGTTCCCTTCCTGCTCCTTCCAGTCAACATTTAGCTGGATGTTCTAGCAGGGCAGTTAGGCAAGTAAAAGAAAAAGTATCCAGATTGGAACGGAATTAGAACTATCTGTTTGTAAATGATAACATCTCATAGAAAATCGTTAATCTCTTTGTTACTGTCTCAGACACACACACACAGCTAAGTGACGAGTTCAGCAAAAATGCAGGACACACAATAAGTGCATTAGCACCGAAGAATTGGAAAGTAAAATTTAAAAACTTGCATTTACAAAAGCAAAAGGATAAAATGCTTAAGAATGACCTGGACAAGAGATACGCAAGATTATAGTCTACAAAGTACTCTGTTGTACTACTACTATATTTCAACATTATTGAAAGTAATGAAAGACTTAAATGAAGAGCAGCTCATGTTTATGAATTGAAACAGTATTATTAGATGACAGTACTTCACGAGTTGACCTAGAAGCTCAATGCAATTCCAACCCCAGCCTCCTTTCTTGCATACATTGGCAGACTTTTTCCAAAATTCATGTGAAAACTCAGAATACCCACAACAGCTAACACAATGTTGCAAAAGAGAAAGGAGGAGGATTCACACTTCCCACTTTCAAAACTTACTACAAAGCAGCGGTGATACAGTATGGTACTTGGCTTAGGAATAGACATATAGATTAATAAAATAAAGCTGACTTCCCAAATATAAACCTTACACTGACAGTCAGCTGATTTTTCTCCAAGAATGCTAGGATAGTTTAATAAGATAGAGTCTTTCCCCAAAATGGTATCAGGACAACCAGCTATTCATACACAAAAGAGTGAAGTTGGACCATTATTTCACATCATATGCAAAATTTAACTCAAAGTGAAGCAGAGACATAACTAAAATTATAAAACCCTTAAAGTTGCTGCAAGCGCCTGGCCCTCAAAAGAAAGTCCAGTTCCAGCTAAAGCAGCTGCAGCCTCAGCCCAGGCCACACGGTGGTGTGGAGCTGCATCACCGCGGGTACTGAGAGGCAGTATACACGCAAATCTTTATAATCTTGAGTCAAGCAGTAGTTTCTTAGATGTGACAGCAAAAACACAAGCTATGAAAAAAATTGGATTTCATCAAACTAAAATCTGTATCACGAAGGAGACTATGCAGAGAGTGAAGAGCAACTCACAGAACTGGAAAAAATATTGACAAAGCATACATGTAATAAGGGACCAGTATCCAGAATATGTAAAGAGCACTTACAATTCAACAACAAGAGCCAATCCCCCAGTTTTTTAAATGGGCAAAATCTTCGAGCAGATTTTTTTTCTAGAAACGATAAATAGGCAGCTCTCCTGTGTGCCTGTGTCCCGTGCAGGCGCCTCTGTGCTTTTCCTAAAAAGCCTTCCAGAGTGAAGGACCCCACTCCTTAAACCCACCAACTCCAAAAACTACATCACTGTGCACTTATAAAGTAGATACACACGCATGCAAATGACCTGTAAGTATGTGAAAAAGCTCTCTGTATGAGTAGTCATTAGGGAAATGCAACTCAAACCACAATGTGATGCCACTAAACACCCATTAAAGATGGCAGTGTTTAAAACATGGAAATGAATAAGGCTGGCCATGATTTGGAGAAATCAGGACCTGCACACAGTACCGCTAAGGTGGTAAAATGGTGCAGCTGCTTTGGAAAACCATCTGGCAGCTCCTCAAAAAGTTAAAGAGTTAGCATGTGACCCAGCAGCTCCACTCCGACACAGACACCCAAGAGAGTTGAAAATACATGCCACAGAAACCTAGACCCAGATGTCCCTAGCACCATTATTTAAAATAGCCAAAAGGTGGGCGCACCCCCAAATACCCATCGACTGACGAATGGATAACAAAATGTGGCGTGTCTATGCGTTTCCAAAAAGGACAAAGCACTGGCGCAAGCTCTGTTCTGGGCGAGCCTTGTGGTGCTGCAGGTGCGAGGTCAGACGCCAGACGTGGTGTTCTGTGGGGGACTGTTGAATGGAAGGACCAGAACAGGCAAGTCCGTGGTGGATGAGTGGCAGTGAGTCCCTGCTGGGGGTGGGAGGAGGGGTGAATGGGGTGACTTTCTACTGGGGGCAGTGAAACGCTCTGGAACTTAGTAATGATGGTTGTACAACTTTGTACAGAAAATCACTGAATTGCGTACTTCGAAAGGGAGCATTTATGGCACGTGAATTCTGTCTAAATGAAAAATAATAAAAGTGCTTTCTATTTGCCTCTTTAAACCTGTTTCCTGGTCTCCATTCTTTGGGCTCGATGGTGGGTTCCTTATTCAGCATGACCACCCAGGCAGGTTGGCAGATGGCACAGAATGACCCCTTACCCTACTCCACAGCCTCTGGTGTGCCCTGCAGCGCGCTGTGGTGGGGAGTGATGAGCGGCCCTGTGTTCTCCTAGGGCTGGGCTTGCCTGTCTGTCCCCGGCGTGCCCTGGAAGATGTGCCAAGTAGGAGCGAGGTGCTCCTGGTGCGCACAGCCATGGCAGGCGTCACGGTGGTGTGGAGCCGCACCATCGCGGGTACTGAGAGGCAGGTCCCCGGCCTCCATTTTGTTGCTGTGGCCTGGGCTGAGGCTGCAGCTGCTTTAGCTGGAACTGGACTTTCTGTTGAGGGCCAGGCGCTTGCAGCCACTCTGCTCTACCCTTGTAGCATGAAAACAGACCCACCCAATAGGAAAGCGATTGAGCCTGGCCCTGTGCAGTAAAACTGTATTTACAAGGACCCCACAGGCCATAGTAATTGTGGGGGTAGTTTTCAGATGGCTTCTTGGCTTTTTTTTTTTAAAGATTTATTTATGAATACAGAACTGGCGTACAGGCCAGAGGCTCAGGGGCGGTGAAAGGATTCACCACAGACAGAGTGGGGAGTGGAACAGGCAGATCGACAAAGTACACAGCTGAGGGGAGCAGCGGGCCCCTTACGCCATGTGGTCACCTCTGGGGCAGGCGGGGATCGAACTCATGCTGAAGTGGCTTTAGCTTCTTAGTGCTGTGCTTTAACCCGCTGCGCCACCAGGGAGGGCCTAAAATGTGAAATTTTTTAAAGATTTATTTATTTATGCAGTACAGGCCAGAGGCACAGGGGCAATGAGAGGCTTCACCAGAGACAGAGTGGGGAGCAGAACAGGCAGATCGACGAAGTACACTGCTGAGGGGAGCAGCGGGCGGGTCAGGGGAGGTCTGCCACACCATGTGGTCACCTCCGGGACAGGTGGGGCTCGAACTCATGCTGAAGTGGCTCCAGTTTTTCAGTGCTGTGCTTTAACCCACTGCGCCACCAGGGAGGACCCCGGCTTTTTTTTTTTTTTTTTTAATTGCAGCAGAAGTAGGGTTTCCTGTCTGGGGTCAGTTCTGCGGGCCATTTAAAGTATCTTATTTTTGTGGTTGCTGAGATGACCGAATGCTTGCCTCGCTGTTCGTGCTGTATCTGGGCTCAGTCTCTCCCATTTGATGGACGCGGTAGCCATCCTGCCATGTGGGGCCGCCCACCACATCACGCCATCGCCACGTCTACGTTACTCTACCCAGGCCAAGAGCCCTCTTGCGATGGTAGATATCTTACTTTTCCCTTCACACATGCTGTAGAGAACTATGGCTAGTCTATATTTTTACCATTTCTGTCTCCAGTGAACTTGAACCCTTTCCTCCAGCATCTTGAACCTATGGACTCTACAGTCCTAACAGCCTTGTCTACTAATGCAATCATTCTGTCCTTCCAGGTCAGTTTCAATTGATGGGTTTTCCTGCTGCTTGGCTCTTCTGGTATTGTTTTTGTTGTTGTTGTTTTTTAATTGGATTCCACATGTAGTGAATATTGCCTTGTTGGGTGTTACATAGCTTTTGTGTTCTCTGAAATAATTCCCCCTTTTTAAAGGATGTGGTCAAATCATTTAGGAATCGTTTGAGTCTTGTGCATCTTTTTAAGATTCGGGAGGCAGGAACAGAGTTTCACCCTCACTCGTTCCCATTATTGAGGCAAACTGAGTTCGGTGCTCCACCCTTGATGCTCTTAAGCTCCTGGAGTTCTCCCCGGCCTGCCTTCCAGGTATGCTGGAAAATGTCCTCACCCCTGAGGTATCACTGCCAAAGTCAGGTATCATTGAACTCACTGACAAAGCCCCACCCCTGGGTCCGCCTGGCTCTGAGCCTCCTCCAGGCAGTTCCGCTCCATTGCAGGCTGGTGGAAGCCACCTCCGGTGCATGGGCACCTCAGTCAGGCGGTCCAGCGGGCTGTGGGCTCCGGCTGTGACTGCATCCTTCTCGCGCTCCGGCTTCTTCTCCCACTTTCTGCAGAGGTTCTTCATTTTCTTCAACACTGGCCTACACGTGCGCATACACGCATGCACGCTCGCTCATGCTCACGCGGCACCTGTATTGAATTACAGGAAACAGATTGTCATTTTCGCAAGGAAAATACACACCACCCGCTGGAACATCAGCTTCTGGCCAGCAAACTTCCCGAGTGGCCTGGTTTACTCCCCCAAAGAAGATCTGGTGCGTCAGTCAGCCTGTGAGAGAAACCCTTGGCAATGGCTTTTGAAAACAAATCCTGCACATTTAAGTGAGAGATGGAGACACCAGTTTGGATAAACAAAGGGCACCCAGGTCCTTGCCAGGACCCCAACAGAACGGGGCTGCACCCTGCTGCATTGCTGGCGGCGTGCGGTGTGACGTGCGCATTGGTTTGCTGATCAGAAACAGTTCTCAGCGCCCACCTCCAGGGGATCATAGTCTCCCTTTGGCCTTTCAAGTCAGTCCAACATTTTATGCGGCTCCCCTGCCCCAGCCTGTGTCAAGGGGTGTCGCTGTCTTCACTCCTGCGGGGCGCACGGCTGTGGGCCCACCATCCGCACAGTTAAGCGTCTGAGGGCGGGGCAGTGTGTTTTGGAACAGACTCTGCTTTTGGAAGTTACTTGTCTAGTCTGCTTTTCTGAGGGCCCTGGCCTGCTGGGAACAGCATGCCAGGGAGGCTTTTATTCATCACTCGAGACTTGCAGGCTTGGGGGTGAGAGGAGAGGTTGTTGTAGGGGCAGGCCAGCCTGTGCACTGGCTTGAGGGTGCACACCCTGTCCTGATTTTTGAGAAATGTTGTACAGTGACCCCGAGCCACCTGGCTCCGCCCCTGGGAGTGTCATTAAGGCCTCGAGATGCCTGTGAACAGATGTCCCTGAGGACTCTGAAGACAGCAGGCCAGCACGTGCTGGCTCCCTCTGTTCTGTTCCTGAAATTCCTTCCAGCCTTTCTGACGATCACACATGATTCTTAACGAGAGTGCTGAGATTCCAGCACTGGAGGGAGTTAAGGAACGCCCAAGTTCTCTGGCGTGCTGGTCTGCTCCGCCGGGGCAGGGGTGACAGGCGGCGGAGCGGCTGGGAGTCACTGCAGGACAAGAAGGTGGCCCTCTTTGCCATCCCTGGACATACTTCTCCTCTGCGATTTCTGTGTTGTCACGTCAGGCCAGAGGAAGGATACTGAGGGCTACAGAGCAGAGGTTGGGGTTGTCGGTGACTCGAGACCGAGCGCTGCTCCCCAGGAAGTGCTCTGTTGTCTGCCACTCCTGTACAGCTTGCTGTGAGGAGCAGAATGGTCAGTGAACCCACAAGGTGATGTTGGGTTTTGCTCATTAACTAAGGGCTGAGGTGTGGCTTCCCTGAGATCTTTCTAGTCCTGAGCATCTCCTCACAGGAGCCTGGGACATCTGCCACCTTGTAGTCATTCTTTGCAAAGGGCGGTCAAGTTCATAGAGAAAGGAATGCACCCAGACATGGAGGAGACCTGGCAGAACCACCTTCCCGGCTGAGGAGTCTGGAATTTCATGCCCCAGCGTGGGCAACAGAACATTGCAAGCCTGTTCTTGAGGACACATGGAGAAAACAGAGCTGGAGGCTCTGTCTGCCCTCCCTACAGCCCGGCTCACGTGGACAGTGCAGTCACCCGCAGGGGCTCTCTGCAGCCTGACTCCTCCTGTGTTACTCCCTTGCATGCTCACGTGGCCCTGTGGGTGACTCCCTCCTTGCACAACAGTGCGCACATCTGTAGAGAGGGTTTTAAGTACACATACAGATTAGGGAAATCCTCAGTTTTGGGGTACCATTTAATAAGGTTAAAATTAAGCTCCCACCAAAAAAATAAAAGTAAGCCCCCACCCCTGGCCCAGCAGGAAGTTCTGGGAGGCTTGCATGGATAAAGGGAAGTGATAAGGTTGCTATGGGAACCAGGCCTTAAGGTTGATCACTTTGGCCCTGAATGAGAAAGCAGGGTCTGGAAACGTGGTCTGTCCAAGGTCAGTGCCCAAGGCCAGACATCTCAGCCTCCTCGGCCCAAGCCTAAGCATCCCAGTCAACGAAAAGCCCACGAAAGCTGGTTATAAAAGGGGGCCTGAGAACCTCCTGGCTGCAGAACGCTCCTGTCTCGCCTGCTGCTCGCCTCGGCAGTTTATTTCCTTAAAGCTCCTTTTCTGTGCTCCGCTCTGTCTCTGGTGAGTTTTTACCCCCGTGCTTCCGACTTCATCCCAACCTTCTCCCCACAACACTCAGTCCCCAACAGAAGTTTCTCCTCTGCATTACAGTATGTGGGGAGGAAGAAGAGGTAGTAGGGGCAGCCTGAGGTTGAGGTTGGGCAAAGCGTTCTGGGCTCATCTCTGCGCCTCCATCTATCCTGTGATTCCCTGGGGCCTTGCGTTTCTCCTTACAGCAAGGACATTGGACCCAGTTTTCTCTGCCTCTTCTAGATTTCATGTGAAGTAAAGCAGGAATCAATATCCAGGGTGATCTCAGCTATGTGACAAACATACAGCAAGAGGCCGACAGGAATCGCCATGTGTTCTCAGTGGTCATCTTTGGGTGGCAGGGTGATGAGGGAGCACTAACTCCATTCTTAGTTCTTTTCGGCGTCTGACTTTTACAATCCACACGTGACACATTTATGATCGGGAGGGAGATGGAAAAATATTGAACCACCAGTGCGTTTGACGGACGCCTCCTCACCACCTCAGGGGTCTGGTGTCACCTTCCTCTCTGGTGTTCGCTAGTGCTTATACCCCCCACCGGAATTTAAGCCTCAAGATTGGAGAGGGGATCTTCTGCTTATTTTATTTGTTTTTCCCACCCTAGTCTACCCTCATTCTTACTGGCGCCACTGCTGTGCAAAAACCAGGTGCTAGAGGATGAGACAGAGAGCACGTGAGGTGTGCTGTCCTGGCGCAGTGGTGGACAGAGTCTCTGCCCCCTCCCCCATGAGAGTCCTCAGGTCACATCTGTCCCAGGCATGGAAAACACTGGAGGACACCCTGACTCCATCGACTCCCTCTGTGGGTCTGGCCCCTAGCCCAGGGCTGTCCTGTCTGTCAAGGTCAGGGTTGGGACTGCCCAGCCCACCCCAAGTCTGGACAATGTCTCAGGGCAGCTGTAGCTCGTCTGCTGTGCTTCGCGGAGGCCTTGGAGAGCTTCCACTTTCTACCCGGTGCCCAGGCCCCCGGAATGTTGAGAGCGAGCTGTGACCTAGACCTGGCCACCTCCTACCATAACTGTCCAGTTTATTAGTGCGAGTAATAGACCTCAAGCCAGCTTGACTGGGGTTCTTTTTTTTTTTTTTTTAAGATTTATTTGTGCATACAGAACTGGGGTACAGGCCAGAGGCTCAGGGGCTGTGAGAGGCTTCACCAGAGACAGAGTGGGGAGCAGAACAGGCCAACTGACGAAGTACACTGCTGAGGGGAGCAGTGGGCGGGTCAGGAGAGGTCTGCCACGCCATGTGGGTCACCTCCGGGGCAGGCGGGAATCGAACTCCTGCCGGGAATCGAACTCATGCGGAAGTGGCTTTAGCTTCTCAGTGCTGTGCTTTAACCTGCCGCGCCACCAGAGAGGGCCTGACTGGCTGACTGGGGTTCTTAAAGGGCCGGAGCATCCCACCGAGTCACCAGCATCCCGCCATCACCCCCGCACCGCCCTCCCGGGCCACCTCCCCGTCCCCCTTTATTTGAGGCTTCTCCCCGGCCACAGGCGGCACTATCATGTGCACATCCTGCGGCATCCGCTGCAGGCCGCCAGGGGGCGTGCTATCCCTGCTATACCTGAATTAAGGTCCCAGAATTGTAACGTTCGTTTTCCCTTGCACTCTTTCCAAAGCCTAGGAGCAGCTGAAAAGAAGAATCCCAGGGCTGGAATATTGGCTGACAGAGGGAGGATGGTGGGCAGCACCACGGTGACGGCGACAGCAACTGGCATTCATTGAACGCCTATTTGAGAGTCGCTTCATTTAAACATTCATTATAAACACTAGCTGGGTGAATATGACACCTTCTCCTATGAGGTAGGTATTATTCTCCCATGTAATGGGTGAGGCCAGTAATGTGCCCAACTTCAGAAAATGCTCCAGTTGAGTAGCCAGGGAGGGTTGGGGTCCAGCTCACAGGTCCAGGCATTTGTGCCATTAGTGCTGTGTGAGCTTGTTTTTTTTTTTTTTTTTAAGATTTATTTATTGATGCAACAGAACTCGGGTATAGGCCAGAGATGCAGGGAGTGAGAGAATTCACCACAGACAGAGTGGGGAGCAGAACAGGTAGATTGACTGAAATTCACTGCTGAGGGGGGCAGTGGGTAGGTTAGGAGAAGTCTGCTGTGCCATGTGGGTCACCTCCCTGGCCAGGGATTGAACTTGTGCTGATGTGGCTGTGGACAGCTTCATAGTGCTGCGCTTTAACCCCTTGCGCCACCAGGGAGGGCCCCAGTGCTGTATGGTCTTGTACCTGTATGTGTGACAGACCCTCTGGGGGTGGGTTTTCCCTCTTAAGTCTGGGAGCAAGGACAGTGGGATTTTTCTCTCAATAATTAAAAACAGTAGGATTTATTTGTTCTTTTTAATTATACCAGTCAGTTGTCTGGTCTTCAATATAGAAAAAAAAATAAAACAACTTTTAGAATCCTGGAATGTCATGTTCAATCATAATTATACCCATATGAGATAACCACTATTCATGCTTGACTATTTTACTTTTTATTCAGTATTTTATTTCCAGTGTTTTCTAATGTTTTAGTAACAATGCAAGTAATTTTAGAAAGTACAAAGAATGAAAAGAAGGAAATAAAAGTCACCCCAAGTTACTATTATTAGCTCTCCGATCATGTGTATAGTGTGTGTGTGTGCGCGCGCGCATGTGTGAATGAATGAGTGTTGGATCACATTGTTTTATAATCAGAGCTTGTAATTCATTGATATTTTGTAAATTGCTTCCTTATAAAAGATTTTCCCATAACACCTCTATTAGTTTCTATTTCAGGGTAACACATTACCACACATGTGGTGACTTCACACAACACACATTTCTTTTTCACAGTTTCTATGGGTCGAGAATACAGGCCTGGTTTAGTTTGAGTCTCAGCATTTTACAAGATGAGTCTTGGTGTCGGCAGCCGGAATTCTCATCTGGAAGCTCACCTAGGTAAAAAATCCACATTCAGGCTCATTCAGGTTTCTGGCAGAATTCTTTCTCCTGAGGCCCAAGGCCTAACTCCTTCCTGTTGGCTGAAAGTTGCCCTTCCGGCCTAGGTATGGCCCAGAGTTCCCTGCTGCATGGCTCTGTCCATAGGCAGTTTACAAAATGGCAGTTGTTTCAGCCTCCCTGTCTAGGTTTCCAGCTCTGTAACTATTCCACTCTAACTTGGGAGTGGCATTCGTGACATCCCGTCGCCTTTGCTGCATTCTGCTGGCTAGAAGCGAGTCCGGGTTCCACACACACTCGAGGAGAGGGCAACGCGTAGGGTGTGAGCCTGCACTACCCTCAGGTAGTGCACACACCATTTATTTGTACTTTCATATTTTAAACAAAAATTGATTGTGACACATGTTAAAGATTTTAACTCATCAATCATTGAGGGAAACAAGCGGATGGGACAGTCAGTGCAAAAGAAAGTTCAAAGAACATTGACAGATCATGAAGACTGATCCTTCAGATGGAGGAAAACTAGCTTCTTCCACTGCAGAAGCAAGTTGGACCTCGACTGGGCAGAACAGAATTTGCCTGTCTCTGAGCTAGAGATGTTTTCCTTGGGGTACAGAGTTGTAAAGTAGCTCCCCTAGAATTAGAGTCACAGAACATTAAAAAAAAAAAAAAGTGTACACGAGCATTCAGCTGGCTGCCAGAAGTCTGCTGGGGGAAGGCGGAAGGCGCCGCTGACCACCTCACAGCACTTTCTTAGGTGGATGATGACCAGTAAAACTAAATATGGTTTTGTTGTTCTTCTCAAGCATAAACTCAGTGAAGCAAGAGAATTTCACAAGAAATGAACTTGTGTCTTGTCTCTTACGGCATAATAAATATCCAAATTGTGATTATTCACCCTCAAAAATAATAAAACTAGTTCAGTTTTTTTGATGAGCTATACTTATTGAATGAATTCCTTCCGAACGTTAGTGTTGCCATTTTTTGGTCATTATAAATAAAACTGCAGTGACCACCCTTGTGATTCATGTGATTCATGTTCTTCATATGTCCAGAATTATTTCTTTTTCATGGTGTATAAGATTCTGCTGTCTCAAAAAATCCGTACATGTTAAAGTGACCCAGTCATCACTAAGTCACACCTCAGTCGTGGACGCAGGGCCCGGCGAGGGGGCTGACCTAGTGAACCAAGACAAGTTTGTGCTTATAAAGGGCTTGGCAAGTGCCTGCTGGAAGCCATGTGCACACGCCAAGTGAAAGTTAACACAAGAAGACTGAGTTGTTTCATCCTCACAACAATCCTGCGAGGTCGGCTCACAATATATTCCCATTTTATAGAAGAGGAAGAGGAGGCCGGAAGGGCTAAGGAGGGACTCTGTCTAGCTCCTTCACGTGTCAAGCATAAGCTTTAAGCACATCCGTTTTCCCCTGAGCTGCACGCCTTCTCTGTCATCTGGGCCAGCCATGCATGTCACCTTGCTGCCATCAAGGCAAGTGCAGGAAGGGCCTACAGTGCTGCCCATCCTTGGCCGCAGGGCAGCCACGTGGGGAGCTTTAAGAACTCCAGAGGCCTGGGGCCCAGTCCTGGAGATCCTGACGTCCTTAGAGTCGTGAGCTGTGGCCTGGGCACCAGGAGTTTCGGAAGCTCCAGGCGATCCGGTGGGCAGCCAGAGCAGGGCCGGCTTCTCAGCCGCCCACACTCAAGGGGGCGCCCTTCCGTGCACAGATCGGGGAGCAACATGCGTGTTATCCCCACTCTCTGCTCCGAGCTGTCCGGAAGTGGCTTATGAGGGTCCGCCTGGAACTAAAACATCTCAAACGTTTCCAGCGTCAGCGCAGTCTGCTGAGTTTGTTTGGGGCGCCGTCAGTTTGCTGCCGTCTGCCGTGGTGCAGGTCCCCGGCAGCAGGGCGTCAGTGTCGGCTGAGCTGTGGGCTGTTTTGGTGACTCCTGCTGCCGCAGCTTCTGCAGCTATAGTTCTCGAAGCCGAAGCAGATCCTCACCTCAGAGCTTCAGCTCCCTGCTGCCTGTCACAGCTGCACGACTGAGGCTCAGGGAGCAGACGCCTGGCTGCCCGCCCCTGGGGCTGGGTAGCAGATTTGCTGAGGCGTCTTTGGGGCCGGGCCAGCCTTCCAGCTCACAGCCAGGGCTGGGGTGAATTTCTCTGTGCAGCCAAACGCAGTTCAAAATGAACATGATCAATCAGTGGAATGAAAGCCTGGGTCAAGTTGCCCCAGCGTGACAGAGAAGGGCAGCCAGGCCCCTCTTTCTCCTGCACCTGCTCAAGTACATTGCCAGCATTGAACGGAGGTCAGACACTACCCAGAGATTATGGGGAAATGGTAGTGTGGAGGAGTTTCCAGAGAAAGGCAAGGAAGACGATGCAAGCCTCATACTTACTAAGGTGGGTCTGTTTTGCATCTGGTGTTGCATGAATGGTCGAATTGTAATCTCTGAATCCGAATGTTCCAATAACCGCAAGAATTAGATGTGGTTATCCCCATTTTAAAGGCGAGGAGGTTGAGTCTCAGGAGATGCAGCCTCAGGGGGTCACACAACCAGCAAATGACAAAGCCAGAGTTCACATCTTGGCCTGGCCGTCCGCGTGGCCCTTTTCTCCATACCTGGCTTCTCAACCTGCGAGGGATGTTTCTGACCCAGGTGGCTTCTTTGAGTGGGCTGGTTTCTCATTAGGATTCTCGTCAGCAGGACCACCCTTGGCCTGATTGTGGAGGAGGGAAGGCCTTGTTCCTGTTGAGGTAATGGGATCATGTTTGCTGCGGTACCAGAGCCCCATTCGTCTCCAGGCCTTAGCATGCTAGACATAGACTCTGCTGCACAAAGCACAGCTGGCATGTGGGGTAGGGGCCTTGACAATCCTGAGGGACTGGGCTTCTTCCCACCTGCGGCTCTGCCCGACTCCTCGGCCTAGTGTGTCCACTAGACTCTGCCTGTGGGGGTGGGTGGGGAAGGGAGTGCAGGGCCTCCTGTGGGAGGTTTCCCGGCTCGGGCCAGGGAACACAGTGCACTGTGTCCTGTCCACATTCCATCAGCCCAGACTCTGTCCCATGTCAACACCTGCTGCAAAGGAGCCTGGGAAATGTACTTAGCTGCGTGCCTGTGAAGATAGCACGTGGATTTCAGGGAACATAAAGCAGTCCTGGCCACGGCCCCATAAGCCCCTGAGGTCTCTTTGCTCCTGAGTCCTCACCCTCTCGTCCCTCTTCAGAACCCATTTTGTGCTTTGTGTTGGCTCCCCTCTGACTCAAAGTACCTTCTTCCAAATTCTGCCCAGGGTGGACCGGTCCAGATGAGCACCCAAGGTACCAGCTGGCTGAAAGGCTTCACGAGGCCAGCTCACATCCCAGTGGCACCCAAGTGGCACCCGGGGCCACAAGCTGTGGGCCTTTCCAAAGCCTGCCTGGGCTCACCTGGCAGCCCCAGAGTGGGCAGAGTCAGTAACGCAGAGGTTGGTGACCTTTGGCTTGATGCCTCACTGGGCCAATGTGATGAACGCATGTCTCTGGTCTGGAAACCCTGGCTGCTGCCCCTGCGGCGTCTCCTCGGTGTGTTTGCCTTTTTTTTGGAGCTGCTGGCTTCAGGCCCCGGGGAGAAGATGGGCGTGAGGGGTGGGTCATGGGAATTTTTCAAACCTGCCAGGTGTGGGGTCTCTGGTCAGTATCATCTGTGCCAACCGGTGATTCAGAGGCACTCCACGAAGCTGAACATGCCCTTGTCTTTTCATGAGCTTTTGTAGTCAAGGTCGCTCACAACTTATAATTTCCTTCAGAACAAGCATGGCAAGGAAGGCCTGGTCCGTGTGGCATGAAAATGCCTTGGCTCGCTCTCCTCCCCAGTGAAAGTGCTCAAACATGTCCACGGTACCCAGGCTGAGTGCGCAGGACTCAAATCTGTGCTTTCTTCGTGACACTCTTCAGAACCAGGAGGGCCGGCCCAGGTCAGCTGCGTCCAGAATAATGCTTTCATCTGCTTCTTTTAGTCAAGCCCTTGCCTAGAAAGTTGGGTGAGCTCACAGTCACTCCCCCAAATTAGGGAGCTACACAGCAGCTGCTGGGGAACACAGACCCCATCCCACTGTCGCTCATAGCTGGCAGCAGGGACTGGTGGGCCTGGGTGCCTGCCACCACGTGGTGCACACACAGGCAGGCTGAGCTTTCAAGCAACCAGCTCGCCCTGCCCCATCCCCTAACACATCTAGCCAGTGGGGACCCCAGCCCCTAATCCCAGTACTCACCTCTGTCTTAGGCTGGCTTCTCTGGAAACAAACTTTTAGGCTTCATGGGATAGTGCTGTATTAAAGACCAGCAGTGGCCAGGAGAGTGGGCCTATACATATCCTTTTATTTTTAATTGAGATATAATTCACATATAACATGATGGTAGTTTCAGGAACATACCTCAGTGATTCAATATATTTGTATATTGCCGTGGTCACTGTGAGGCTCTAGTTAATATTTACCACACTGATGATGTTTTTTCTGTGGTGAGAACTTTAAGATTTATTCTTTTTTAAATTTACGGTACAGTATTTCTATAGTCCCTATGTTGTGCTATTGTTACTTTTATTTCATAAAAAAAGTCAAGTAATTGAAAGACTTGAAGCATCTCCTCAACAATTTCACACAAGAAGAAACACTTCCCATTATTAATGGGGCCATGGAAAGCAAAGAATATTCTACAAGAGCTCTCTTGGCTGCTCTTTGTGCTATGTAGTAAAGAAGCCAATTCCTTGTCTTCTTCACCTTTGAGATGCTGCCGCCTTCCTTGGCTCGTGGTCCCCTTCTGTCATCTTCAGTGTCGGCATCTCTGACTGTTTTGTCCTTGTATCCCTCTCTCTCTGTAGTGGGCAAAGATATTCCACTTGTAAGGACTCAGGTGTTTATGGGGCCTTCTTGGATATCCCAGAATAATCTCCCCACCTCAAAACCCCTTGAGTCATCTTAATCACACCAGCAAAGTCTCCTGTGGCACAGGTGGTGACATGTTCCCAGGTGCTCAGTGTCTGGACATCTGGACACCTGTTACGGGTTGAATTGTATCTCCCCAAAGGTGTTGCACTCCAATGCCCCAGTTCCTCCAAGTATGATCTTATTTGGAAACGGGGTCTTCACGGATGGTCACACTAAGATAGGTCTTCAGGGCAGTGGCTACTCCGACAGGGCTGTGTCTTTGTACAAAGGGGACATTTGAACACAGACACACTTGTGAGCATGAAGGCAGAGACCGAAGTCCACATCTGCAAGAACATCAGGGATCATCAGGAAAGCACTAGAAACCTAAAAGAGACAGGAACAGATTCTCCTTCATGTTCCTAGCAAAGTAACACAACATCTTTGGGAGGAACATTATTACACTTGCCCCACCAGATCTATGAATTTGGGAGATGTGCAGAGAACAGCCTGGGTCAAGTAGTGTCCCGCCTGGGGCTAGGAGAATATCCACAGTGGGAGGGATGTTGCCCTAGACCTTGGCTAAGAAGGTGTCTGCTCTTAGGGTCCAGTTCCTGGGCCTCATCCTCTTGAATAAGAAGAGCAGGCATTTGGGACTCCATTAAAGGGGTTAACTGTCAAGCTGTGGGCTGGAGTTGAGTGGGGGAGGAGATAGGAAGGGAAGGATTGTTCTTTGGAGACAGATTGTTCATAGCTTAGTTCAATCCTAACCCCCCAAAATTATGTAGGCACTGAGGAAAGGCCTGGCTTTTTGGGCAAATGAGACATCTGAATAGAAGAAATAGACATGTTCCAGAACCCAAGGGCATTAAAGAAATTCATATTCTGAAGCATATTCCTGGCCTCACTTTGAACACTAACACATTTGCTTCTGGGGCTTTGTCTCACCACGTAACCTTGTCTATGTGGTAGGTAGCTTTCTGCCCTGCTGACCTTTTGTTCTTCCAGTTTCTGGGTTTGCAATGCTCTGTTCTTTCAAAATAATGTAAAAAGGAGGAAAACAACAAAAAGCAGAACTGAGTTTTGTTTTTTTTTTTCTGATGATAATGTAACTACTAAAGTCGTGTGATAAGTCCCTTCTGGAATAGGTGGTAAGTGATGAATGGGAGTAGCAGAACTAGGCTGACATCTTCTGGAAGGGGCTTAGCTGCTATGGCTATGAGGAGGCCATAGCCCCCTTGTGACCTCGTCTATAGCCTTGCCATGCCTTGGACAGAGGGGCCCTCACTGGAAACAGGAGTCATTGGGTGATCCTGTTAGGTTGATTTCTCTAAGGTTTAGGGCACAGTGGGCTTCCCTGTTCATCCCTTCCTTGACTTGGTTTCCATACCCCAAATTCAACCCTCAGGAGATGACTTCAGTTTATTAACTGAGTGAGCCATCTTGAAAGTGAGTCTTCTAGCCTCCAGTCAGGCTGTCCCACATGACAGCACAGAGAAAAGAGGTGTCCATCCCTGCCGACTGCTTCCTAAATTGAAAATGACCTGAGGTGAGAAATACATTATTTTTTAAGCCACTAGCTTGGAGGGGGCTTGCTGCACAGTATGAGGTAACTGTAACATTTAGGACCCAGAAGACCTGCATTTCAGAATCTATCCTACAGATAGATAAATGGTCATTACCTAAGTTTTTGTATGAGAATGTCTTTGTGCCTCTTCTGTAGGAGAGAAGATCTTGAGCCACCAGATGATCTGTTAGTAGAGAAATGGCTGCGTCAATGCTGCATCTGAGCCTTTCTGTGGCCAGTACAGTTGTCCAAGGGGGCAATTAGATCCATAGTAATTGCCTTATCAAGGTCAGAAAACAAGTTGCAGAGTGATTTATAATATGGTGTAACTTTTGTAAAACTGAACAGCAATGTAACCTCTATACCTGCGTGTATATGTTCATAGGAGTGTGGAGGATTGTGTAGAAAGAAACACACTATGTTGATAAGATGGGGTTGGGCAGGAAGGGAACACAGTCATGATGGTAACATTGAGGAAGGAGGGGCTTGGGATAAAAATATTAACTTTATACTTACACATCATTGTATTATTTCTCTGGGTATGATGAGCAGGTCTTGTTTTTGAAAGAAAACAAAAACAGAGGGAAGGACACTTTCCTAGTGAGTTTGAGACAGGAAGGGAGGCCGTGGCCTTTGGACCCAATAATTCTAGACCTGAATCCTCACTGTGCGCTGTACTAAGTGGCCTGGAGCATGCCAGCCTTCATGGGCTGCTGTTTCTTCGCCTGCAAAGGAAGGATAATGATACCTACCTCGTGGAGTGGTTGAAAGGGTTAAACAGGATCATCATTTGGTATGAGGAATCCCAATATAAGTGTTAGTTCCACACATCTAGTCTTGGCTGACATCCCAGTTGAAGAAACACAGACAAAAAAGAAATGACTACTGCAGGCTTTTCTCTCTTGAGGAAATGTCAAAAGGGAATTGGGTGGGTGGGTAAGTGAAATGTTATAAACTTTATCAAAATCCTCTCTCCCAAAGTAAAAAATAAGTAAGTGGCTGAGCGCCAGAACTGTTTCTCACACCGCCTTGCTGGGGGACCAGTTGTCTTTTTTTTTTTTTTTTTTTTTAAGATTTATTTGTGCATACAGAACTGGGGTCCAGGCCAGAGGTGCAGGGGCAGTGAGAGGATTCATGAGACAGAGTGGGGAGCAGAACAGGCCGACTGATGAAGTACACTGCTGAGGGGAGCAGCGGGAGGGTCAGGAGAGGTCTGCTTAGCCATGTGGGTTAGCTCCAGGGCTGGGCGGGGATTGAACTCATGCTGAGGTGGCTTTAGCTTCTTAGTGCTATGCTTTAACCCGCTGAGCCACCAGGGAGGGCCCTGGACCAGTTTTCTTTCTTTCTTTCTTTTTTTTTAAAGATTTATTTGTTTATGATACAGAACTGGGGTACAGGCCAGAGCTGCAGGGATGGTGAGAGGATTCACCACACACACAGAGCAGGGAGCAGAACAGTCAGATCAACGAAGTACACTGCTGAGGGGAGCAGCGGGCAGGTCAGGAGAGGTCTGCCATGCCATGTGGATCACCTCTGGGGCAAGCGGGGATCGAACTCATGCAGAAGTAGCTTTAGCTTCTTACTGCTGTGCTTTAACCCGCTGCGCCACCAGGGAGGGCCCTGGACCAGTTTTCTTAGGCACACTGCCTTGCAGTCACACACCCAAGCTCACCCTTCTCCAGCCCCCAGTATCACACAATTTCCTCCTCACACTTCTTCCACTCCACTCTCCTTGCCTCAAGGCATGCTGCCTTAACCCCAGGCTGTTCACGTTCTGCTCATGGAACAGTTGGGGCTGTTCTAGTGTGGTGACAAGTCCTGGAGACCCTGTGCTCTTGGTCCTCACTGGCCTCCCTGAGGGGAAGCAAAATGCATCTCTAACATGATGCTTCTCTCTCTCTGCCTCTTTTCTGTGAGAAATAATTGTGGAGAAGTTGGTCACCAAATGTTCACATTTCATGCTGTGGTAAGTTCAACCATGGCCTCGATGTCTTCCCTTGCCTGTATCCACACTCTTGCAATGTTTGTGGATCTTCTCTGGCCATGTAACGTGATTTGGTCGATAGGACAATAGCAATGGTGACGGAAGAGACGTCAGCAGGGGCTTTGCTGCTCTGGGACCGCCCTCTGTATGAATAAACCTGGGCCAGCCTGCTGCAGGGTGTGAGACCAAGGGCAGGGGGGCGCAATCAAGGTACCTCAGCTAATCTGTAGCTGGCAGGTGCATGGATCAGAGAAAAAGGGCCAGCTGACTCCCGTTCAAATTGCCATCCCACAAAGCCACGAGCTGAACTGTGCTTGATCCACACAGCCAGCTCCATGTGAAGCATTCGGGGCCTCTAGGTGCTCAGTGAGCACAAGCTGCCTTCTCCCCCAGGCCCTCAGCATCACCTCTGTCAGCCTGATGAAGGCAGGGCCTTTCAGGTAGAGCTGCATATCAAAGCAGTGCAGGTGGACCTATGGCTTGTATTTGTGCAAGCTCTCACCTGCTTGGCCAGCTCAAGTGAGGCTTGGATCGACTGGCTCTTTGCGTCCGTGACACAGCTTATTTTCCCAAAAGGACCTTAACATTTCCACTCTCATATGCTTTTCCAGGACCGTGACCGTCCCAGCCCCCTAAGGGGTGAAGTTGCTCCCCCTTGAACAGCAGCTAGGCCTTTATGACAGGCAGCCGCAACTAAGATTTCTGATACAGTTGTGATTAATATGTGATTTCCAAGGCTGGGCCATAAGAGGCAAACCAGCTCTTGCTTGTTCTCTCTTCCCGCTGCCCCCCGAGTGCGACCTCACGAATAACCAAGCCCCCGTCCTGCGGGAGCCAGGCAGCTGCCCACAGCGGAGCCGCAGTGCAGGCTGGGGCAGGAGCCTGAGCCCCGCTGGTGGGCCTGTGTCAGCACCCACAGAGACAGAGGCGAGGAGGGGAGGCCAGATTCGTGGAAGTGTGAAAAATGATCTTTCTGTTAATTTTTAAATGAAACCATATTCTGCACTTTCAAATAATCACAATAACAAAGAGCTGGCTTGGTGGTGGCGTCCTAAAGTCATTCGACGTGAAATAATAATGCCAACGAGGCACATGGGCTGTTCTAAGTGCGCTCCATGTAGTAAATAAGTTAGTCACTACCATAAAGGAGGCGCTCTTATCACCTCAGATTGAAAAACACGCCAGAGGTCACACACGCCGTGCGTGCATGGCTGAGGGAGAAAGCGAAGCTGGCGCCAGAGTCCACTTTTTTAATCACCAGACTATACTGTTTCTCAGTAATTGTTAAGCAAACAAATGTTTCCAAACTAGCTTCTAAGAAAAATAAGACTTTAAGTCAGTGGTTTATAAGCAAACACTGACATCTTGGGAGACTGTAATGGGACTGGTGAAAACGTTAAAATAATTTCTAAATGGAAAAAACACTTAATCTTCATCACAAAATCGCGAATATCAGAATTTTGAGCCACTCTGTCCTACATGCAACCAGATTCTGGATTTCTGTCTGATCTACTTTTACCGAAGTGTGGGGAAAACCTCACACACCTATTAGTAATTAATAAAAGCTGCCACAAAATCTGAGTACTTATTAAAATCTATGTACTTATTAACAACACTGCAATACAAATTTTGAGAGAAGTAAAGCACTCCAGTGGCTTCTCTCGATTTGCCCTCATTTCTGACTTCTTTGGCCTTCATTCTCTTCATTCTGGTTTCATCTTAAAAACTGTATTATTTTTACCGAGGTTAACTGGGTCACAACTCTGTGTATGGTTTAGGGGTACAGGTTCGTGCCTTTTCTGCTGCAGGTTAGCACCACCATGGCACCCACAACCCCCCACCAGAGCCCATCGGCCCTGCCTGCTTTGCTCTGCGTTTCCTCCTCCCCACTGGTAGCCTCAATCCTGCAGTCAGATTTCTAGGGCTGTTTTGGGTTTAAATCTGCCTGTTGCTTTGCTTGGTTTCTCTGTGTTCCATATACGAGTGACATCAGGGTTCTGGGCCTTCTACCTCTGGTTTACTTGGCGGAGCTTAACCACCTCTAATTCCCTCCATGTTTTTGCCAACAGTTCGGACATCAACCCACACTTAGGGGGCTTCGGCTCGAATACCCAAGCTAACGCCTTCCCCTCAGTTGGGTCTCAGCCAAAATGACACCTCTTGACACAGGTGTCCCCTTGACATCTTTCCCCAGCTGCCCACAGCACCTCTTCATGCCTCCTTTGGTTTTTTCCTTTAATCACACATGTCTCAAGTTGTATTATCTTGGTCTTCTATTTGTTTCTTTCTTCACTGTCTGGCTGTCCCGTTACCATTTTATTTATTATAAAACAAACTCCCCGAAACTTAGTGACGTCGGCCATCACTTATTTACCCCACGGTTTTGTACAGGAGACTCAGTGGAGGCCAGGCTGGGCTGACTCGGGCGGGGCTGTTCATGCATCTGCCTTCAGCTGATGGGTCAGTTGGGACTCACCTTTGTTGGGCCCTGGGGTTCCTTTCCCCATCTTCTCCTGCCCTGAGGCAGGCTAGCCCGAGCTTGCTCACAGGGCAGTAGGAGCATTGCAAGAGCTGGAAAGTGGAATTTTCAAGACTTCTTCAGTGCCAAGCTGGCAATCAACAGAGTCCCTTCGATGGCCTTCTGTTGGTCAGACAGTCACAGGCCAGCCTGATGCGAGGGGGGTGGAAATAGACCCCACTTCCGAAAGGAGCCAGCACTGCAGCTTCCCACACCCCCAGGCCGTAGCTCTGCGGCTGGCCGTTGGCCCTGCTCCGCGGACTAGGGTTTGGAAACTCCTGCTCACTGCCCAGGACTGTGCTACGTTCTGGTCCATCCCATATTCGGTCCTCACTTGCTCTAAGTTATTCAAGATGTGGCAATTCTGCCTTTCCCATTAACCCAGCCTGGAATGCAACCACCAACTGAGAGACGGTCACTTTAGAGAAAAATTACCCACGCTGGAATGGCGGGAGGGGAGGGGGTAACATGAGAAACTTCAAATTGAAGAGTGAGGCTGAAAATCTGTCAAGTGCTGTAAGATAAAAATCTTCTCGAAAGGGCACATCTGCCAAGACTGCATTTTCACTGGCAGCCTTGACTGGAAACAAGGTCAGTGCGAAGCCAGTGTCCGCCTTCCCAGCCAGCCTGGGGAGGGGCGCGGATTTTGATGTAAACTAAATTGGATCCCCCAAAGCCGGTGCTCTTAAAAAGCAAAAGGAAAAAAAATCCCTCTGAGGTTGTCGAGAGATGCTGGCAAGGGCAGCCTCACCCCTGCTGTGAACTTGGAGTTAAGCTATGTCACCTGAAGTGTTTCAAAGTAGCTTCCATCCAAATACCTTCCAGAAGGAAGTCATCAGATTAGTCCATCAATCTAGGCTTTGCCTGACCTGCTATATTGGCAGTGCTGTGCTGAACATCTTGGGGATGCCCAGGATGTGGGAGGTTCTGCCTCCAGAGAACTTACTAGAAACACACAGCGCCCAAGGCACTGGCGATGGACCCCTTTGCTGGCCGCACTCCCTGTAGCCAGGCAACGAGGCTTTCCTGGATGGCGGATGGGGGCGGCTCCCTGCCTGTCGCAGCTGGTATTATTGAGCGGCTCCAAGGTGCAGGCCGTCTGAGCTGTCTCTTCTGCAGTTGAATCTTTACATGGTTCTCTTGTGTGGAGATTGCTGTTAGCACCACCATTTCATCAGTGGACCCTGAAGCTCAAGCTCGAACATTGGTTTCCCAGACTGAAGTAGACACATACAACATCAACATAAATGGACAACCCATACAAAACAGACTGACATGAAAGGTCACGGCTAGTCTTACCACGTGCCAGGTGGTACATGTCCTCTACCCGCTACTGCAACCCTGTGGGAGTGTCAGTTATGACCATTTCACAGATGGAGCAACCGAGGCACGGAGAGACTGAATTCTTCCCCAAGATCACGAAGCAGATCAAGGTGGCCCTGCACGTCTTCCTTTTTTCTTGAGCTGGTGGGGACCCTCCTGTGCCTTCTTGTCGCAGCGCTGATCTGCTTCAGCGCTAGGGCAGCTGCCATGCACCAGCGGCAAGTTCTGGCAGACACGTTCAAGTGGAGTCTAGGCTTTTTCCAGAAGCCCTTCCATTGACCAGAGTGGGCCTGTGGTGAATCCCTTCCACCCCCCACCCCACCACCCCTGCCCCAAGCCCCTCCATGCTTGAATCCTTACGAGTCTTCTTTGGCCCTTTTGTTAATGGAGGGTGTCTGTGCGGATCCTTCTCCTCCTCTGTCATTGTGGCCTCCAGCTGCACGCAACATGTCTACCCCCGCCACCGCCACCACCAAGCAGCCACGGCCTCCCCTCCCAAGCAATCAGGCGGCAGGCCCAGGGTGCACAGCCAAGGAGCGGGAGGACATGAGAATCCAGGCTGCAGAAGGACCTCCTCACGCGCCCCTAAGGAAAGCTCCCGAGCAGCAGACACAGAAGAATGCACTCTGCATCCACGGCCTCCTGTCGGTTTTATTTCAGGCAAATTAAAGCTGACTGCAGAAGAAGGGGGCCCGAGAAGTGCAGCCCTTCACACTTCTTGGACATAACATCAAGCTTCTATCTCAGCAGATTCCAGCTGGAGAGACTCCAGAAATGACTGGAAGTAACCCTCAGGCTCTACAGGGAATGCGGCTGAAACTCTGAGAAGATATGGCTAGTGCAAGGTCACGCAGCCCCTCGGGGACAGAGCCGGGGGAGGGCACCCTTCCCCCAGGCGTGTTCTTTCCAGCCACCTCACAGCAGGGCTTATGCTCCTTCGGTCCTTAGGGGATCATTGTCACTTCCATCTGCCATCTGTGCTACTAATTGCTTAAGATTTTCCTTAAATTGACTAATTCTTTAAACAAATAAAATTTATGAAAAGGGAAGCCTCCAACGATTAGTTTTGCTCTGGTTTTACATTTTGCAAAAAATACAGCAAATGTCAAATAAAATCATTGACCCCTGCTGCCCCAACGGGATGCCTTGTGCCTTTTTAGAAAAAAGGCATTAGAGACAATGCCATGTGGGTAGAAAGAGCTCAGAGTTCAAGGCTCGCCTCTGTCACTTACCAGCTACGAAGTCCCGAACCAGTGGTGACCTCCCCTTCCCCAGGCCCAGTTTTCCCATCAGTGCCATAGGAGTGAATGCCAACCCAGCCCGACATCCCTCAGCAGGGTTTGTGGGAGGGGAGAAACATAGGTCAACAGAGTAAAGTGGAGGCCAGAAAAAAACCCACTCAAATAGGAGCAAAAACAATTCCATGCAGGAAGGATAGTCTTTTCAATGAATGGTGATGAAATAGTTGGCCATCCATCTTTACATACAAAAGGACCCTCAAGCCAACCTGCACGATAATTAGCACAAAATGGATCATAGACATAATTAGGAAGCAGAAAAACAAGCTGTAAAACTTCTAGGAAAATATAGGAGGAAAGTTTTGTGACTCAAGGAGTTCTTAGCTATGCCACGAAACACATAATTCATAAAAGACAAGTTGATAGGTGATCAACATTTAAAACTTCTGCTCTTTGAAAGATGCTCTTAAGACAACGCAACAGCTGGGAGAAAATATTTGCAAATCACATTTCTGACAAAATACTGGCATCCAGAATATATAAAGAGCTCTCTAAATCCAGCAATAACAAAACAAACATTAAGTGAGCAAAAGATTTGAACAACATATGACCCAAGAAGATGTCTGGGTGGCTATTAGCATGTGAAAGGCCCACCTTCCCTTGTTAGGGAAAGTGGTTAAGACCGCAAGGTGATACTACTGTGTTTTACAATGGCTGACATTTTTCAAAAAGATTTATTTATTTATGCATATAAAACTGGGGTACAGGGCAGAGGTGTGGGGGGGTTTCTCTCCCCACAAGAGACACAGTGGGGAGCAGAACAGGCAGATTGACTGACATGCACTGCTGAGGGGAGCAGCGGGCAGGTCAGGAGAGGTCTGCTGCGCCATGTGGGTAGGCTCCCAGGCCAGGGATTGAACTCGTGCTGCAGGGGCCACAAATAGTTTCCTAGTGCTGTGCTTTCACCCGTTGCTCCACCAGGGAGGGCCCTTGGCTCCCTTTTTCCACCTTTTGTAAGGCAAGTGCATTTGCCGACTGCCCTGGTGCAGCTTGGAAAGTCAAAAGGGCGCGTAGATAAACGTGGCCTGCTCTTGAACTCCATACAAGTGGTGTCACCTGGTGTGCGCCTGAGTTCAGCGCCTGCGAGGCTGAGCCATTTCTGTCTATTTGGCCATGCAGGAGTCTACTACATGCAAGTCTCTTTTGTTTGTTCACAGTCCCATTGATGAATATTTGGGGCTTCTCTACTGCTTTTTCTGGAACACTGTGAGCTGTTGTGTCCTCCAGTCATTTGTCGTTAGAATGAGAATGTGTCAGTTTAACTACCACTCTGCTGATATCTGTGTCAATTGGAAGAGAAAGTGGGGAAAGGAGCACAACACCTGCTCACCTGCTGAGTGTTTATCAAGATGGGAGTACCGAGTCTCCCACTCCCCTTTGATGGAGACCCATTGGGCAGGTGAGCGCCGGAACTTTGCTGCCTGCTTCCCCAGGCTGGTCCTGATTTGTGGTGGGGACAGCATGTGAGACTCAGGGATGCATATATTGCTCTTGTGCTCCCAATGGGACCCCTTTGGGCCAGTCCAGTCCCAACAGCTATGCTAGCCCAGGGGAAGGCCCATCAAATCAACCAACAGTCCCTATGTGCTTGGAGACTGAGGTGCTGAGAGAGGGTTTTCACTGTGCCACTTACCAGCTGTGCACACTTGGTGTGCACTGGCCCTGGGGCCTCATTCCTTCACACATAAAACACAGACACTAATATTTACCTCAAAGATTTTTTTTTTTTTTTTGATAAACATTGGCTGGGTCAAGAGGCAGAGTTGCCTAATATATAGACTGGATGCTCATCAAATTCTAATAGCTAATAGCCAAGAACTGGAAACCGCTCAGATGCCTTTCAATAGGTGAATAGCTAAGCCTTGGTACCTACATCGGCAGTAGAAAGTAAGGAGCTGTTGCTATACACAAAACCTCGTTGAGTCTGCAGACTGTTTTCTGTGTAGAAAAAAAGCTTCGAGTTTACCTGGTGGCTGGATTCACTCATATAACATTTCGTGATGAGAACATTTTAGAAGTGGAGAACAGATTCATGGTTGCTGAGGGTTAGGGCAGCATGAGAGGGGGGTACTAAGAGGGCACTATCAAGGAACTTTGTGGTAATGAAACTTAATATCTTACTAAGTGTGGTGGTAGATACACAGACCTAGATGTAACATTGACCCCCCACTTCCACCCCAACAAGCTCTAGTAAAACTGGAAAATCCAATAGTCTGTGCCTGGCGTGGGTGTTAATGTCTTGGTTGTGGTCATGCATTATGGTTCTGTGAAATACTGCCATTAGAGGAAACTGGATAAAGGGTTCACAGGATCTCTCTGAATTACAGCTATGATTTCATGTAAATCTACAATTATCTCAATAAAAATTTCAACTCAAAATATTACTGATCTCTAGGTACTACATGCCAGGATTCTAAGTAGCACTATTTAATAACAAGTTCAATGTAATAACTTAAAAAAAAGAAATGCACTACCTCATTAAATCTATTTATGGATCGCAGGAGAAGTCCTGACTTGAGAAATATTAAAATGTGTGTGAATGCGAGGGAGGAGACTTTACGACTTAAATCAAGGAGCGCTCCATAGGATAGCGTCTAGCAGCTTCTCTTCCTTCCCCTCAACTTCCATCTTCTATTTCTCTTTCTGCTTCCTGTTCTGTCTTCAGATTTCCAAGGCTCTCATTTAATTCCTAGCTCTGAAAGGAAGGAAAAGCCCCTGGAAAAACCAAGTCACACTGAAGTGTTACAGACTTGACCAGTTAATCTGTTGCTTCTCCCTCCTCTATGCCCTCTCCCATCACCAACTCATATTTGAGCCCTAGTATCATGATTTGTGCATAGTGCTCCTTAAAGATCTGGTAACACAGATGAAAGGCCTTGAAGTGAGGATTGCTGATTAGGGTGATTCCTGTTAGGGAAATGACTCTAATGCTGAAATATTCAGCACTTTGCACCTCATTGGGGAAGGTAGTGAAGGATGGAGACCTTTTCTGACTCTGTTCAAATAGCTCACAGAACCTCCTGCTCACTCTAATCTCATCCACACAAAGAGCCCATTTTTCTCCAAATTGTATTCTAAGTAAAAAAACCAAATCAACTTAAAATTGTAAGGGCATATACAAATTGTCAAATTGTCATGCACACAAATGTGACTTCTGGTGGCTATTCTATCTATCAGATGATGCTTGATGATGAGAATTTTGTCTTCTAAATTCATGATCTTCTTAGGTATCAGGACAGCATCTATTATCCAAATATGTTTTTCTCATTTTGGTAGGTAATTTTTTTTTAAGATTTATTTATTTATTTATTCATATAGAGCTGGGGTACAGGCCAGAGATGTGGAGGGTGAGAGGATTCACCAGAGACAGAGTGGGGGAGTGGGGAGCAGAACAGGCAGATCCACAAAGTACACTGCTGATGGGAGCAGCGGGCGGGTCAGGAGAGGTCTGCCGCGCCATGTGGATCACCTCCAGGGCAGGCGGGGATCTAACTCATGTGGAAGTGGCTTAAGCTTCTCAGTGCAGTGCTTTAACCCGCTGCGCCACCAGGGAGGGCCCGGTAGGTAGTTTTTATTAAAGTAAAAGAATCATGTTAGGTTCTTTGGTCGGGAAGACCTGGCTGTTAGCTGGGTCTTACTTCCTGGGCGGAAAAGGCACAGGACAAAGTATGCTTAGCTTTCACTTCCAACAAAAACTGGAAAAGCGCTATGGGATTTCCCCTAAGGGGAAAAACAGGGTTTTCTCAGGATCCCCCAAATAGGCCTATTATGAAATAGAAATCAAAGCTTGGAAGAGCCATAGAGAGGAGGGTTGGGGCCCAAGGGGCGTCAGAGCAAACACACCTCAGTTCCCGAGATAAAGCTGGGCCCAGAGGAAGGAAGCCGAGATAAAGCTGGGCCCAGAGGAAGGAAGCCGGTGCAAATGCCCCCTGCTGCGCACCTGCCCACCCTCCAGATGGGCCTTGGGGGCAGAAGTAAGGGGAGGGAGCAACACACACAGGCTTGGGATTCTGCCACCAAGGCAGGGTCAGCGACCACTAGCTGGGCTCGTCCTGGACAAGAACCAGCATCTCAGGGCAGCAGCCTCGGTCTCACGCCTCTCCATGAGGCGATGTGCGAGGTGCAGCATCCACAGTCTTCCAGTCCGGCCCACTTCGGGAGGCGGGAGGGAACTCCTGGCGCCCCCCTTGGGCACCGAAACCTAGAGCGGGCAGAGGCTTTGGGAAGGCCACAGCAGAATGGGGGTGGGGGTGGGAGGCCTGGGAATGGAGGCAACGGCAAGGGCCACAGTTAACAGCAGGGGGCGCCAGCCCCATGCCCAAAAGACCAGTATCAGTGGGAGCGAGGCCGGCTGGCAAGGGATGGGGCCCAGGCCATTCCTAGAGGGCCGCAGGAGGACCGGCTCATCTTCCCCAGCTATAAAAATGCACCTAGTCACCACAGTGGGGGGGAAAGAGGAGGAAGAAGCCTTGATGGGGAAGCAAAACTAAAATGTAAGTACCGGAAAGAAGCAATTCTGGCAGGAAGAACAGGTGCGTGTCATTACGCCATCAATAGAGATGGAAATACAATAGAGAAATCAATAGAGCAAGAAATACAGGAAGTCCTGTGTCTCCACACCCAGTCTGTGAGTTGGGGCACAATTTCAAAAGCATAATTTATTAAAAAATGTTAGAGTGTTAATTTATTCAAAGAAGGATGGCAAAGGAGCCGTGAACAGTGCTGTGGCTCGTCCTTCCTCTCTCCTTGGCACGTCCCATTTCTGAGTGAGCCTGAGTGCCAGCGCCCGCAAGCTCTGCCCCAGGGCAGACTACTGGGACCTGCACCTCCCAGGCTCAGTCAGGCAGGAAGTGCGGGGGTTCATGCCCTCAGGGAGCAACCCTCAGCCCTCACTGCTGCTGCTGGTGTGCAGATCCCTCCCTCCCCTCCAGTGGGGCGACTGAGCTGTGTGTGACACTGACAGCCACAGCTCCTCGGTGGGTCCAGGCTCTAGTTGCCCACAGCAGCCCTTTGCTCGACAGCGTATGGTTTGCTAACTGCCTGCTTGTCCCTCCTCTGCTTCACTCCACTCACTCTGCTCCACGCAGGGCGGAGCAGCACCTACATAAATGATTGCATTCAAATCCTTTGCTGACTGCTACGGGGAACTCAGATGAAGTCAGGGGAGATTGTGGATGGAAGAATGCCTGCAAAACGCCAGGCAGTCAACATTTAGGCATCTTGGGTCACCTAGAGAAGTCTGTTGCATATTCTTTTAAAAATATTTTTACAATGTAAATTTTTCCCTCTGGCTTCAGGATTTGCAAAAACAGACTGGGAAACTGATTTGGCCTATAAGGTCTAGTGTGCCAACTCTCAAAGAAGAAGCTTTTCCAGGTGAAGATTCTAGATTCCAGGGAAATCCTTCAGCTCAGTGCCTAACGTTCTGGCCCTCAGTATGCATTTGGGTTTGTTTCCGATTTTCCTTCAAGAGGCACTCTTTAAATGAAGAGGATGTGTGGGACCTAACCAGTGACAAACACTTGAACTGTTTAGTTACAAGTTCAAGATCCAAAAGGTCAGGAAGGGCAGATAAGGCAAATCGGACCAGGTGCATAGCGGTTGTTGGAGCTGGGGCTGGCCCTGGAAAGCAGTTAAGGCCTGGTGCCCTGGTCTTCGGGTACCAGCTCTGCCAATTTTTTTTTTTAGCAGTGTATCTTTTGGTAAGTTGTGTCATTTCTCCCAGTCTCAGTTTCCTCATCTGCAAAATGGGGATGATAGTGATGACATATAGTAGGTTGCCATGACAACGAAATGAAATTCATGCATGTGACTCACTTGCACAGTGCTTGACCATAGAGTAAGAACTTCTTAAATGGTAACTATAATTAGATCACAGCATGCCCTTGGAATACAATTTGGCTATTTCAACATGTGTGGCCATTCACCTCGTCTGTCAGGAACTGTGTTAGGCTCTGGGGGCATAAGTATGTAGAAGACGGAGAAAGAAGTTCTTAATAGAGAGGATGGTAGAGGAAAAACCTGGAGAGATGCGAATTGTGGAGAGCACAGCATGGCCAGATGGTAAGCTGGAGGTGGAGAGGGCTAGGAGGTGAGGAATTCTGGCAAATGAGTCTGGGACTAAATTTTAAAGAGCTCTTAATTATTTCTAAGTCTAGGAAGGTGGTTGATGGGAAGTCACTGATTTTTTAAAGATTTATTTATTTATGCATACAAGAACTGGGGTACAGGCCAGAGGTCTGGGGGGTTGAGAGCATTCACCAGAGACAGAGTGGGGAGGCTCTGACTCCCCACTCTGGATCTACTGAAACACACTGCTGAGGGCAGCAGCAGGCACATTAGAAGAGGTCTGCTGTGCCATGTGGGTCACCTCCCTGGCTGGGGATTGAACTCATGCTGAAGTGGCTGTGGACAGCTTCATAGTGCTGCCCTTTAGCCTGTTGCACCACCAGGAAGGGCCCTACTGAAAGATTTTTTTAGGTAGGGAAGTACACAATTCAGATTTGAGTTTTTGATGGATTCACAAGAATACATGCTGTATTGCTTGTAGTTGTGGAGGGGAGTTGATGAGCTTGGAGGCTGGGAGATTTTTTGGGAGGTCATTGTATTATGTATCAGTTAGTTTTTGCTGCATAACAAACTACTTCAAAGCTTAGGGAAAAATAATTGGGTGACTTAAAGCAACCACCACTTATTCAGCCCACGATTCAGTGCCTTGGCATCTGAACTGGCTCAGTGACGTGCTTCTTCTGGTCTCAGCGGGGCTCACTCGTGCACATTCACTCAGTGGCTATGTGCGCCAGGGCTGTCAGGCCCTGTCTGGTATCAGTGTGATGACTTGTTTCTGCCCCAGTTGGTCTCATCCTCCCCAGGCTGGCTTGATGTATTCACACGGCAGCGGGAAGGGTTCCAGGAGAGTGAGTAGAGATTCACAGGCAGCGGTCCTGCCCACCTGTGCCTCTGCCTTTGTCCCCAACACTCTCCCTCCGCAGGGCAGCAGCCTCCTGCCTGCCCGTGACCTGTACCCGCCCCGGGCTTCTCTCCACAGACCCCCGCTGGGCTTCTCTCCACAGACCCCCTCAGCGGAGGCCGCTCTCTTCAAGGCCGCCCAGCTGCCTGCAGCCTCGAAGGCCTCTCTCAGCAAACCTGCCCCTTGGGGCAGCTCTTCCTGCCCGCTTGCGCATATGCAAGTGTCCTTTACTCCTCTGCCCTTTTCCCTAACAAACCTGCTCTCTAAATATGTGTATATATTTATAAAAATGTGCACAGGGAAGGCCTTGAGGCCTAGATCCAGAACTGGCACAGCATCACTTCCGCCTCATTCTCTTGGTTAAAGCAAGTTAAGAAACCACCTCAGAGTCAAGGGGAGGGAAACAGATTTCATCTCTTAATGGAAGAAATTGAAAAGTCACATCGCAAAGGCTACAGCTAAGGAGAGGGGAATAATGGAGGCCGTTTTACAACACACCTATTGTAGACTGAATGCTTCCCTTCTGCGTTCAGAGGTTGAAACCTCCCCCACAATATGGTGGCGGCAGGAGGAGGGGCCTTGGAAGGTTGTTAGATCTTGAGAATGGAGCCCCTTGTGAGTGAGGTTGGTGCCTTATCTAAGAGGCCCGGTCAGAGAGGCCTGGCCCCTCCTGTCATGTGAGGACACAGTGTGAATGTGCCCACCTGTGAGCCAGGACACACACAATGTGCGGTGCTGGGCGCCTGAGTGATCTCTCACCTCAGCTTTATCAGTAGTCAGTGTGATACCTGGGCCTCTGTACGCTTGCTCTTCGGTCTCAGTTCCCATTTGATTCAGATACGCAGAGGGGAGTGGGTGTGACCGATCAGCCCCTGACGTTCTCGATGCTCAACTCAACACCCCATTCCAAGTGGTGCGGTCCTCCACTCCCTTCCTTACCTTTCCTTCCCCACTCCCTTCCCTTCTCTTTCCTCTCCCTTTGTGAAGACTGACTGGTGATGGATCCAGGTTTCAGAGCATATGGGGATATCAATTATCTCAGGCTCTTTCTTCCTCTTTCACATTGGAGCTAAATTTGGGTAGTCAGAACCAAATTCAAGCATCTCTCTGGAAGCTTCCTCAGCCTTCTCTGGAGTTGGGCTTTCCCTCTACTGAGTCTCAGAGCACTTGGTTCGGATGTAGGCTTTGTCACCTGCTGCCTGTTACTACAATTAGTGCATCCACCCTCGGGTTGGGCTGTCCTCAAGGTCAGTGACCACTCTAGGCTTATCTCTGTGTCATCGCTGGCCAGCCCACTGCCTGGCACAGGACACGTTCACAAGCATTATTTGCCAAACAGATGAATAAAAAACACACGGTGAATATTTAATAAATGCCCACCTTATGCATAAAGGGTAACAGCTACCGTCTGTCGTGTTCTTTCTAGATGTCTGACACATTCGTGCCCTTAGTGCACAACTCAAATACAAACTGAGTAGTTTGTATTAGGACCCCCTTTTGCAGATATGGAAAGAGAGAATCGCAGAAGAAACAACTAAGATTGCCCACTGGTGAGTGGCTAAGCTAGTGTCTCAACCCAGGTCTATGTGATTTAAAGGCTTTCCCTCATAGCATCACACTGAGCCTCATTTACAAGGAGATTTGCATAGTTCTCTATTCGTTGAGGGCCTGAAAAATGGCATCACTACAGAGCCCAGGGAAATGGTTATCATTCTTTGTCATCGCTTTCCCACCTACATTGCCAACCACTATTTATCGCGAGACTGTCATTGGGAAATTATTCTCTGTGGGTCTCTCATATTTCTATGTATCTTGCAAGCAGAGACACTGGCTGCCCTTTATTCTCGACTGTCCTTTCAAGGATGTTTGTACAGCAACCAGTCTGGAAGGCCGAGAGAGGATCTCCCTCCGGAGCAAAGGGCCAGCTTGGTGTCTGGTATAACGCAGGCGATGTCTCTGGAGCAAAGGAGGACGCGTGACTGTCCCTGGGAACAGATCGAGCTTTCCTAAGCTCAGAGCTTCTGTTCTGTAATAAAAGCTACTGCATATGCAGGCGTCTCTGACCCTTTTCACACCCCCCTGTGGGAGTAGGGGTTGGGAAAGGATGCAAAAATGCTGCCGATCGGACTATTACTACTGTTCCTTACTACTGTAAGGAACTGTCGCCCAGCTCTGGCCTAAGAGCGCGTCTCCCGCCAGCACCCACCCACCTATACTGCGCTAGCTTGCGCCTAAGCAGGATAAAACCTTAGCCCCCTGCAGTCCTGGACACCAACCTTGTGCCGGGGGCTTTCATCTAGAGCTAATCTGCAAGGATAACCCGTGATGGAGTGTGAATAACTCCATTTTCTAGACAACGAATCAGATTCCAAGAAGTTTTGAAACATGCCCACGTAAGCGGCAGGGCTCGGATTTGAACTCGGGGAGTCTGATTCCGAAGCTGTTCTGTAGCAACCCTGAGACCGTATCCTTGTTTTGTTTCAGGGGAAGAATGACTTGGTCATTGTCCAGTGTCCCAAAGAGCGGTCACCCACTGCAGAGGACAGGGTCACTCCAAGGTTAGCCTCCTGCTTCACTTGTGAAAGTGGAGATTTCTCTTTGGAAATTCAGGGCTATTTAAAATAGAAAATCTGACTCCTCACTCTATTTCATTTCGGTGTGGCTTTTTACATACATTTTCTCTGTTATTGCAATGTTGCACATGGAATTTGAGAATCTGGCAGTTGGTAATTTTTCTCAAGGAAAAGAAACATTAAGACATTTGTTCTTGGAAAAATAAATCCGTGTATGTGACATGTATACTCACACATATATACAATGGAGCAATCTTTTCACGATTTATTTTTTCGTAGCGCACTGCTATTATGCAAATATACACAGACCTACTCTATGCTTTAAAGATATTTTCTATATGGAGAACCAGGGATGGCAGGAAGGAGAGGGGAACAGAGAGACAGCGGCGGGCTGCAAAGTTGTACGCAGCAGCACGTCCGCAGGCTCCCTTCGATGTCTTTGGGTGAAATGTTTTCTGGTGGTTTGAAAGTACACTGAGTATTTTAACTCCACCTTTGAAGCAGTGTTCCAAGTGCTAAGTGGTGTCTGTGTGCCTTCCTGGGGTCCACATTTCTGTATTCCACAATAACATCAGCACCCCTTTATTTAGGAAATGGAGTAAAAGTAGCAACAACCCAAATCTAGTTTTAAAACGCTCCCAGAATGATTTCCCTCCTGTTGTTGGCGATGACAGATCAGGTTAGCAGCGATGGCGTTTCTTGCTATCTGATACCTGACAGTCTGGCATAAGGGAGCTTCCGAGGCCCAGGTGTGAGGCACTCCAGGGAAGACCAATTGGTTTCAGGCCTAAGTCTTGAATGCAAAGCAACCGCTGAAGCCTCCACGTGCTTGCCCACCCCCCTCCAGCCCACAGACTCAAGTCTGACTTCACCAGGTTCCCCGGAGCCCCTGGCTTAATTAGCATAACTGTGGCTGTGCGAGCACATGGCAAAGATTACGTTTTCCATGACCTCACTGGTTCTGGAAAACACTGATATTTCAGAAAATATATGTATTCTTTCCTTCTGGGATTGAGAACAAATCTAATAACACACGCAGGACGCCTCCTCTGAGCTTTCTCTTAACCATCTCCCCCACCTCCAAGTACAGACCCTCTTGTTCCCTTTCCCACAACCAAATTCAAGGTTAGGCGGCCCACACCCAGGCTGCCTCTCACACGCTACCCAATAGACGTGGTCCATGGCTGCTGCATCCCCTTTTGGGAGCCACATTGCGGTGCCCAGCCTGTGAGGCCAGGTCTCGCAGTCCCTGTCCTCAAACCCCGGGTAGGTGAGGTGATGATTTGGTCCTTACTACCCCCCTCTTGGTGAGCTGTGGTAGACTATCGTTTTCTGCCTACGTCAGAGTGGGCATGGTCTTCCACATGGCAGCCTCTACATGTCTGTGCTGGAACAGTGGGGCCGCTGCTCTCTGTGAGGGGCCTGAGGTGACTGAAGGTGTCAGCACCTCGGGAGCAGCCAATGACACTGGCAGTTGCTGCGGAACCACCTCATATGTACTGGTTTCTGCTATCACTTACTATATTTTCTCGTCTCATGACATTCAGCAGAGATGCTGTGGGTTCTGGGATCAGACAGCTTGTCTTCAGAGTCTACCTCCCCATCCTGTGTTTCTGTCTAAAGAGGGACCAATTTCCTCACAGGGTTGTGAGAATTAATTATTTCTGGTCAAGGAAAAGTACATAGCATATGGTTCCCAGTATCCAGAAAATGTTCTGTGAGTGAGGACGCATGCAGAGACGGCTATAGCTAACATCTATTGAGTGTTTACATACACCATGACTGCTTAGACCCTTTAAATGCACAAACTCATCTAAGTCACCCAAGAAACTTTAGAGATAGACACTGTTCTTTCCAATTCTCATCGTCCATATTTTACAAATGAAGGGGTGTAGAAAGGCCAGGTAGCTTTTCAAAGGTCACATAGCTAATCAGAGTCAGGATTTGAACCCATGAGTGTGGATGTACAATCCACACCCTTAATCTTCCACCTTCACTTATCAAGAAGTGTTGCGTGGATGGGCTTGTTAGAAATGTAGACTCTTGGACCAACCCTAGGTTTAATGAATCAGAATCTGCAGTTAAGAAGCTGCCCCGGCAAGTCACATGCAGGCCAGCCCTCAGGGCTGTCTGCCCACACCGACTGCAGTTTGAGAAGTGAAGGGCTACAGTGTCTAAGATGCTGTGAGAACAAACGTGCAGGAAGGTCTGAACTGAAAATAATTTAAGTGAAATAGAAGTTATCTGAAAGTCCCGGGTAAATAGGTACTCAATGCGTGCACATGCACACACACATACACATTCACCACCAGTGTGACCTTGAGCAACATCGCAGTGTCCCAGCGCTGCAGTGTCTCAGACCCAGCACCCTCCCCTAACATAGCTGCCCCCAGAGGTGCCTAACTCTTTTTGCATTTGTCATTGGCCATTAAGCATTATTGCTGACAGTCTTGTTCTGCTCACCTTGATGCCACAGGAAGGAATTTGCATAGGCATAATTGGTTTGTTTTGTTTTCTTTCCTTCTTTGTTGTCATGGTTACTTAGTTCATTTGCATCTTCAAGCTTCTTTCATATTAACCTCAAAATCACTCAGAGCTCTTTCAATGGGGAGGAGAGTCTTACTTGAAAGGTGAGGCAGAGTCCTGATTCCCAAGGGCCTGTGTGATGGTTTGACGTGAAGACACCACAGAATTAGAAACAGCTTTCGGGATTCAGTTTGAGACTGCAATTTATCTGGAGATGCCCTCTTCAGGTCTAGGCCTGGAGCTCTGTATCTTGCATATGTGTAAATCTCGTTGGCAGAAAATGTGTTCTGAAGCAAAAGAAGTCATTATTGTAATGTGACTTAGTGCAGCGATTAGAGGGAATTCCCAAAACTTCCATTCTCCCAATTGCTAGGCGGAAGAAAGTTTAGCTCCTTCTCAACCCAATAATGTCAGTCCTAAAAGAAATTCAAGGTGCCTTGGTCTTCCGTCAAGTACTTGCCCTGCTCCCAGATGACTTTGTTTCCCCGTTTCATCTCCTGTCTCCAAACCACTTAAACATTGAATAGCTTAACACACCCACCATTTTTATGTCACATGATTTAGTGGGGTGAATGGATGGTCCTTCTGCTCGTGTGGGGACAGCTGTCACCTGAGGGGTTGCTTAGAATAGTGGCTTCCTGGCAGCTGATGAAGACTTTGGTCAGAGTGTCAGGGGGCAGTTGACCAGAGCTTCTTGACTCCCCTCCAGGTGACCTCCGCATGTGGTCTGGATATCCCACAGCTGGTGACTGAGTGCCAAAAGGGAGTAGTCAAAGGAAAGACATACTCTACTGGGAAGGGACAACAGTAATCCCTGGATGAGGGATGGTCCATCTCACTGGGGTGAGGAACAGGTTGTAAACAAAGAACAGAAATTTTTTTGGACACTCATAAGTTTGGTTTGGATTGGTTGGTTCGAAGAGCCCAAGGGGAGTGTTCTTTGGGCCAGTGGTGGAGGTCTGCCACTCAAGGGACCAGTCTAGGGTGGAGAAGAAAGTTGGGAACCCTCTTTATGTAAATGAGGTACAAGTGTAGATGAGAGTGTCTAGGGAGAGTGGGGAGGCAGATAGTCAAGGACCAAGGATTGAGGCATTCCCAGGCCTGATAGCTGGTAGAGGAGGAAGAGTCTGCTCAAGAGAGAGAGAGAACACCAGGAGAGTGTTGTTTCATTGAAGCTGAGAGAAGTGTTGATGTTAAGAGATTGTGAGTAGCCCAGTGTCTAAAGCGTTTTATGAAGGACATGCTGTCTGTTGTATTCAGTGACCTGATCCAGTAAATTCCTCAAAAGTGTAAAGGTTTTTTTTCTTGGTGTTTGGGATAAAGAAACTGAGTTACACTAGAAGAATATAACTCCCATCAAAGTTAAATCAAAGAACTTGAACTGGATGGGGCCATTCAGATTTGGGGAGTTGATCTGCTGGTGCCTGTGAGCTCAGGATGAACTCACACCGTTCCCATTTCTTTCTCAAACTCTAAAGAAATGAAAGGAAGTGCGGCATTCTATAAACAAGTGTCCCTCAACAAATATTTGCTGTCTGATTGCAGGAGCTACCAATACCTTTCTTCCTGACACATGTATTGCTTCAAGATCCTGTTTCATAATCAAACAAAACTTCTGTTCTATTCATCGAAGTGTGCTTTTTTACAACCACTGTAGCTCTTATATTCTCACATGCCTGAGAGATTATTTTCCTATTGTGTACTTTTGGACATTTCCTTCCTAAGTGCAAAAATGTTTGGGAGCAGTTCTTTGTGTAGACAAATGAAAAGATCTTTTTAACGGAAGATATTTTCGCTGCGGGAGAGATAGCAGACAGGGCACCCGAAGTTTGCGCTCCAAGCCTGGCTATGGAAAATCACCCTGAACCAGCTACCCGCCAATTGCCTTTTCTTGTTGAAAAATGGACCCATAGCATTTGCTGCAAATGAAGGCAAGAAGAAAAGAAGATGAACTCTGTGTGTGTGTGTGCGCATGTGCATGTGTGTAGCTGGTACTCTAAGAATGTAGCAGACATATTCAACACACGTGTATGCACATGCGGATGAGTTGTGTTCAAGAATGTTCATAGCAGTATGATCACCAAGGGCCAA
This sequence comes from Condylura cristata, assembly GCF_000260355.1. Lineage (NCBI taxonomy): Eukaryota > Metazoa > Chordata > Mammalia > Eulipotyphla > Talpidae > Condylura > Condylura cristata. Next base: position 6,040,314 of record NW_004567128.1, read on the forward strand.
AAACTGAGATCAGAAGCTCAAGTGCAGCTTCTGTTGCATAAACAGCTCTAAAATTTAGTGGTTAAAAAGTCTTCCGAGATGGCACAAGGGGCTAAAGCGCAGCACTATGAAGCTGTCCACAGTCACTGCAGCACAAGTTCGATCCCCAGCCAGGGAGCTGATCCACATGGTGCAGCAGACCTCTCCTGTCTCCCCGCTGCTCCCCTCAGCAGGTCAATCTACCTGTTCTGCTCCCCACTCTGGCTATGGTGAATCTTCTCATCCCTGCACCTTTGGCCTGCACCCCAGTTCTTGTATGCATAAATAAATCTCTACAAAACAAACAAAAAAGAAGGAGTCCACAGTTCTGCACATCACTGATTTGTGCTGGATCCATCTGGGTGGTTTCATTGACCTGAGATAACCAAGACCAGCTGAGTCTGGCCCTGCGTGGAGAAGAACTGTCCAGCAGAATGTACAGTCAATTCTGGCTGTACGTACAAGTCACTGCATTTTGGGTGGTTTGCTATACAGCAGCAGATAAGTGATATGAAGCTACTTCAGTGATACCGCCCTTGCTCAGCTCACAGTCCAAAAAGGCCTAGCAAGTTTCTCAAATTCCTGGAGAGAAAGATGTAGCAATGGCTTTCCCCCAACTTTGCCTTTTCCTTTGCTTAAAAATACAGACTCGTGTTCTTAAAAACTGAGGCCCATGGTAGAAACCGCCTCATTTCTCCTTAGTGAACTTAGTTATGGGCTGCTGTAAAATCAAATAATTTTCTTAAATGCATTATCCACCCAATTTGTGCAACCGCCTGTGGGTTTCTTAAAAGCCTCTATAACACGACTCGCAACCTCAGGACTAGCGGCACCATAGATGGAATAATTCTTTGCTCTTTTGTGCATTGAAAGATATTGAGCAATTCCCCTGATTTCTCCACACCGGATCCTCAGGATACCTACCCCCTTCTCCACTGTGACAAGGGTGGCTGCAGATACTGCTGGATGTCCCCAGGGGGCGCAACCACTTCAGGTTGAGAACCACCACTCTAGAAAAGCTGATCAGGGGACATCTACTTAGGTACCATGGAGACCCCGGGGGGGGGGTGCTAAATGGGTGACAGGGAACAAGTGAAGAGGCAGGGAGAACTTTTATTCATCCCCAATTGTGTTTGTGCCTAATGCCAAAGTCTCACAGTAACCTTGTGAAGAAGTCACATCACATAGACGTGGGAGGCTTGGGACACAGTGACAGGTGACTGTTAAGACACGGATCCAGTCCAGGTCTGCTCCACACTGACATCTGTGCCCCTTTCTCCCCAGCCAGCTGGAGTCAGAGACACCCAGCAGCAGAAGCCCTGCATTCCCAAGTAGATGTAGGTGCTTCTCCAATGAATTCAAAAGCCATTACCCACAAGCAGAGGACAAGGCTCAGGCAGGGTGACAGTGCACGACTCCGTCACCAGTGTCACTGTCATCGTTCCCTTAGGTCATGAAATCATCTCCAGAACTCACAGGATGTGGACGACTGTTAGCACGTTGGGGTAGGAGAGTGGGCAATTGAGACCAGCCAGTGGTGCCCAAGCTTCACTTTGCTCTATAATTCTCTTTAGGAGAGATTTTAATCTAAAAAAAAAATAATAATAATTTAACTTGCTTATAGTTTAACAGACAACGCTTGCACATAGTTCAGAATTGAAAAGTTATAAAAGAATAGACAGTAATGGGTAGGTTATCTCCCACCTTTATCGCCCAGATCCTTATTTCCCTTCTCAGAAGGCAACCACTGCTATTATTTCTTGGTGTATCTTTCTAGACTATATGGTCAGGCAAATATATGCTTTCCCCATCGATGGCAGCATAGTATGCACAGTGTTAAACACCATAATGCTCTTTGTCTCTCTTTGCACTTCTATACCTCTCTGTATGCATGTATCATCTTCATTCTTTTTAATGGCTGCCTAGTACTTCACCTTAGGACCATGCTTCATTTGGTAAACCAACCTTCGAGCAATGGCCAACACAAAAGCTAAAGGCAAGGGTACATTGAAACTACACTCACAGAAATACCAGAGACCTAGACCTAGGTCTTCCTCCCTCACACTTCGTGTCCATACACATGCAAAGCAGACCATTTTGGCCTCATTCAAACAAGATGCTCATTGCAAATTAGTCTCGCACGATAAGCACTGACTAGTAAATGCATGTTGAGTAAAAAAGTGAGTGTCACTTAGACTGAAATGGAAATGATGTCCTAGCATGCCTTATAGATATTTGTTTAGGGTGTTTGTAGTGAAAAAGTCAAAACACTGGGGGAGAAGGGAGTCATTGTTTCAAAAGCTGTACAACTTTTCAAGAGCCATTATGACAAAACATCGTTAACGGAACTGTCACTATGTGCAGATAGTCTGACCCTAGAGAGGAGTGGCAGAATTGTCTCCTGGTTTCTCGTTTATCATAGTCACCTTTGAAGCCTGGGCAGATGGCCAACCCAAGCCAAATTGGAGTCTCTGCTCACAGAGAAGGGGGTGGCTTTTGGGTAGAATGATAGCACTACTGCCACAGGATGAGTGCCCCGCCGCGCTGCTTGGAAACTGTGTGCTGGGCAGGCAGTTAACTGGAGTTGGTAAGATGACTCATGTATCATTTAACTCAGAACGACTAGGTTGTTGCGGTTCTCAGAAACGCTTCGCTGGCCAGTGGCTGGCAGCCAGTTGCTGGTGCAGAGTCCTCAGCACTGCAGAGCCAGGCAAGCGCCCCCCCCCCCACGTTGTAGACAACAGGGCGTTTGGCACTTGTGCTGCAGGCTGAGGTTGGAGCATAGCCCTGTAGCTCTGCGGAGCAGGCTGTGTCATTCTGCTAAGTGTGGGGAGGACTCTCGGTGCCGCGCATCCAGGCAGAAGCACAACGCAGGTCACATTCCAGATGATCAAACTTGGAACTTCTCTTTCCCTTGAATTTGCTGATGCTGACATGTCATTGAGTCAGTGGCCCGCTTGCTGTACCGCTGTTGTAGACTCTTTCCTTGTGGAAACTTAGACAAATGAAACATGATTCTTTCCTAAAAGATCTTACAGTCTAATGAAACTGGCAGGCAATAAATAACGTAAAAGGTAGCGTGTAGTTAGCGTCAGCAGCTGGGAAGTGGTGGGTATTTCTGACATCAATTTATGAATATTTATGAGTACCTTTAGATGTTTCATATGTCTTAATTAGGAATTCAAATATTTTTAACCCAAGGATCCTTGGGCCCCTAAGAAATCCCTACCTGAGTTGAAGGTGTGTGTCCTTAAAGTAATGTAAAAGTATGGTTATGTTATTTGCAGTAATCTTGGAAGAGATCTTTAATTTTGCCTCATTCTTAAACAAAAGCATTGTTTAATTCAGTACATTACTCCCACTTCTAGAAACCTGTGTTAAGGAAATAGACATGTAGACAAAGATTTATTATTAAGGATATTTATCACACTATTATATAAAACTGGAAACAACCCAAATATTGAACAACTGAGAATTAGTTAATTATAGTACAGCTGCACAATGGAATTAATGTTCCTGTTAAAATGAGACATCAAACAATTAGTGACATGAAAATATGCTCATGATAAAATGTTAAGTAAAAAAACTGTATCCATGGTGTGTTCTCAATTATGTCTTAAAGAAAATATCAAAAAGCCTAAAGGGATAACACAAGAAAGTGTTAGCAATGATTATCTCTGTGTGTTGTAGAACTGAGTGACTTTCTTCTATAATCTTTTCCATATTTTCAACTTTTCTACAGCAATCACTCCACAAATAAAAAATAAAAAAAGTTATGTAAAAACTAGACCAGATGAAATTCTGCAGGAAGATCCCTTTTATTTGGGAAATCCAAGAGGCCGCATGAAGGAGGTGGCCTTCCAGCGTGGCTTTGAGCCACTCCTTGAGGCGCTAGGAAGCCACTCCTTGAGGCGGGAGTGGTCGATGGCGCCAATGGTTGAAAGCGAGTGCTCCGTGCAGAATGGGGATGTAGTGGTGACCTGATCACATCCTCCAGAAGTTCTGACTGGGGCGGGCTGGCCTGCTGGTAATAGGGCAGATTGAGGGGCCTCCTGGGGCCCCCAAACCTGCATGCTCTAGGGGTTCTTCTGTCCACTGCATAAAGGCAAAGAATTCTCTGAGTGTGAAGAATTTTAATAGCCTAGTGCATAGAGAAAGAAGAAGAAAGGATACAGTTTCCAAATGAAGCACCCAGAGTTACCCATTTCCTAGTGGGTTAATGTTCAGCAAACAGGGTTGGCCTAATGCAGGACCACTGAGGCTCAAAAACTTGCCACGTGTCTAAGGCACGTATGGCAGGGACCACAGGGAAGGGCCAGAGAGGGCCAGGCAGTTTGAGACGAAAAGAGCAAAATCGCAGTAGACATCAAGCTCAACCTGCCGTCATCAGCCTCCCTGCCAGCCTCTCCCCACATCTCTTCCAAGTGTCTCTGCATGTTTTGATGCCACAGATCTCCTTCCATGGTCCCCGAGGCCCTGATGCCAGCCCAAGGCTGACAAGGCTTCTTCACCTGTCTCTGCTCCGTGTGACTCCTCCAGGTCTTCTCCACCCTACAGTCCTTCCCAGCTTCCCCCTACTCGGCTTTACTCTCATCAGGTGGGGCAGGGGACATGATGATACTGTTGCACTACTTTCAGGCAAAGAGCAGGTTGGGAGGGTGAGCTGGTGCCCAGGGCCCCTCAGGACCCTGAGACGCAGCCCAGGCTGTCCAGAGACCCTTCCTGTTCTGTGATGGGGAGTTCGACATGGGGTCATGCTGGATGAATTATGGAAAGGTAGGAGTAATAAAAAATCGGGGGGGGGGTCGACCCTTGTTAGAGGGATTAGCTAAATACTCTGAGGGAAGGATCGAAAGACTGGGAACAATGGTGAGAAAGCAAAAGCATATATATCTCTTTCTGACTTCAGTTGTTTTGAAGCCAGATGTCTTAGTGTGAAGCTATACTTTTTAATTCCTTATATGCCCAGAGGAAAACAAAAGCTAGTAACAGATTGATTAATGCCATATGGTGTAAGATTACACTGCATAATGTTATTAGTACGATTTACTATTCTACATTAGCTTGAACAAGACAAAAACTTTTAAGGCACTGATTTTGCATTTTGACCTGTTAATCCATTTCAGGGAATAACCCTGACGAAATTAACTTAAAAAAGGAAAAAGTAGCTATTTATATATAGTAATTATTATCATAAGAAATGAAAAATATTGGAACTCCACTTGCATACATATTCAAGAATGCTTAAATATGTTAAATAAATGTATTATTTGCCGTAAAAATTATCAATTTTTAGGTTTGGTAGTTAATGTGGATATACCAATAAATTCAGGTTCGTGAGAAAGAACACAAAACTAATAGGTATGGATTGCATTTTGTAAACATATGTATTTCCAATATGGTGGCCACAGTCTTCAGAGTGGGTTGGGAAAGGTGGGGTCTGGGCTGAATCGTCTCCATTTTTCAGACGCTCTTCACCCTTGCCAGCAAGCATGCTTCTAGAAGAGACCCCTCCAAGGAAAGCCTGCACCCCCTCCCAAATGTGGCCAGCAAAAGAGAGGCTGAAGTCACCATAACAGCAACTGGAAGGTTTTGCTTCTGGCTGGAAGCGGACACGAGTTTTTCAGCAGCTTCTGGGCAGTTTTTGGTAACTACCCCATTTCAGAGCTGCAGTTGCTGAGACCATTGCAGCTTCCTCTGACACCTGCAGCTTTCTGATTCTCTGACCATTTATTTCTTCCTGATCTTTACTTCCGGAGGCCTTCCAGTGGTTTTGAAAGCATTTAACTTTCTGAATGAAATCCTGCTCTTCTTGGAATACCTAGCATGATGTTTGATTTTCTGACCAAACTGTGACTGACACAGAATGTTTATAATCCCTTTGCTTGCTTGTCCCATAATGTTGATGAGACAGTTGAAATACATGTTCAACCATTATCTCACTATTTTCCTCTAGGCTAAATATATTTTTACGATATATGTGATGTATATAGCATTCTTACCTGGAACATGCGAATATTTCTATCACCCCTACTCCGCCCATAGCACCATTAGTTGGTAACCCTGGCTTGGGCTCCTTACACGGAGTGACAGGAGAGCTCCACAGAAATTGTCATAAAAGTAAGAAAGTGAAAAGTAGCTCTGATTGCGTCTACATACTTAGTGCTTAGCTGGAAAACATAATGATGTGTGCGTGTTGTATTTTTAGTGGATCACGTGGACCAATTTACAAACCGATGCGAAAATCTATTTCTAGCAAATGAACAGATGAAGATCGGAGCTATCTTTGACTGGACACGATCAACATTGCTTTGGCCAAAATAAAAAAAAATAAGCAAACAAAAAGTCCCCGGAGTCTGGGTTAGCACGCCGTTATCGAAAGATGCATGCGTGTGTGAATCGGTGCGTGTGTGTGCACGCACATCAAGTTACACGCGTGACACTTGGTCTACCCTCAGGCAGCCTGGAATGCTGCATCTTTCCCTTTGCCTCCTCCCGAGCACTTCAGTTGCAGCAGGACATGACACACGAAGTGCAGCCAAGCCTAGAGCAGTGCCAGCCCTCTCCGGGTTTGCGCTCAGGCACCAGGGCTCTGTAGGGTGTTTGCCAAAAATGGCCAGCAGCAGCCCTGCCCTCTCTGCTACACCCTGCGCCAGGTGTCCTTGCAACAGTGTCCAGCAGAATATGCCATCTGTTGCTCCCCTGTTCGGTGCCAGGCTTGCTCGTGGGGTGGTAGAACACGTGATAGAGGCAGAGACTGGTAAAGTGCTTCTGTGTGGGGCTGATGCCCGAGGCCCTGCGAACGCTGTCATTTGAGTGCCCGTGAACTGGCCTGCCAGCGATGCGTGGCCTCGTTGCACACGGTGTACCACCCCACAGCGACGACTGACCTCCAGACGCGTCAGCGGCGCTCCCTAGGCTGAGTAGACTGCAGCCAACCTCTCGCGGAGCCCTCTGCCCCAAGGCCATGCCCTGGAGGTAGCAGCGGCGGATCCCGGGCAGACAGCCGCCCTGCTGAAACAGAAGGGCGGTGGCTATTCTAGGTGATTCCACCGTGAGTGGTAAGCATGAGGCCAGGTGAAGGGTTGTGAGCCTGGGGCGGATGGGAGAGCCCATTCTCTGCCCTCCCACAAGCACATGAAATAAGAAGCAAAACCCAAATGCCCTAGTGACAATTACCAACTGCAAGTGATGCCCCCTGGCTTAGGGAAAGAACCAGAAACTCAACGTTGAAGACTCCTTTGCTTCCCATGCTAATTAGAAAACTGACAAAGGAGTAGCTCATCATCCGATAACTATCAAATCTCAGTGAAGTGAAAATGATTTTGATTCATCAAGAAGTTTAAGGAAATTGAAGTGAAGCAGCAGGTGCGTTGTCTCTTCATCCGCGCTGCCACTGTGCTGCCTCAGGACGGCCTGCTGTGGTCTGGCCTGGCCAGGCCTACCTGCCAGCCCCACTTTCTTGGAGTTTCAGCCACATCCAAGTTTTTGAACACCCCCATACTTCAGAATCATGACATAGTTTCGTTTCATTCACTAAATTCCTCTTTGCCAGTGATAAGTAGAAACAACATAGAAAGGAAACACCCTGTGGTCACCCCTCCCCAAGTAACGTCCCTTCCTCCCCTATTACATGCTTTCCTGCCAGTCCATCGCAACAATTATGCAGCCAGAAATGCACAAGAAGCTTCACCTCCACACCCCAGGGCTCCCCGTCTCACTATTAGTACAGGGAGCGGGGGTGAGTGGGGGCGGCCTTCCCAGGTGATGGGCAGCCATTTGGAGTCGCTCAAACAGGGGCGGGGTCCATGCCAGGCACCAGGAGCCAAGGAGGCCATTTGCAAGTGACCCATGGTCAAGGTCGATGTTCATAGTCAATTTTTTTCCCCCTCTTAAAAGACACACTCTCTTCTGGCTTTCTAGAAGGCAGGAACCTGCAATGTTATCCTGAATTCTGCAGAGCTGTCTAGCATGGGCTGGACTCCAAGGTGAGACTCCAAGGTGAGATGCTCCTGGGCCCTTCCCAAGGGGAGCGCTGGCTCTGGGGCAGGCTTCACAGTGGACCAGGGGTTTATGGTACCCTCAGGGTAGTGGAACTCCAGATACAGTTCTCCCTACCCCACTGCTAGTCAGGTGGATCTGGAAATTCACGGTCAGCCAAATTTCTCCCTGGAGATGGAGGTTAAAGAATGAATGAATTGTGGACAGGTGTTGGGTAGATACTCACCTCATCAAGGATTCTCCTCAAGGGGAACTTTGCAACGTATTAAATTGCTGGAGACAAGGCTGGGAATGAGGTTGGGTGGTGATAAAATAGGAAAATGGAAATCTATTGCCTGTGACATTGCTTGTATTGTTGCCCGGAATTCTGAAACAGCTCTTGCGCAAGCATTTCATTCTCACGACGCCTGTGTTTTTTCCTCCTGAGTAACTTGTGGGCTCCTTGAGGTTGGGGCAGTCTGTGCTTTATCTCTCTGCATCCTTCATGTTGCTGGGCACAGTGTCGCTAGCTGGCAAGCTCAGCAAGACAGGTGACGTATGCCTTGTTAGCTGTGATGTCTCTGGTACCTAGTAAGGGATCCGGTGCATAGTAAGTCCTCAACAAACACTGGTGAATGTGTGCCTAAATGTGGCATCAACCACCTAGGACAGCTGTTGAGGAGCAAGTGAACTGATGGACAAACCCATGAGGCTCAAGAAAGGCCTGGCCTCTGGCTTCGGTGCGCTGGAAAAGCCCAGGCTTGTGAGGCCAGAACTGCCGCCTGCCCTCCCCCCCCCCCATGCTTCCTGAGACCACCTATGTTTGCCCCCTTCGTTTACAGAGGCAGACGATTCTGGTACCTTGATTTTCACTACGTTCTGCATCTGGTTCACCTAGTTATTAAAAATTGCTTCATTCACTTTCGATTCATTTCCCTCCTCTGCTTCAGGCTTCCATTTGCCACTAATGGGGCTCGCTGTCTCCAGGCTTCAGGTGACACTCCTTTGAAGACCTTGGAACGGTTTCCATGGTTACTTCTTCTGGAATTCTCCCTTTGGAAACCTGGCGTTCTTTCCTTCAACTTCCATCTCAACAATTTAAATACACACCTTAGGCTCTTGAGAGCTTGAACACTCTGCCTAGAAGCTCTTCAAACCACAGAGAACACCAATCAAAGTCTTCCTATTCCTTTTCTGTTTTATGTGGTGTGGGGGAGGGAAGAGATGATTTAATGCAGGAAACCCTGAAGCCCCAAGATCCAGAGATTTCCAGGAAAAAACAAATGGCCAAAGCCATGATCTCCTTATTCCTGTTGGATTCTGATTACAAACTGAGCATGGCCACCCTCGTCAAAGCTTTGCCTTCTTTTTTCTTTTTATTTCTTCCTCTCAAAAAGTAAGCCGCAATGTACTGTTGGTGTAGCTTGCTGTGAAGTGTCTTAAGCGTCGTAGTGACTGCGAAGAAAATCAGAAAAGAGTTAAGACTAGTGGCGATTGGGAGACAAAGACGATTGATTTTCTTTTCGAGAAACTTCAAAAACTAAACACATTTCTGAATTAAATGTTAATTTGAAAATCTACCATGCTTTTTTCCTTCCGAGATTATTATCCAAGATCAGGAGAGCAAGAAACTTCTAGGGAGTCAACTTCTGAACCAAACTCAGGTGGGATCCAGCTGGCTGCACCTATGCCCAGTGATATAAAAACAGCCCAAGGGAGTACCTCCTTTTAAGACTCCCCCTACCTGTCTGTGCTCTCCTCTCCCCAGGCAAGGCCTCATGCTTCCTCCAAGCAGCCCCGGGCCCCAGCTTCCAAAGGCCCAGCTGCCAAGCCAAGAAGAAGCCAACCCTGGTTCTTCTGCTTTGGACGATAGACTGTGTATGGACTGGGTTTGTGGGGGTGACGATGTTCTATATCACCTATCGGGGTGCCCAGTTTTCTTCTGATGGACATAGTGGCAGAGTTTCCCATGCCAGTAAGAGGGAAATTTTCCTCAGTGTTGGAATATTTTCCAATTATCTGCGTCTGCCATGACTGTGATTGTTCATTTGGCCAAAGTCATTCATGTGGCCAAGCTCAGGGATAGTATGGGAAGTAACTACTCAAGGCCTGGATACAGAGACATGTGAAAATTATTGGGGGTCATTACTAACATCCCACCACACCCCCTGAGAATGTGGGGGCATGGCAGCTAGTTTCAAAGTCCCCTTTGCATATTTCCCCCATTAGGCCTAAGGGCCTTTATGAAAATAAGGACATCGGGTGTGACATCCCAGAATTCTCAGCTTGGATGTGGATATTGGTTCCTCAAAATATGATACTAGGCCTCTGTCAGAGTATCTGAGTATATGAGTATATGCTGCTTTAAGAAAGTGAAGCCCTTGAAAATTACTCCATTAGCAGTAGCTCCTAACTCCTAGCTCCCCCCAGAGTTAGGAGGAAATTAGCAACTCCCCTTGGATTTTGCCAGAAGCGTACCTTTCAAGATAAATTCCCACTTACACAGAGACACAGAATGTTGCTTGTAATTGCACAGGATGCTCAAATCCCATAGAACCAAGGAAACTTTCACACAGGGCGAATACATACTTTTATAAAAATTCTCCTGAACCCAAAAGAATTTCCCATAGGCACGATTATTTAAAGGGTATCTGATGGTTTAAAGTAATTCATAGGCTACCACTCCCTCAGGTTTATCCAGCACACATCCAAAAACTTGACTTGATTTGTAAAAGGCAAAAGATTTATACGATCTGAAGAGAAACCAGAGTATTTGACTTGATTTTGTTAGTTTGCATTTCAATGTAGGAAAAATTAAGTTTCCACCCAACTTTTCAGGAATCGCATTAATTAAAGACCAGATGGGCTCATTTCAGTGTGCTCCTGCGTCTGTTCAGGCTGATGCTCACAGACATTATGGACATAATGACCGTGTGCTAGAGAATGTGGCCAAGGTCAGCGAGAATATACGGTCACAAGGAACATTTGTGAGCAGGTCCTCTGAATGGTGAAATGATTCTCTGCCGGTTTGGAAAACTAAGCTCTAAGCACTTCATCACAGCATTTCAGGCGCTTTCGGTTGCAAGTGATAGATGCCTCAACTGCCATGGACCTCGATGGCTGGCTGGGTTGGCTCTAGGGTGGGCGGCGAAAGTGGCTCCAAGATATGGTGGTGCTGGTATAACTCTCTAAACGTCCCTGCGGCTCCCTCATGGTTCCCAGAGGATTGTGACAATTCTGGGTGTCCTGTGTGTGAGAGAGTGCTGAGGGGTAGAATAAAAAGAGACCCCTTTCACGAGCAAAGCAAAGCTTCCCAGAAAGCTGCAGTAGACGCCCCTAGGTCTCGCTGCCAGAGCCGCCCAACCCAACCCGACCAGGTCTAAAGCAGCCACTGGCAGGGAGATTCTAGGACCCAATGGACTTAGACCAAAAAGGATATCATATGTCTCCCTTGCTCTTGTTCACCTGTGAAGGACATAGCTTCTTCCTCAAGGGCTCAAAACACCGCTTTGTTCTTGGTAAGAAGGAAGGGAAGCGAGCGCTCCAACTGGCAATCCAAGTGCCCACCACAGCTCTTCTCCGAACAGCTCATTCGGAATAGTAACCCGACCTTCACCGCAGAGGAGGAAGCAATTTTATTTTTGAATATTTGCTTTGTTTATTTATGCATATAAGAACTGGGGTTGAGAGGACTCCCCAGAGACAGAGTGGGGAGCACAACAGTGTGTTGATTGAAACACACTGCTGAGGGGAGTAGCAGGAAGACAGGAGAGGTCTGCTGCACCCTGTGGGTCAGCTTCCTGGCCGGGGCTTGAACTCAGGCCGCAGTGGCTGGTGATAGCTTGATGGCGCTGAGACTTTAACCCCTGTGCCACTAGGGAGGCCCCAAAGCAGCAATTTTATGCTAACATGAGTCAAATGGCATGAGAGCTTGAGAGGGAGTTTGGTAGGGGAGCAAGAGAGTGGGGCCCACTTAGAAAAGAGCCCCTCTCCCTGGCACAGCTGGCGCGCTGACACCCTGCTTATGCCGCACAGCCCTTTCAGGGTGCTTTGACCCACTTCCGGCCACTGGTGCCTGCCTCTTTGTACTTCTTCCTGCCTCAGGAAAGATGGAAGAAGTAATTCCCTCCTGGAATATCCTCCAATTCATGACTCTCATGGAATATGAACACCCCGCTACCTTCAACCCTTGTTTGAGAACAGTCTGAACTGGGGACTCCCAGTTTCTCAGTCTTCCTGCATGATGGGGCTCTAGGTAGCCACGGTGGCAGCCAGCTCCGCACCCACCGTCCTTTGTGACGGCCCTCCTCGCCCTGCTGGACTCTCCCATGTCCCTGTGTCTTGCTTGCACCTCAAATAAATTTGCCCCCCCAAAGTCTATCTTCATGGTCTGCTTCACACCAGTATTTTGTCTTATCACCTCAGCTGTCCTAGGGGGAGTAGGGATCCCCAGTGGATAGATTTGGTAACGTAATCAGGAGGCCACGTGACCTCTTATCCGGCTGGTAAACAGCCCACTGTTTACCAGCCGAAAAGAGCGTGGCTTTCACCCAGGGAACCCAGACTTCAAACTGAGCCCCACTCAGTTTGAAGTCTGGGTTCCCTGGGTGAAAGCCACGCTCTTTCCCTAATGATAATGTGTGTCTTGGTGATATGGGACAAGACACTAGCGCGAGGACAGGTGGCCTGCGTGGAGCAAGACTCGTGGGGCTGTCACAGCACGTGCTTACAACTGGCTGTTCTAGGATTTTCCATCTCACGCCTTTCCAGGATAAGCTCAAGCAGCTGATGCCATTGACCTACTTGTGAGCACGGTGGGCACATCAGGTCAAAGCGGGTCACTGCCCAGAATGCTCAGGGCACCTGTAGAAAGCTTGGGCCCTGACTTCAGACTCTAGTTGGAACCAGAATGGAGAAGAGAACTCAAGCTCTGACTACATGGAAGAACTTTCCAGGGAAGAACTTGACAAGTAATGTCCTCGGCCATGGCTGAGCTATTGAGACAACAGAATGGGCACAGTAGGAGATGGATTTTGGAGTCAGACAGTGCTGGACTAGACGCTTATTTGACCACTTTGTGAGTTTCCAGCTGGCTAGCAGCCTCTGACCTCAGGAGCAAAAATCCACTCCTTTCCTGTGGTCACTCTGGACATCATGGAAGTCTAGTCAGCCTTGGGGGTGCCCTCAGCCAGTGAGGAAGAGGAAGCAGAGTGCATACTGAAACTTCTCCACTCTGCAGTGGGGCGATTCAGAGGCATGTCTAATAGGGTTTCTAAAGGACCACCGCAGACCTGGGCCTCATTGGGCCCAGAACTGTAATCCAGCCATTTATACGCTCCTTTATTGGTTTTTGTCCCTTTTCTGTGTTCCTATTGGCAAATTGCTTCATTTCCTTACACCTGTGAAGTTAAGATCACATCTTCACTACACGATTGTTATACAGGTTAAATGAGCTCCTACATCTGGAGTGACCAGCACATAGTAGGTGTTCAGTAAGAAAATGGCGGGTGGCGGGTTTGATAGCAGACGCCTGAGCAAGTGTGAACTTATACCTGTAAATTATACACGGTTCTGTAAAGCAGTGCTACTTAAGTAAAAAAAAAAAAAGTTACGAAGACAACAACAAAAGAGGACTTGGTTATTCATTTATCCACCCTTTTCTTTCCAGCCTGTAGGCTCCATCCCTGCAGTTCCAGTTCCTCCACTAGGTGGCAGAATATCAACATTCATCATCCGTGGTCGGCCGGCCTCTTAGAAAGAGTAAGCAAAATAAGTAAATTAGAGACCCTGAGGGACTATGGTCAGTGTGATATGAGAAGGCAAGTGTATGATTAAAACCAAGCCAAATAAAGAAAGCAGCGCCCTGAAATTCCTGCCTCAGTCAGATCGGTGTCTGATTCAAGGCTTTGAAAGATAGAGACTTGGACGAATTCCCAAAGCAACACGCGGAACCTGTATGTATGAGAGAAGTAGGCGGAGCCTGCAGGAAATTACTGGGTGCTATTTTCCCATGCCTCCGGTAATCCTAAATCATGGGAGATGACTAGGAGGTGGGGGAATGGCCAAGAGCCAGGGAAAAACCAGACAATCCCATGTACAAAAGAACTCTGGATATGAGTTGGATCACCTCGTCTGCCTTGGGACCAGATCTCTCAGGATTACTAGGTATTCCCTTTGCTGAGACGCTTTGCATCACTGGGCAAACCACACGGGCTGAGGACCCATGAACTACCAGGCTGAAGGATGGGGGGATAGGGTCTTTATCCCTGGGCTTCAGGGCCTTCAGGTTGAAGGTTTATGCCGGGGGCATTCATTCCATGCTCGCCAGGAGTGAAGATGCAGATATTTGAAAGGAAGTAGGAAGCTGTTGTGTTAGAAATGGGCATCAGACGCCTGAGGAGCAGAGATGGGCAGACCACACTCGCGGGCAACCACGTGACTGCACACGGGGGCCTCAGACCCCGGTGTCTATGCAGATGCCCCGGGTCTTGGGCACTCATGAGCTTGTCTTTAACAAGTTCTCAGCCGATGTTGAGGTTGCTGGCTCACCGGTCATATTTTGAGATGTAGAGGTTACGTTATTCTTCAAACCGGTCCTGCTATTTATTTTTTTAAAGATTTACTTATTTATGCACATAGAATCGGGGTACAAGCCAGAGGAACAGGGGCAGTGAGAGGATTCACCAGAGACAGAGTGGGGAGCAGAACAGGCAGATCGACGAGGTACACTGCTGAGGGGAGCAGCGGGGGTGGGGGGGTGGGGGTGTCAGGAGAGGCTGCTGTGCCATGTGGGTCACCCTCAGGGCGGGGATCAAACCCGCTGTGGCTAGCTTGCAGTGCTGTGTCCTGGCTCTTTGCGCCACCAGGGAGGGCTACCTGCTATTTATTTCTTTATCATACATCATTCTTAACCCCAACAACATGAAGGCCCCAGGGTCCCTGAGCTTTGGTCTTTTCTTCTCTGGACCTCAGTGTGTTCATTTTCAAAATGGGGTCTTGGATTAGGCGAGCTAACTAGGGTAGGAAGGAGGAGTTTTATTTAAGTTTTAATTTTTCTTAAGGTAAAATTGGTTTACATTGTTGTTGGTATCTTGGGAGTATAGACCCCTAGCCTCCAGGTGTTGTTACCACAGTGCACCCACCTCCAAAGTACCCAGAATCCACCACCACAGTCCGCTGAGCTCCCTCCCTACTTTGTGCCCCCCCCCCCCCAGTTCTATAGCAGTTTTCAAAGGAGAGTTTTTGAGTTTGGCTTTATCTGATTCTTTGGTTTCGCTATATTCCGCGTGTAAGTGACACAGTTAGTGTTTGTCTTTCTCCTTCTGAAGTATTTCGAGGAAGGAGGAGTTTCAAAAATCGCATTTTAATATTTAGAAAAGCTTGAGTTGTTTTTTAAAATAAAACTACAGAAAAGCAAAGAGGGAACAAATTCTCCAGACTGAATGTCAGAAGGTAAGTCCATGTTCCTAAAAGTTCACATCTCATGAGGCTGGAAGGCAGGCTAGAGATTTTTGTTTTCCTGGAAAGGAGGGTATTGGTTTTAAATGCTTGAGAAAGGCTGGTTTGATTGTCTGGAAGACCTCACCCAGGCCTTACATCTTTCCGCTGAATTGTATATAAACCTATTATGTTTTTATAGCAAATTTCTTCTTTATATTTGTTTTCCCTAAGCCTGGCAGCTTCTTTAAATAGGGGTCTCTTTCTCTACTACACACTCTAGAACATGGCATGCAGAAGATGCTTGGGAAGTCCTTGATGGGGTGAACGAGTCCATGGATTTCTTTCAGGTCTGTCAGAGATGGCGACACCATGAGGTCGAGCCGCACACTGGCTTTTGGAGTCTTCTGAGAGATATTTTTTGGCCTACGTGGTGCTATCCCCTTGCTTTATCTAACGTAATTCCTGCCTCATACAACTCCACTTGCGGTCCCCCCATAACCCTATTAATGAGTGAGAATGGTTCCAGAGCAAATGCCATTTAGTGACACCCAGTGACAATTTTTTTGGGTGGGAGAATTGGTAGAAATTGTGCTTTGGAATCAGAAACATCTGCCCCAATTTGCCAGGGAAGCGGAGCCTGTGGAGCACATTTGGACGGGCTCTGCCTGATGGAGCTTGCCAGCGAGAGGCGGAGGCATCGCTAATTACACGTCTTGCATTATGGGTTGGAAATAGATACACAGAGCAAAAGCTCTGATCACAAAGCCTCAAAACGCGAAGAAAGCACCAGATTTCAAGTTCGTTTACAAAGTTCCCAGCACTGCAGAGCAGAGCCGGCCATACAATTTTTCTTCCTTTTTCATGTGGCACTTAAAACACAGAAGAATAAACCAACGGAAGATCTGGAAATCTACTTGCAAATTCAGGAAAAAAACAACTCCACAGTGGCAAAAAAAAAAAAAAGAAAGAAAGAAAGAAAAAGTGACAACGTTAACGTGATTTTCACTCAAGGTATTAATTAGGAACTCCCTCAGGCCTACGATGTCCTTGAAACGGGTCAGCACCAATACTTTACTTCTGTAAACTTGATCACACTCAGTTAAATTGCTCTTTTCCAGGTAAGCCCTAGTTATACAACAGCCAAAGACACATTTGTAAAAGGGAAAAGTTGTGGAAGCAGCAGGCAGAGAGAGGCCCGAATGGGCAATGCGTGGGGACATGAGGAGCCATGCTCCTGGGTTCAAAAGATGAATTATAATCACGGGCCAGGGAGGCCAATTTAGCAGCCGTCCAGTGAGGTAAAATCCAGTAGAGTTTGGGCAACAGCAGGCTCAAAGCAAACTCTTCATGAGATACAGGTGCCAGTGGCTAAATATCTGGGGTAGAAATACTTGGACTGCACTTCCCAGACCCCTTGCAGTTAAGCCAAGTGACTGAGTCCTAGCCGACAGAACATAAGGTATGGCCTATAAATACTGCCCACACATGACTCTTCATGTTCTTTTCCCTTCTAACTTGACAGAGATATGAAAGTATGACTTTGGAAGCCATGTATAGAATCTAACAAAGCCACAAGATGGAGGAATCTTGGGTCACTACTTCTTGCAGAAGAGCTGCCTATCAATGAAGATTCAATGTGAGTGAGAAATCTTTCTTGTGCAAAGGCATTGAGATTAGAGCTTATCTGTTATAATACCTTCATCACCTTCATTAAATATATGGTCTAGGGTTGTGTTACTAGAAGGTTGATAGGAAGAACAAAGGAGGGTGCATTTTTGCAATTCCTTCCTGGACATTACCATAGAATAGGGATTTTGTCACACTGGAACATAAATAAATGAAACAGTGATGAGCATGTGGGACACGACATATTGAAGAAGAGAAAACCTTTTTGTGGAGTAAGAATATACAATATATGGCCCTCCCTGGTGGCGCAGTGGGTTAAAGCACAGCATTGCAAGCCAGCCACAGCCACTTAAGTGCGATTTCAATCCCCACCCTAGGAGGTGACCCACATGGCTTGGCAGACCTCTCCTGTCTCGCCCACTGCTCCCCTCAGCAGTGTACTTAGTTGATCTGCCTGTTCTGCTCCTCACTATGTCTCTGGTGAATCCTCTAACCGCCCCTGCACCTCTGGCCTGTACCCCAGTTCTGTGTGCATAAATAAATCTATCTTTAAAAAAATATATATACAATATCTGTCTTTACAGTTTTGAACGTGTGTCACAAGGAAAAAGGTTTAGACTAATGCTGTAGATTTCCAAAGAGCAAAGCTAGGAGCAAGATTTCAGCTTATAAGGAAAATCTTTCTGATAAACAGCACTGCCCCAATGTGAAATGACCTAATCAGGTAACCTCTGTGACTGATCACTCAGTATCATTTATTTAAAGTACTAACTTTATTGTAAGTGTCTGGAAACACATTTTGTAACAAACCTATGTTGGCTTTTTGGTTCTTACACATCTTACCCACTTTCTTCCTGTCAGCCCCTTTTCTATTTTTAGGAAGTCTCTCATAACCGAGACAACTTTCTGCCCACTGAAGGTTTGAACTCCCTCTTGCAGACTATAGAATTGTTGGAAGCTTCTGCTAACCAGTGTACATTTTCCATGCTCCTTTGCATACAGTTGAGGCCACTGGACTGGTTCTTGCCAACAGAATGGAAATGATATATATCACATGGTCAGGAGGTTCATCAATGGGTGTGACTTTATTGCCTTTCTCTGTCCTCTGGCTGAGCTCAAGGACTTCAAGGCTCAAGATGATAATGGAGCCACAATATGGAAGGAGGCTGGGTCATAAAGAATTATGTGGAATATTGACTGCCAAACAGGAAAAATGTCTGAGGAAAATACTTCTGTTGGTCCAGCCATTAAAAACAAAACCTTGGGACTTTTCTGTTAAAGCAGTTAGTGTTGCCCTAGCGACACAGCCCTGTTGTATGGAGTATAAGTAGGCTGGCGATAGCCATGCTGGCCTCTCCTTATGCTCCCCCCACCAAAGGCAAAGGGGTATAGCCTTCCCTCCGTCTGCCCTCTAGGACAGTCAAGGTTTACTAGCCCACTGAACAGCTGCTCCCAGGATACGGAATCTTCAGCGAGGTGTACCTGGATGTAGGGGGGTTCAAAATCACCTGTGCAACAGTGAGAGCAGACTTGAAGACAGTACTATGCTGGCGGCCACAGGGCTTCAGCCACTTTGTGCGCCTTCAGTGTGCCTCTGCTTGCCCTTGTCTGTAGCTTCTCACTGCCTGTTAGCACGGGGTAGCCTGCTGATGGAGCCTCTGTGCACATAACACAATTGGTGTTTTTTCTCTTGCTTGCATTCATAGGCTCATGGTTTTAATTTTTTTTCAAAAAGGGGCCCATCTCAAACTTCCGTTTTTGTTTTCTTTCTTTTTTCCTTTTTATAAGTGAAGTCTTTTCCTTACAAAATTCACTGTTTGTCTCAGCATTTGATTGCTTTACTGTCTTTCATTCATGATCTGACTGCATTTGATGTTGGCACCACTCAATTTCCTCCTTTTGTCAATGGCCTGTCTAGATACTCAAGTAGTTATCTATTTTCCTTTTATTGACAGTTTGCTCTCTCTCCTAGCTTTCAGTCATTATTTTCTTACTTCCTTTGCTCACAGATTGTCCTTAGCTATCTCTTTTCATGGCCTTTGACTTGCTAGCCTTTCTAGTGTGCCTTTCAATGAGCAATCTGTAACATTTTTCTGATGGGGAAGGGCTTAGTTGTGGAGAAAACCCTGGATTAATTTTCCCAGAGACCTGCTTTTGTTACTTAAAAGATACGTGACCTTGGGCAAATCACTGAACTTGCTTTGCCCTGAGACTTATTTTGCTAAGTGATTAGACTGAGAGAATGTGTGGAAAATGCAGGATCATCACTTAATTAAAGGCCTCATGGAGGGAAGGTAGGGAAGGCAAAGGCAGGAAGCCTATCGCCTGGCCTGGGTGCTCAGGCTGGGACAGCCACAAGTCAGGGAAGGGTAATTCATCAGGGCATCTAGAATACCTTCTGTGATGGAATGGTTCTGATTTTTTTCTTTAAAAAAATTTTTTTTTGCCAACTTGCTATGGTCTGTTTGTCCTCCAGTTCCCGAACCTAGTGGCAGTGCTGCTTCAGCATTTCCCCCAGGCCTCCCATGACACGGGACAAATTAGACACCCACAGCGACCTTAAGGTCACGTAATTTGAGCTCTCAGTGGGCAAGGATTGCCCACCTCTGGGCCTTTCTAACTCAACTGCATTAGCAACTCTCCCACTTCTTCCAAGGACGGCAGCGAGGGCACTGTTTGGTGGTCCCCAACACTGGGCCTCAGTTTCCTCTTCTGTAAGATGGGGTGATTCAGTGGATGCTTCCAGTGGTCTTTCTGTTCCCAGCCTGCTGTGGTGCTGGCCGACGAGCATGGGATCCATGCCACTGCCCACCTGACTATCTTCTTAGCCCTGGATGGAGTTAGCTTTCCTTCCCCAAAGGAAGAGAACACTGCCCCCCCCCCCCATCTTCTCTTCACTGGGAGGGGGCTTGCTGTCGTGGCAACCTGCAGCCAAAGCTCTGAGGCCGACACTAATTTCAGCCAAAGGGACTCGCATATGACCTAAAGAAGGTCAGGGCAGGCAGGCTTTCTCCAAACCTTCTGATTCGTTAGTAGGAAACAGAGTATTTAGTGCTTTGCTAACACTTCACAAATTGTCCCCCTTGTATGTTGGAGGCCACGTGACAAAATAAGAGAGATATGGAGCCAATGTGGTCTAATTTGCGGGTTTAAAAAATATTCTTACCGATAGATTGATGCATTTATCTTAGATGATCTTTTGATTTGGGAAAAATGACCCTGCTTTTAAAACATATTCTCGGAGTGTCTGAACTTGAGCCAAGAGAAAAAGAAGCAGGGAACGCAAGCTTAAAGAACTATTACTATTCAGGTAATAGAACCAAACCAACCACACACTCACCCTGCACACTTATACCCACACTCACCCTTCACTACCATCCCATATAATCGGATGATACTCGAAGAAACGAGTTCTGCTCCCCAGAGTTTGGAAAATGCTGGACTAAGCCTGCCTGTTTGATCATTCCATAGAGGCGCAAGGCCAAGTAGAAAAGTAGTTGGTTAAAGACAGTGGGTGCCGGGGCGGGGGGTGGGGGGCGCTCAGGGAGTGCCCGCGCCAGGCATGTTTGTTCACACGGAGTCTACAAGTCGAATGCGGTTCAGAACGTGGTCGCGCCCTTTAGGTGCTGGCTCCTGTGAGGCAGCCTGGCAGGCGGCCCCCGCCGCGGGCCTGTTCCTCTTCTGAGACTTGGATTAAAGGCGTGTTGCCAGCTGAGACAAAGCTGCAAGGAGCCGTGCACACAAGACACTGTGACCGGGCTGTCAGGCTCTATTTGTGTCTGCCTGAGCTCTTCTGAAAAGATCCTCCTTTCCTGGAGCACTAGGGCCCCCAGACAATAGAGGCATAGCGTGGCGACGCTCCCTGAGCTCGGCAGCAGATTGGAGGTGGGGGAGCGGGGGCTTTCATCCTGGCTGTCACCCACAACTGCTGCTGGACCCGGCCCACTGGCCTGGAGGCCTCAGCCCCAGGGGTGGGATGGCAAAGGGCCTGGGTCATCCCACGGAGGTCCGAGACAGTGAGTCACCATTGCACTCGCCCCCTTCCCGTCCCTCCAAGCCACTGCCCTGAGCCGGGGTTTCAGCAGTTGCCTCCCATGGCTTCCTGCTTCCAGCCTCCCCTCCTATAGCCTTCCCTCCCTATGGCTGATCGTTACCCAAACTCATCCCACAGTGCTCCTCTTAAAACACAAGTACATCCTGGCCCTCTCTGCTCACCCCGCCCCCGGCTCTCCAGTTTGCTTGCTTCAAGTCCCCCACCCCCCGCCACACACACTCTGCCCTGCTTTCGGGTCACTTCTCTAAGCTCATCTCCTATCTGTCGCCCCTTCTCTTACTTTGCTCCAGATGCACTGACCTCTTTGCTCAAACGTGTTGTTTCTATTGGCACCTGGCAGTTTCTACACTTGTCTTCCCTCTGCCTGGAAGGATCTTTCACCAGTACCCTGCATAATGTACTGCGTTACCTTCTGATCTTTTCTTAGATGCCCTTTTCCCAGGGAGATCTTCCCCACTACCTAATGGGAACCTGCCAGCTTGCTGGGACAGTCCGCCATTGCCATAATCAGGCTGCATAACCCAACACACAAACTCTGTGATGACAATAGCCATTTGCTTTTGCACATCTGACTCCACTGGGACTTGACTGATCTGAGACGGATTTAGTGTGTCAGCCCCGCTTGGGACCGCAGGCTGGGCTTGTGTTGTGACCCAGAGTGAAGGCGCTGTGGTTACCGGGGTTTGCACTTCTCACGACAGAGCAACGGACGACAACAGCAAAGCCAAACAGTGAGGACTTGAACTCTGCTTGCAACATTGCATTGGCTCAAGGAAATCACATGACCAAGCCCAGCACGGATGAGTTAGGGAAACAAGCTCTGGCCGCTGTGGGAGGGAAAGAGAATATTTGCTGAACAACCACCCGAACTCACATGTGTGTGCACACAGCCACCCTCCCTGGCTCACCCCCACCTGACTGACCTCTAGTTCTTTTTCTCTTTAGGGCTTGTCTACACCCTCCAGGTGACATGTGTTCCTTATTTATTTTGTTTATTGTCAGTCTTATTGGTTACAGTGGAAGTTCTTTGAGAAACAGTTTTGCTTGTTTCATTTACTGCTGTTATCAGTACCTTGAGGGTGCCCGGAACATACAGATGTGAAATACTTTCTGAATGACAGATTAAATAAGTCAGTCTATTGCTGTGAAGGCTCATTAATGGATGTTCAGAAATGAATCCCAGGATCTTACAACTTCCTGAACAGCACCACCACCTCAACCACGTGCCACTTCCACCACCAACACCCCCCCAACAGTCTCTGCAAAAGACCTGTCTTCTCATGATCGCGAGCATACTATCACTACCGTCACCAATGCCATTGCCATCAACCTGTGGCATCGTCACTGTTCAGTGACCACCAACATCTTCCTGCCACCATCACCATCATGGCCGCTACCATACTAGCTCCACTAGCACCCTCCGTGGGCATCAGTGTTACCACAATCACCATCTCGACCACCTCACCACTGCCACCATCACCTAGGGCACTACCACCTCTACCATGCACCACTTCCACCGGCAACACCCCCCGATCACCATCGCACCATCATTACTGTCCAGTGCCCACCACCCCTCATCGCTGGCATGCCCATCACTGCCTCTATCACCATTATCTCCACCAGACGGGGACGACGGACAGTAACGTTCATGGCACGGAGCTGAGCTCAGGAAGCAGAAGAAGTGATCATTTTGCCCTAGTGGGCTGGCTGCAATGAAGCACCTCAACCTGAGAAAACAATTCCTTTTGAGAGCCTTAAAGTGAACCCACAGCTGTTATACAGTCCGCATGAGCTACAGCTTCAAAAGGGCCAGGGCCGCCATTCTCTTGGACGTCTGCAGAAACACTCACGCCTCAGGTTGCACCTCCTCAGTAGCCCTGGAACTGTCTCCAGCATGTTCCTTCTTCTTAGCCCTTTAAAAGAAAAAAAGGTTGTTTACTAAGTCATTTCTTTCACCATGAACAAGTCCATTACTTCTTGTTGCATAATAATAGACCATGTGACTTCTTGATTAATCTTTTCCATCCTGAAACAAAATCTTTTTTCTGAATTGCTGATGCTTCTCTAGTTTTTTTGTAAACACTGCCTGACAAAAATGTGTGGGTGCTGGAAGGCCCCCAAGTACCAGGGGTAAGATTAAAGTTCATCAAATCTCCACTCCAGATCAGTTCTCTCTGCTTACATCTTTCTTCCACCTCTACTTGTTTTTTTAAACATTCCTCTTTAAGGCCAGATTTCACCTTAATTTTATCTGGCCTGTGACTCTATGATGATTTATTTGCTAAAGTCTCTATGTGTGTATTTTTGCTACAGGCATCCAACGAATTTATTTGAAGTATATAACTAATGAAGATATTCTGCAAAAAGATCTTCCTCATAAAGTATGGTACTTGAGTTGGGGGAGGGTCTGTTGAGAATGGTGCGAAGAAGGAGAATTTTATTTAATTCTTAAATGCAATTTTTCTTTGAAGGGAAGAGATTGCCACTGTTTGGCTTTAGTCCCAAACCTGCTATTATGATGAAACACCAAGAGTACAGTTTATCATATCCTGATGGCAACGCATCTGATTTTGATTCTATCAAATACAAAGAAAAACTGTATTGCTAGAGAGGGGGATGGTTGAAAGAGAAATGTTAGAGCCTCCTGAGAAGCCTTTCTCTTTTGTGGGCATGAGAGAATATTCCAAAGGCAGAGGGAGAAAGATGAAAAGGCCTATACTGTTCAGAAGTTAATAAAGAGACATTTGCATGGGAAGGCACAGACCGTGGTGTGAGTGAGGTTCGGTGTTTGTTATGGAGTCTGATGCAGCAAGATGGCGGACGGCACCAAGTTGGAAGTGAGGGACTGAGCTGTCCTCGCTCAGTCAACTCAAAGCCAGTCAGTCAGATCTGTGTTTGATGGGTCCCATAGTTTTCTTATTCTTCCAGACAATTCTCAACTCTGGTTGGCTTGGGGCTGGGCTAACCTGAGAAAGCTCCAGGCTGAGCTCTGTCTAAGGGCAGTGGGAGCCCTCTCTGCTGTAAGAATCCAGAAGCCAGAGTCCCAGGTCAGAAGGAATTCCAGGTGGTGGAAACCCAAGCAGCAGCAAGTCTGCACGTGAAGCTGAGAAAGCATCTGGTCTGTGCCTAGGGTGCCTCTGCTCAGCGGAGGGTTTTTCCGTGTGAGGTAGGACAACCTCTTGGCAGGGAGGCTGGGATTTGAACTCGGGATGTGCTCCATTGTTAAAAGATTTTGGAAGCAGGCCCTTCCTGTAAAGAGATTCCATTTCACCTGAACAGTGTTCAGTTTAGTTACTTTGGGCCCAAAGAGGGAATTTGGTCTGTGTGGATTGTAATGGGATCTCTGAGTAGGGTGTGTCAGCATTTGTAGAGGGCCCTGGAACCAAGCCGTGTAGTGACCTGGGGCCCTGTCTCCCCATCCT
Source organism: Condylura cristata (assembly GCF_000260355.1). Lineage (NCBI taxonomy): Eukaryota > Metazoa > Chordata > Mammalia > Eulipotyphla > Talpidae > Condylura > Condylura cristata. The sequence goes on from NW_004567128.1 coordinate 6,064,854, forward strand.
GCAGGCTTCTTTAGGGAGAAGCGTCTCAGAAACACAGTAGATCTGCATTGCAACACATTTTCAGTGTTTTGTGGATCAGGCTTGAGAAAGGCCTGGCTGAAACAGAGGCTAGGCAATGTCGCCAGGGCCTTCCCCCACAAGCAGGCTCCGAAGGAGAGATTTATTTGCTGAGTTTATGAGGGTGTACTTAGGGTTAACACCTGTTTGAAGGGAGCGACAGTGGCAGGATTAGGCTGAGCGACAGCGCCAGCACCATGGACACGCCTGTTGATTCTGTGGGGCCCTTGTGGCGTTGTGTGGGTTTCAGGTCAGAGTGCAGGTTTTTATATCTGCATCCAGCAGTCACTAAATGCTTGTGCCCCCAGTGAGGGGGCACACCCTTGCCAGGGGCAACTCTCTTCCATAAAGCGGACTACTTGCACAGCTGACAAATCTCCTGTCAGCTGAGGAACGAGAGAGCCTGAAGGCATCCTGAAGGGAGATTGGGGTGCAGGGCTTGGCACCCGCTGTGATGGATTAGAAAGAGCCAAGCCATTTTCTCTAGAAAGGAGCCAGCTGCACGTGATGTATGAATTTAGTCCTTTTTCGAGTCAACTCTAGCCAATTCATAAAAGATGTGAGTTTACTGTGGTTCAGGGACCGACAATACACAGATGAACAAGATTCCTGCCTTTGCAGGAGCCACGGTCTGGTGGAGGAACAGATGTGTCAGAAATGAACGACCACACAACCTGATTACAGGGCACTGAGCAGGTAGGATGGAGTGCTGGCGGGGCTTGCAGCGAAATGCATGTGTGATACTCCAAGTTCTGTGCAGTATTAGCTAACGAACATACATTACAAAATCAACACATGATCACTTAGGAAAACAATTATTTATTTCATGAAATTTCCCTTTCCCCATTCATTATGGAGAACAGCTATTCTACTGTTGATAATGTCAGACAAGCCAAATTATTTTCCCAAAACACTCGGTCTTCCTCTCAGACAAATGTTTGCTGACTGATGTTTAAAAGAAGGGAGGGAGGAAGGGACATGAGTAACACAGAGAGAAGGAATGAAAATGTCATAGTCTCTTTAGTGGAGGCGAGATTAGAATTAATATTTTCCACCTTTGGTTCAGAACTCTTCCCTCCCCTGCTTCTTCCAGCACTGGACATAATTTCAACCCACAGTAGCTTTCCTTGCATTACAACTGATGCTCTCTCTGCTGAAGTCTTTCCTCTGCTTGGTGAGATGAAACCTCCCAAGACCATGGACCTGATACCGTCTGAGAAGTCATTGTCTTGCCCCATCCTGTGTAGTGTTCTCGCTGAAGTGTGCTGCTGTTCCTGCTGGAAAGCAGGACGAGACAGGAGGGGATAGGTCAGTGGTAACAGATGAAGAAATCTAAGGTGAGTGTTCAGCGTATTTGTCAGCTGGTGCAGTATGGCAACCAGCCAAGTGGGCTGAAAAAAACCAGTGAGGCCAAAGCTGTGCAAATAAGCTGAATACTAGCCTGTTCAGGATGATTTAAAAATTGCAAGTGCTTATCTTTTAAAAAATAATTTCTGCTGTAAACAACATTAATGTTACTGTTGTTCCCACTGAACTACTTACTCGTTCTATTTTATTCAACCATTAAATCTCAGCATTGGCCAGATGTGTATCAAAGGTGAACCAGAGCAAGGATTAATGTGTTACAGCTGTGGGCAGGAGCGCGGCAAGGATGGTAAATTATTGATAGGGCTTCCCATGAGCCTTCAACAGCTGCAAATCTGCGCCCGAGTTTTTTTCTTTTCTAGTTCTTTTGTCACTATAAAATGACACCAACAATTTTTCTTGATTATACTTGATGTTCACCAAAATGATGTTCCCATGTGTACACAAATCAGCTTATTTTTAATCTTCAAAAAATCTTACAAATTTAAAGACATGAAGTCAAGAATGATGTAATAAATACTCATGGTCTCATCTTGCAGAATTACAAATCCTAACGTGGATTTAGTCATTCCCCAACCCCCCCTCAGATTTGGTGGAGAGTTGAAGTTCCTCTTATTAATTCCATGCTTTTCCTTCCTTCTCCGGAGGTAATGCCACCAATTTCCTGTGGCCATCAGGCTCGATGAGTCTCAGTCCTGGTTAGGATCCCAGGGACTCAGAAATCTCTGCTGTCTGGTCTCATGCCTGACAAATAAAACTGGGAAGGGGGGATTTCAAACAGCAGTTTTTAAATTTTTTTCCAAAGCAGAGTGATTTGTATTTACTATGTTAGTATTTTTTCACCAATTCACAAGTGTGTTTTTGTGTCAGTTTCCAACCTCTTATTTTATGTAGACATGGGCAGGTCTCGGCTTTCCTTCTTGGAACTGGGGAGAGCGGGCGACAAAGGGAAGGATTGTAACTCCTCTAACACAGTCTGCATCAGTAGTTTTTAAAGCTCCCCAGGTGATTCCACTGTGCAGCTAAGGCTGAGAACTCAGCCACTGCCTAGCTCATGTTTGTATATTTTTAGTAAATGTGTATCTATCCATGAACAATGCACTTTCTTGCTTGTAGACGTGTGTGTATATTTTACAAGAATATATAAAGTCAGTGTAGCTTTCCTCACCTGTTTTTTTTTTTTTACTGCACATTAGGTATTTTTCAAAAATTATATTGAAGTAAGTTTAGACTTAGAGAAGTTGCAGAAAGTGTGATTTCTCATGTATATGTTCCAGCCAGCTCCCCTGACCGTTAACATCTTGCATAACCATAGTTCAACATGGAAAATTAAAAGGATAGAATGCTGGAGGCCTTATTTGGATTTTCCATTTCCTCCTGATGTCTTCTCTGGGTTCACGATTCCATCCACAATCCCTCTCTGCATTGTCCGTACAAGGTGTGATGGTTTCTCCGTTTTTCCTTTGCCCTTTTGATGACTGATGATCTGTTATCCTGTAGAACATCCTTTGAGTTAGTTTGGTCTAGTATTTTATCAGGGTATTGTTGAGGTTGAACACTTGGGGCAAGAGTTCTACAGATGTTGTGGTGTGTCTCCTCAGGTCCCCACACCAGGGCTTCATGATATTGCTCTATCTCATCATTGGGGGTGCTAACCTTCATCGCCTGGCTAACCTGTCTGCCTGGTTTCCCCACTGGCACTATTATTTTAACTTCTGTGATTAAACAGTATCTTGTTTCTCATAGCACTTTTGCCCACTAATTTTAGCATCGATATTAGTCTGTGAGGGAGGGCTGCCAAAATAAGATACCCTACATGGAGCGGCTTACACAACTGACATTTATGTTCTCACAGTTTCAGGGGCTGGAAGTCTGAGATCAAGGAGCTAGAGTGGTGGCTTCCTCCTGAGGCCTCTTTTGCTGGCTCGTAGAGGCGTCCTTTTGCAGTCCTCATGGGCTCTTTTCTTTTCATGTGAACTATTAGATCGCACCCTTAGGACCTCATTGTGCCGCAGTGACCTCTTCATATTTAGGAAAGTCTGGTAAGGATATGGCAAAGTGTCTGGCCCTGTAGCCTGAAATGTGAAGGTGGCCCCAGGGCTGATGTTGGCAGGTGATCTCCGCTCAGCTTATAGATCAGCAGTGATGATCACTGGGCTTATTTGTTGCCATATGATACCAGGTTCTTCTAATCTCCTCAGGGGTTTGGGAACTCCTTACCTGACAAGAGTCCTTGTCAGTGTTAGAAGAGCTTGGGTAAGGGAGAGGCAGATAGAAGATGGAGAGAAATTGAGCTTGGAGGTTGACAATACTGCAGTACAGGAGTTTGCAATGCCATTGCCCAGATCGTCCCAATCTCTGGGAATGAAGACACTGGTCAAAGAGCACTTTCTCGGTCCTCCAGACAAGGTGTGGTCAGCGTATGGTTGAGACATTTTTCAGTTAACCTCACAGTGCCCCAGGAGGCCCCAGCCCCCAGGCTGGGAAGCAGGATCAGGAGCCAAGCAGACCCGTTTAGTTTTGGCAGTCAGTTCTGTCATCTGGTGGCGGTAACACTGTGTGGTTCTGATGACATCCTAGAGGTTATGGGGAAGACGGTGTGACGGATCATTGACATCTCTGGGCCGGCTGGACAGAGGTGGTGTCAGGCATGCTGTCCTTGCCTTCATGTCTTCATGCAAGGTGCTGTGACTCAGAAACATGAGATGGGCTTTTCTGTGTGACACAGCTAATAGGAGAAGCAGGTCTAGACCTGTGGTCTCCTGATTAGAGCTTTAGGCATGCTGTATTTTTCATTTTGCGTTCCACAGTTGCCCTTATTTTTGTCGGGGAGTCTTCTTCCATGCTGGATATTGTGCAGTTTCCTCCATTTAAGAAAACAAAACAAAGCTTATTTGTGAATTGTCTGGTGAATTTAATTGATTGTTGAGACAAGAGTTTCAATTCTGGTCTGCTTCCACATTCATTCTCCTGCTATGACACAGCCAAGTCGTGCCCAAGCATCAGAATTTGAAATTAGGCGGCAAGTTGTTGCACAAAATCCGGTGCCATTCAAGACGACCCTCTGAACCTCCCCCCTTTCTCTTCTTTCTCAGCCTCCACCAGTCCTCAGGCCTTCCCCATTTTAACACTTTTCAGGCATCTGAGATTAATTTCGACTTCCTCACATGCACACCCACACACAGCCCATAAAGTGCAGGGTCCCCCCAGCCTCACTACACTAGACCTAGAAGGGACGCAGGCCTCGTGCAGTCTATTTTCTGAGGAGACGAAAGGGCAGAAGGGAACGAGCTGGAAGTTTCCAACCTTGCAGAGCTGGAAGCCAGTTTCCCAGATGACGGTTTGCCACGTGGATTCACTGCATGACCAGCTCACGCCGCTGCCTGGTGTTGGGAGCTCTTTTGTTCAGTTACTGGGTTTTCATTTTAAGGACTCTCCAGTTTGCCTTTGCCCCAGCACCCTCCTCCTGTAGCTGAGCCTAGGGAGAAGGGAAAGGGCGAAGGCGTGAGAAGATGCTATAAAGAATGTGAATTTTCTGTGTTAATATCAAATATATAATTAAAATGTTACATATTCAGGACCTATTCTAAGCCTATTAGTGCAGGATATTAATGAAGAATATACTCTTCTGCCCGCTTTCTTTTTCTTATTTTTTAAAAAGATTTATTTATTTAAATAATAACTCACTGGCACAGGGCCCGTGAGAGGATTCACCAGAGACAGAGTGGGGAGCAGAACAGGCAGATTGATGAAGCACCCTGCTGAGAGGAGCAGCAGGTGAGACAGAAGTCTGCTGTGCCATGTGGATCACCTCCCTGGCCAGGGGCTGAACTTGAGCTAAAGCCTCTCTGGTGAGCTTCGCAATGCTGCATTTTAACTCATGCCACCAGGAAGGGCCCCTGCCTGCTTTCCTCTTATGCATTAGAATATGGAGAGTTTCCATGTGCTCCTCATTCTTCTCTCTCTTGTCTTCACCCCCAGCAGCATTTTTGTATTTTCTTTCAACTTCCTCAAAATACCAAACCCCTTCCTGGGGCATGACCTTGCCACCTGCTGTTGTCTATGTGTTGACTAGCTCACCCTCTCCTTAGCTCCAACATCTTCCTCACACTATTTTGTACCAACCTAGACTGATATCTTCTTCTCGGGGAGGCTTTACCTAATCACTTCTTTATCCCATGTATCTGCTAGCTTTTTCCATGTAACAAGACACCCCCAAATGTAGTGGCTTAAGACAACCTTTCATTTAACTCATGAGTCTACTGGGCAGGGTGGTCCCCCCATGGGTCTGAACTTGAGCGGTAGGCTGGCTGGTCCCAGAGGACCTCGGTCTCATATCTGGGGGTTGGCTGACTGTCACAGGGTGATAATGGGATGACAGGACCATGTATCTCCAGTCTTCCAGAAGGCAGCACACATAAGTCTATTAATTTGGCAGCTTGGAGTCCAAGAACAACTAGAAAGTTAGCCCCTATGCAAACACTTCAAGTTTCTACATGTATCTATAGTATAACTGCTAGTATCTCACTGGACAAAACAAATCACAAGCTCAGCCCAGACTGAAGGGGTCGAGAAAGAGTCTGCCTCCTGAGGGGAGGAGTCCTGACGCCATATTGCAAGAACATAGATCCAGGGAGTGGGAGGCTTTGTAGCCAAATCTGTGGTCGATAGGACATAAGCAAAGAGGATACGGCAGAGGTTGCATATGGGGCTTCTCTTGCTGTCTTTGACCCCAAAAGTCACTGTGTGGCAAGCCCAGGCTACCCTGCTGGAGAATGAGGCTACATGAAAGGGATCGAAGGTGCCCCAGTGAACAGCCTGTCCGCCACCAGGCATGGAGTGATGCCTGGATCATCGAGTTTCCAGCTACCCTCGCTGCTAGTTAACTACACATTCATGAGAGCTATAATCAAAGGTACCAGCCCAATTCAGTAAAATTACCTGGTCAATGACTAGAATGGCAAGCTACTTAAAATATTTATTGTTTAAGCCACTAGCGTTTGGGTTATTTTGTTACACAGTACCAGTTAACTGGCAAAGGGGTCTGGATTAAGATGAGAAAGCCAGTCCTGGCCCACTGTTAACCTTTCTGGCTGTACCATTCCTGTCCCGCTCTGTCTGTGTCTGTCTGATTTTCTGTTGTGAACTTGTGCATTTCTTTGCTTGGGGACTTTCTGTAGCTGCCAGTCCCCAGCAACCTGCCTGTGCACACAGTAGATTTGTGGACCAGCAGTTCTGGAAACTCATCTCCACTAGGCGCAGCCTTTGACCGTTGACTGATGGATTGGCATAGAATTGCCTCAACTTCCTCACCACAGGGAGTGGGTCATTATTGTGTACTATTCCCCAAGGCTCCCCAGAGAGGTGGAGTTCTAGGGGTTAGTAAAGTGCACTATCACCTTCCTGCTCTTGTTTTCATCCACAGCCTGGCCTGGCCTCACATAAAGCAGGGGAGGCCTGGGACACTCCTTGAGCACCTGTCACAGGCCGAAGCTGCACATGTCCACCCAACAGATCTGTGTGATGGTTTTGATGGGAGAGCTTTTGATATGGTTGCCAGAGATGGATAGATAAAACTTACAGGTGGAACTGGGGAAAGACCTACTTTTAATATTTATAGCAAGAAACGAAAGTTTAATGTATTCATTTTTCTTATGATAGCTTTTTGGCATCCAGTGCAATTTGTGTATGTGTAACTTGGAGTGTAGTTTTCATATAGTGAAATGCACAGTTCTTCAATGCCCTGGCCAACAAACGCTGAAGACACACTGAGCCCCCACCCCAAAGGTCAAGGTAGAGAACATTGCAGGCCTTCCCACATCTCCCTGTGTTGTCAGTCCTCACCCCCCATTAAGACCAAGCCTCAATGCAAGGGGCACTGGGAAGTGCAGTCAGGTAAGAAAGGGAAAGTGAACTGTAAATGACAACTGGTGGTCTTCACCCCAAAGAGCGAGCCCCCAAAGCCTCCAAGGGATTGAATGGGGGACTACTCCATCCATAGTCTGACGAAGAGTGATGTCAGGGCTCAATGAAAGCTTCCCCACAGCCTGGGGCAAGATGCTCTTTCCTAATCCTTGAACACTTTCGTGAAACTGGGTTGCGCTGGAGCTGAATGTGTTTCGGGAGGGAACTGAGCTGAAGTCCCTGCTCCTGCCTCCGCATTTTGTCTCTCAGTGGGAAGCTGAAACAAGTTTCAGTTCTCTCTTTTCCTGGAAAATCCTCCAAGCCAGATGTGCCCTACTCCACCTACTTCCATTCCCCAGCTCTATTTTCTCCCCTTCCCACAGTGTTGCCTGGCTCTGACAGTATGTAATTGAACACAGAGCATTTCCCTCCACTGTGATTAGTCAAACTTCACCCCATCTGCCATGGAATCACCCCTAAAAGATACAGCTCAGCTCTCCAGGCTACAGATTCCTTTGATGATTGAGTGGTGTGTGCTTGGTGTCCCTCCTGGCGACACCGGGTTCTAGTAACAGCACTTCCTCGTGCCTCTTGTTTTATTACTCCCTTCCCCCTCCTCTGCCATGACCTTGACATTGCAATTTCTCTTTCCTTCAGACTCACCATGACCTGTGAGCCAAACCCTCACTGTCAATAGGTTCCCTGGAACACTGTCCTGTCTGTGGCGTATAACCTGACTCTGGGGGCACCTGCATGGTGGTCAGTAGCTGATTAGGGCCACTGAGAATTTTCTCTTCAAGAGAAAAAGATAGACTTTAATTAATCTCGGGGTAAAAATGGTTCATCTCAAAATAAATGATACTCTCTCGCTGCTAGAACAGCTGTTGAAAAAAACACATCTTCTGATAAGTGAGAAGAAAGATAACCTACAGATACTAAATGAGAAGGGAACTTTCAAGAACAAAACACACAGGTGCAGTCGATGTATGAATGCCAGCTCCTCCACTGCCCCTGCCTGTGGGCTCGCAGAGCTGCCCGTCGGGGGGGTGGGGTCCAGTCCTTCACTCTTTGAGTCCAGTCTGGCTGTGTAACCTGCTTTGGTCAACATGACATTAATAGTCATGAATACATCAGAAGCTTGTGCCTGGGTACCTACACTTTTGTGGCTCACGGGACCCCCAGAGCCCACATTGCCTGCCCATTGATGAGAGACACATAGTTGCTCCTGTTGCCCTTGCCAAAGCCAGATACCTGAGAATGGCCACCCTAGGTCAGCTGGCTTCTAGATGCCTCACTAGCTGCCTACAGGCAAAAGAAAAATCTTAGCTCAGACCACAAGATAAACCTCAGAATCATGACATTTATAAATAGTGGCTGTTTTTAAGCCACAAGTTTTGGAGTAGTTTATTATGTAGAAAAGCTAACTAATACCATTGAACGAGAGAGAGAGAGAGAGAGAGAGAGAGAGAGTGAGTTTGTATGTGTGTGTGTGTGTGTTATATCTTCCCTCTGTTATGTCTTCCCTCTGCCCAGAGCAGATGTTCTCAATATGCTTTGAAATCAGCACAGTTCAGGTGAAGCCTCTGCTTGGACCCTCTTTGCCAACTCAAAGCTCCATCAACAAACACACAGAGAAGGAGAAACTGGTCAATCCCATTCTCTCCTGCCCCGTTTTCCTGAACTGGGAGCCTGGCCAAGCAGAGACTTGGTGCATCTAAAGACAGAAGGCACCTAGAATGGGTCATCCCCTGCATGTCCCTGGGGACAGTGCTCTCTGGAAGCCCCAGCAAGAGGGCTGGAGAAAGTTCTGGGTGAGGAATGGGTGTGGGCACTGAACTTCCGTCCTCCTCCTCATGGCGTGCAGGTGCCGGAGTCTTACTCCCACCCACCTTAGGCCACAGGTGGCTCATTGCTGACGATGTCCTGGAGACAAGTCTGGGGAGCGCTCTGATGCAGCAGACACCCTTATTGGTTTCTAAAACCACGAGGTGGCATTTGAGGGGTGGGAGGTATCATCTCTAGTTAAACAAAGCCCACATGGGTGACTCTGTGTTTCATATTAGTTTTCTGTTTCCATAGACATAGTTGGCCTCGTTTTACTTATCCATATCGAATACACTGTTTTTGTTTTGGAAGAGACTGTAGTTTGGTTCTTAGGTCTAATGTGGCTGACTGGCAGGAGGATCTTTTCCTCCCCATTTTCCTTTTTCTCTCAACTCTACATGTTTTAACTACGAAAATCACTTCAAAAAAGACAAACAGCTTCATTGAGGTCTAATGTAAATACTAGAAAAGGCTCCTGTTAAAAGTGTCGAGCTGTGCAACTGTACCTGGTTAGGGATGTATCTTCCAGTCACCTGGAACAGATCGACACGTGGCAACTGTGCCAGGCCCGGAGGAAAGCACTGATGCCTGTGGGCTGTGTTACTCATGCCACGTGCGGCTGCTGCCCCATGAAGGAGCCATGAGTGGGTGCGGGTTGGAGTTGCTGGACAAAGGGGAGGCGATGATGCGGCCTGGGCCAGGGGGAGCCCAGGGCCTGCTGACACGGCGGGTCCAGCACAATTGCCTGGACTAGCTCCCAACAGTGTCTGCTGCTGCTGTGCAAAGCACCCAGGTTTGAACGGCAAGTGACATGTCCGCTTGCCTGCATGACACAGCCACGTCTTCAGGAAGGACAGGGACCACGCCTGGCTCCCACAGACTCTGCTGGAGTCTGCCAGCAGAGACCCAAGTGAGCCAACACGCCAGCTGTTTTCAGAAGGAAGGTGGCTTGGAACGAAGTGGGGGGAAGCAGGGGAAGGCCATTTTGTGTCTGATTCCAAAGACGGCCGGAAGAGCCTCATTTTAAAAGCCCAGGTCAAAGCCCTGTTCAGTGTGTCCCCTTCATCTAGTTGGGGCAGCTCTGGGCCCCGTGTGCCAAGGCCTGTCTGCTGCTGCAGGCTGCCTGCGGGCTGTGCGGGTGCAGGGAAGCCTGAGTGTGAATCCACAGGCTTGGCACCACCACTGCTCAGAGCTGCGACCATCGTGCGTGTTCTTTGCTTTTTTTTTTTTTTAAAAGATTTATTTATTTATTTATAGCCAGAACTGCAGTACAGGCCAGAGATGCAGGGATGGTGAGAGGCTTCACCAGAGACAGAGTGGGGAGCAGAACAGGCAGATCGACGAAGTCCACTGCTGAGGGGAGCAGCAGGGAGACAGGAGAGGTCTGCTGCGCCATGTGGTTCACTCCCTGGCCGGGGATAGAAGTCGCACCGAAGCGGCTGCCACTATCTTTCAGTGCTGCATCCTAACCCATTACCCACCAGGGAGAGCCTGCTTATTTCCTTTTTGGGGAGAGGAAACCAAGCACTTGCCACCAGACATGCCTCCTTTATGGCCTACTCCACCGCGTCTGCTACAAGCCTCCGGGGCTGTCGATCCTGAGCATAGTCGTAGCCACGTGATGCACAGGCGCGCAGGCGCGCAGGCGCACAGGCTCAGCCTCGGGAGGCTTGGCAAGCGGGACCAAAAGTTGAAGCCAGAGTTCGGCTCTATGAGGACACTTTCACACCCAGAGGCCGGGGTGGATTCCTCATTCCCAGTGTGTCCAAAGATACTCAGCACCCCTTGCACTCGGCTCTTAAATTCCCCCAGAGAAGTTGCCCTTTTTGTTTTCCTTCGGATTTTAGAAATCCAGTGAGGAGACTTCTTCAGTAGTGAGGCTTGTTAAGGAAAGCTGTTTAACTTTTGGTGGTGGCTGTGTCTTTTCCTTCCAGTATGGCAACTGCTACGCTGGACACTTCAATGCCCTGTCCACGATGATGATGGATGTTTACATTCTCCACTCCCATCTTTTCCAAGCATAATTTCAACACGTGTCCTTTTGAAAAATCCCCACAACAGTCAGAAAATGTCTTAAGTAGAAAATGTCTTGGCCAGCTGTTCCGGAGTAGGCTGATAGTAGATGAGAAGTGGTCGCATTCAAGAAATGGACAGAGGATAGAATGTTAGTTGGCAGACAGGAGGGGGCACCTTCCAGGAAGGGATGCAAAAATCAGATAGAGCAGTGATTGCAGGCTAGGCCCCTGGGCTAAATGTGGCCTGCTGCATTTTTGTGAATAACGTTTTGTTGGAACACGGCCGTGTTCATTCACTTATGTGTTGCATGCTCCGACAGTGGAGTTGATAGATTCTGAACAGATTGTATGCCCCCACCCCAAGTCTACAAAATTCACCACCTGGACTTTTGTAGAAAAAGGTCGTTGAGTTCTAGCATAGACCATGCTGGAGGCAGAGATGATTTTTTTTCTTTTTGGAATGAGTAGTCAGAAAATGCGAGTTTGAACAGAAGGGGTAGAGTTTGATAGCCATTTAGCACAAAATAAGAAGCAGGCTCATGGGGAATGAAAATACCCTTTCTCAAGGTGCAGCAAACTCAGTCTCAGACCCAGAGAGTAGGAATCGGTGGAATGGATACTGCTTACATTTACTGAACACACCTGTCCTTATGCATGTCCATCCGTCCATCCATCCATCTGTCCATCCATATGTCTTTTCATTGACCATACTTTTATTTATTTTATAGAATCATTTTATTGCTCAAATAAAATATGGCCACTGTAGAGAAAAGGCTCTGTTAAAAATATGGATGAGAAAGAAGAAGCCCACCCATGGTCCCATAGCCATAAATAACCACTGCTACATGCTGGCATGTGTCCTTGTTTTTGTTTTTCCTACACTGAAAAGAAAGTCTTTAAGTAGTACCTACCCTGTGTCAGGCACTACGATAAACACTGAGGATACAAAAGGGTGGAAGTTTGATCTTGCCCTCAGGGATGGAGAGCTACTTATGAAGTGCAGGGTAGGAAGCGTTGTGCAGTCGCAGGGTCACTGGGAAAGCCAGGAGTGTGATTCCTGTGCGCTTATTCTTTTTCAAAAGTGTTTTAGCGATTCTAGCTTCCTGCCTTTCTGGATGGTCTTGTACTAATTACCTCGAACTTTTCTTTTTTTGCTGCAATGTGAAGAGTAAGTACATTAAATCAGGGTGCAGAGTCAGGTCATTGGCTTCAGACAGAACGTGAAGCTGATGTGGCTCCACACGTACTCACTGAGTTTCTCCCTCCTCGGCTGCAGGACTCTCAGCCCTTTCTTGGAGGATGCGCTATCACCTGCTTGCGCTGGGGCAGCGTGGGGATTGGATGGCTTTGGTACGCTGAAGACAGAGGTTGCCACCCACCCACTAAGTCAGTCACCCAGTTGCAGTGCTCTGGGGGGTAGGTTCGACGCTGACTGGAGCAGAGAAGCAGGACAGTCACACGCCTCCCTAGTTGCCACTTGCAAGAGAAATGGCTGCCCAGTGGGCAGAAAACAGGGCCAGCGGGCCAGCGAGTGAGGCCCGAGTGGTAAGGAAGGGGTCTCCGGGGCTGAAGGGGCCAGAAGAGATCCCTGAAGCAGATCTGTCTTCACCGTGTCTTCCCGGGGCTAGCAGGAGCAAGCAGCCTCACTGCAGACAGAAGGGGGTGAAATCTCCCTTTAAATGCCAGGGAGGTGCTTTAGCTCCCAAATTCCACTGGGGGTCATGTGAGGGTGGGGTGGGGACACGTCTTACTCTCCCTTTCTCTGAAACAGGCACAAAACCACCCACAGAGTGAGTGAGGCGCCTGGGAAATGCAGGACGACCATAAATGAAATGACAAGATGGCTTCCGAAGGCTTCTTGAAACCTTGACTTCTGCACCGCGAGCTCACCGCTGCGCACCGCTACTGCTGGGGAAGGGCCCAGCTAGCGGGATGCAGAAGGGACAGGCGGCCTAGGAGCAGAGGTGGTGAGATTCACTGTGGGAGTAAAACCCCGGGCAAATTGCCTCTTGTTAAATGTGTGTGTTGGGCTGAGTGTCAAAGCAGTTCATCCCAAGCAAACAATGGTCTTGCTGGAAAATTCTCTTAACTGCTCCATTAAGAGCAGTTCTCTTAACTTCTCTGTGCCGCTATTTCTCTTGGCAAGATGGCGAGTCGATGAGGAAGGGTTGGTGAGTGGGAGGATACTTCATTCTCTCTTAGCTTCCTTGGTCCAGCTGTCCCCTGACCAGTTTGCAATGATTTCTTCACCCAGTTGACCTTCCAACTGGCGGCGATGCTCATGGCGACCTCACAGGTGTTCCACAGCCCTCACTTCTGTGCCCCTTTCTCACACAGAGCTTTCTGGGTTGGCCTCCTAAATTAACCAGTATATTCCCGTTGCCCCACAGAAATCTACAACAGGTGAACATCACCCCAAGTTGCCAGACACTGGCTTTCTAAGGGAATGATGCTGAAGGGCGCTGCCCAGGGCATTTCAATGGCTTCTCCCGCTTCATCAGCTCATCAGCATCGGTCACGCTAATCAGTGAGTAGACGCTTCATGTTCTCCAGTGTGTCCTGTCCCACAAAACTACAGACATTGCTCCTTGGCAATGTCGCGCTGCCCTCCCAACACACCACCACACAGGAATTGGCACTTTCAGCTACATTTTGCCTGCATTAATGATTTCTATTTTAATACACGTTTCCAACCTCAGTTTTCATCAGTATGAGCTCCTGGTTTCATTTTCTCCTAATTGCAGTAAGATGCCCCAAGACATCTTAGGCATGATGGGTCCTGGGTGGGTGTAAATTGTTTGCTGCTGTTGAAGACACTCTGGGAGGGAACCTTCTGGGAGCTGATAGGAAGTTGTTCCAGATGTCAGAAATCCAATGCCAAAAAATAAAAATAAGCTCCAGTTACTAAACTGATCAGGGTCTGGCATTTCAGAAATAAGAGAATCTCTAGGAGGAACAAAACCTGAAATCTCTGGAAATGGCCCAGCAAATATATGGCTTAGGAGTGTTCTGGAAGCTAGAAGATGGATTGTGGCCATTTAAGGAAACATTTCTCATGTCACATGAGGGATTAGAATTGTAGAAAAGCAGGAAGGGACCTTGGGACTTCTCTTATCCCTTGCCTAATTTTGTGAGTGAGATCACTTAGGTCCAGAAAGATGAAATGACAGGGCTAAGGACACAGAGTGCGCTGATCAAAAAAAAAAGCCCACTGCTTTCCCCACCACCCCAGGGCCTCACCAGGTTGTACAGAAAAGCCAGTTGGTTCCTAGCAACAATTCTTGCTCACGTTCTACTATGGGGCTGCTGGAGAGTCAAGGGAAGGGCCAGAACCCTCAGAGCAACTCTGTGGGAACCTCCTGTAATGGCTCCCCAAAAGGGGGGTCCCCAGGGTCTAGCTAGAGGGCCTGGACGACAGATTAAAAATGAATCCAGGCCCTCCCTGGTGGCACAATGGGTTAAAGCGCAGCAGCTGCAGCTGCTTCAGTGCTATTCAGCGTGAGTTCCCAGCCCCAGAGGTGACCTACGTGGCTCGGCAGACCTCTCCTGACCCGCCCACTGCTCCCCTCAGCAGTGTACTTCATCCATCTGCCTGTTCTGCTCCCCACTCTGTCTCTGGTGAAGCCTCT
>NW_004567128.1:6079747-6121706 GCF_000260355.1 Condylura cristata
TAAAGTATAGCACTGAGAAGCTAAAGCCACTTCCACATGAGTTTGATTCCCGCCTGCCTGGGAGGAGAGCACATGACGTGGCAGACTTCTCCTGACCCGCCCACTGCTCCCCTCAGCAGTGTACTTCATCCATCTGCCTGTTCTGCTCCCCACTCTGTCTCTGGTGAAGCCTCTCACTGCCCCTGCACCTCTGGCCTGCACCTCAGTTCTGTGTGCATACATAAACAAAATCTTAAAAAAAAAGAAAGAATCCAACCTGCTGAAGCAGCATGGGACCAGAAGCTGTGCTTGGCACACCCTTGTGCTGTGGGGCTCCCTGCTGGCCCCGGGCTCTGAGTCAGTCACAGGCTTGAATGCTGCTCTGAAGCTGCTTAGCCCCAAAATAGTGGAGAAGAGGCAGACAATGGAGCAGTTGGGAAATAGACCCACGAGGTCAAGATTCTTTCACCAAATACTTGGTTGAAGTCTAGCGTCACCACCCAGCCCAGAATTCTCCATGTACCGCGTGGCTCTGAACGCATCACCACAGCACCCCTGAGTTCTTTAAGGCTAGAGGCCAGGTTTTCATTCAATTCATTCATTACTTCATGCATTTCTTCAGCAGTTTACTGAGTACCCACGGTGAGTCATGAGGTGGGAGACAGTGGTTGGTGAAGCGAGGGCGAAACAAAAGATGCCGGACACCCCCCTGCGATGCCTACTGCTGGGAACACAGGTCAGGCTCCTACGCAGACTGCTGATTTGTCCGATTCCCTAACCCTTCACTGTCCCTCAGGAGTCTTCTTGAAAGCCAGGGTCTGCTCGGGGCGGAGAAGGCTGTTTGTTCCGTGAAGTTTGATCTGGACTGGGGGGTGGAGTCCACAAAACCCGTGACTGTGGAGTTTGTTCAGGACACTCTTTCCTCCTCTAGCAACACCACCAACGCAACAGTCACCCCATTATTGTCCACCCCAGTCCTTCCCTCCCCTTCTGCCTTCTGTTCTCCATCTCCCATCCTTCCTCTCGGGTAGCTTTAGTTTTGCACAGAATGATTTTTTCTTTAGCAATGTTAAGTATTTCATTTAACCCATGAGTGAGGGGACTGGCAGAGGAACCTGTTCAAGGAGGATTCCAGAGAACAAACACATAGACGAGGCACATTGAAGTGACTGCAGATGGAGGCAAAACTGATTTCTTCCACTGTGGGGAAGGGCCATCAGCTGAACCTCTGTGGACAGGCTTTGCACATCTACAGAACAATTATTTTGTGACCACAAGATGCACAATAATGTGGTGGCTGTGAAAGGCTAGACTTAACATGACCACTACCTGCGGGCCACAGGTGGCCTGTGTTTGTCAATAGCGTCTGTTGGCACGCAGCCACACACCTTCCTTTGTGTACTGTGGAGGCTGCTTGTGCGCTATGTGGCAGAACTAACTAGTTCTAGCAGTCACCAGGTGGCCCATGAAACCTAGAGTCGTGACTGGCCTTTTGCAGAAAAGGTGTCTTGATGTCCCTGCTCTGGCCCATGGCTAGTTCTCCACTGAAGCCCACTTTCCCTGCAGCGGGGATATGGCCTCATTTCCCCACGTTACAAGTGAGATCTCAGATGGGAGTCCGGGCTGCAGGGCTAGTGCTGAGATCAGCAAGCCATTTAGCCCAGACCCTGTTAACCAAAAGTGTCTAAAATATGCCCCAAGCATCAGGTAACCTTGGAAATTCTCTCATCTTTCAAAAGGAAAGTGTTATCTTTAAAAAGAGGTGTGGGAGGCAGAAGGGTAAGAAAGGGGTGACCTGGGCTAAGATAACTCATTAGTTTAAATTTACTTTCATTCTCAGGTGTAAAACTACTGTTACAAGAGCAAATGAATTCCACTGCAGCGCACGTCTGCACAAGGGCACAACTTGTATGTCCCTAAATAAGGAATTGAGCCCGAATCAGAAAATTCTTCAGTTTTGTAATGTTTTCCTCTTGAAGGTTTGTTTTTTGGGAGGGAGCCTGGCTCCCTCCTCCAGGCTCTGCACAAGGCGACTTGCTTTCTTAAGTAGTCAATTTCTTTTCCCTCCTCAGTTACTCTATTTTCTGCTATTTTTAAAAAGGGTGTATTTTTTTATGTGTACAAGAACTGGGGTACAGGCCAGAGGTATAGGGGGTGAGAGAATGCACCAGAGACAGAGTGGGGAGCAGGACAGGCAGATCGACGGAAATACACTGCTGAAGGGAGCAGCGGGCGTGTCAGGAGAGGTCTGCTGTGCCATGTGAATCACCTCCCTGGCTGGGGATCGAACTTGTGTTACAGTGGCTGCAGCCAGCTTCATAGCATTTTGCTTTAATTGATTGCACCACCAGGGAGGGCCATATTTTCTGCTATTTTAAGGCTGTTGAAAGGATTCCTCTCTGAAAGCCACTAAATGGGTTAGTTAGCATTAAAAGCCCTTTATTTCACTGGTATTTAAAATATCTAAATACCACCTCCTCACCCCCCTCATTTTGTGAATGGGAGTGTTGAAAAACTGCAACTATAAGGGAATGTCTGGGGTTAAACCTCCCATCAGACCTGGGAATCAAGGTCTTTAGTATCAGATTGCCTGGGAAATCTTTGTCAAATCCTTTTTTGTGCCTGTTCATAAGTCATACTTCCTGAGTCAGAAGACACAGTGGGTGCCTTTCAGTGACTGAACTGCTGGGGAGAAAATGAATGGACTGTTAATAGGATCGCTCTCGAATAATAGCTAAATTATTAAACTGTAGTGTGCTGGGCGTCACTTCCTTAGTATGGCAAATTAGATTTGAAGGTGCCAGTGGGGACATCTCAGGAATATTACATTACACAGCCCTTTGGAAGCATTTTTAACTTTCCTGTAGTCTCTCCTTTACCAGAGCTCATGTTTATTTCTATTTTTCAATGGCTTTTATTTGTACAGGGTGTAGGGACAATATTGATTTTTCTGCCACACCCTCTCAGTATCCACTTTATCCCAAAGGCTTTTCACTGCATGCAAACACCTGCCCCCAGGGCCAGCCCAGAGTGCTGAAGATGGGTGTGAGTTGGAGAATAAACATCTAGCATCCCCACCCCTCCATTGCAGCAACTGCAAATAGGGGTAATTCTGGGGCACAGGACAACGGGTTCTGGGTGGTTCCTTCTCGCCCCCCAGTGGGACTGAGCTCCAGTAACCCCAGTACTTGATAGTGTTTCAGTCTCACTTCCCCTACTGGGAATTTCTAGAATCATCAAAGAAACCACTTGCACTCACATCCTTCTCTTAAGCTCTGCTTCTCGGACATCCCACTTAAGACACAAAGTGAATATTAAGATTTTTCTTCCCCAATTATCATGCAACCAAAGCAATGTCCTGTAACTCTCTCACACAGGACAATTTTGCCAAATTCCTTGCTCCTGATGGATGTTGTAGTGGAAGATTCAATTTAAGTTCATTCAAACCCTGCATTTGCTGTTGACTTGTAGGACCTTGCTCAAGTTATTTTGGCCTCGGAGTTCCCACTTATAAAAGAGGGCTAGTAATACCTCCCATAGGAATTGTTAAGGGAATTAACTACCTACTGTGTGTCAATAGCTCAAGGCAGTACTTGGCATACATTAGCAAACCCACACCTGTCAGTCTGTTGGGGGACAGTTTGCCCTGGATGAACTCCACCCATTGATGCTTTTTGGACTTCACCCCCACCTCCATACCAAAGCGACCCCAGCCACTGAGAACTACAAGTCCCAGCATGCCATGTATCTCCCATGGCTCTTGAATTCTTGAAGGGAGGCTTACTGGGAACTGAGGGTGGAGTTAAGCAGCCTGCTTGGTATAAAGCCGAGCACTTGTGGGCTGGAGGAAACTCGGTTTTGCCTGCGTTCAGCACCCACCTGGGGCCCTAACTCAGACAGCGTTAAGGTAGGAGGCATTGGCTAATGAATTTCTCTCTCTCTCCTCCCTCAATTCTCATTTCTTTTGTAAACAAACCTTTTATTAACCTTCCCTGTGTGCCTAGGCTTGGGTCTTGTCCTGAGTTTTTTTAAGTGCAGGTGAACGCTCACACCCTGGCCACACTATGGCCCGTGAGATCTCGCTGTAACAACTTCTCTGACGTCCAAAAGGTTGTCACAGCCAATAGACTGAATCTGCTCGTCCTTGTAGCATTTGTCATGAGCGAATGGAGCAAACAGATATCCAGAGCAAGAGCATTTTGAGAGTCCAGCTTCAGGTGGTTGTAAAATGGTAGTAAAGAGAATGATGGGTAAAGACAATGATGTCTGGCTTTTTAAAAAGTCCATCTTTGAGGGTCCTCCCTGGTGGCGCAGCAGGTTGAAGCATAGCACTAAGAAGCTAAAGCCACTTCAGCATGAGTTTGATCCCTGCCCACCCCGAAGGTGACTCACATGGCGTGGCAGACCTCTCCTGTCTCACCCACTGCTCCCCTCAGCAGTGTACTTCATCAGTTGGCCTGTTCTGCTCCCCACTCTGTCTCGGGGGAATCCTCTCACTGCCCCTACACCTCTGGCCTGTACCAGTTCTGTATGCATAAATAAATAAATCTTTTTTAAAAAAAGTCCATCTTTGAGTTGTCTTTGAAAGATATTTGCCACTATACCACTCCACTGAATGATACTCATATTCTACTCTTATAGTTCGTTTTGTGGCAAACCAGAACAAATTCATCAGCAAGAACCCCCAAATAAAACAAATCAGGGAGAAGTTTATGAAACGAAATATGGAACTCAGCTCTAACAGCTGAATGGGGAAAGGAATAAGATGATTTAAAAATAACAAGTGGCCAATCAAGTGTAAAGAAATGGAAACCTTATAGATTAGTTAGAGCATGGAATTGCTAACTGTTCAGAAATTCACAATTGGCTCAAGGTTGGGGAACAGCCCAAAAGAATTATAGATGAATTTGCTTTGATAGCTGCCGTCCATGCCACCCATTGCCAAGGAAATGCAACAGTTTAAAGCTGGCAGCAGATGCAGTGGTGGTAACTGGACCTTTAGCAGATCCTTCCACGGGGTTTCCATGTCGATAACTGGTGGGATTTGTTGCATTGGGTTCCCTGATGGTCTGCTGTGCACCAATTAGCTGCCTGGAACTATGAGTTCATGAGCAATCTCAGTAGACACACCCAAAGGCTCAGTGGCCTGTCACTCTGGAGAGCAGATTCGATGTCGTTAGTTCCAGAGTTGCCTTGGTGGTAGGAAAACAGGACTGTTGTTTGGCCAACAGGGGCAGCTTGGGCGAATGTGACTGTTGGAATGGCTTGTGGAATGGACAGGAGGTAGGGATGGAGACACGTGCATGGAGGGTGCTGGGAAGCTCAATCTGTTCACTCCTGTTAGTGGGAGTGTCAGATGAAACCATTCATTTGGGCAAGTTTGACATTGTCTATTGAAGCTCAAGAAATTTACACCCTAAGCCCCTTCCATAATACTCTAGATTCTATTTAAAATAGCTTTGAAAGGTCAGCAAGAGCAGCCTAGTTTAGGTATGCATACTTCACTGGGTAAGCAGTAAAACCCTGCCAGGGTGTTTCTGTCAGAAGTCGAAGTGGTTGCCACCAGGCAGGAGGGAGGAATGTGTAATGGGCCAGGAGTACATAAGGGTCTAGTGGAGGGCGCCATGTTGGCCATGTTCTATTTTGGAGTGATACGTACAGGAGTGTTTGTTTTACACGTGTTTGCACTTCATGTATGTGTCCATATATGCACAGTATTTCATTCTAAAAAAAAAATACCCTCTAAGAAACATCAGTTAATAAGACTTTCATACATGTTATTCACTGCAAGTTTCCATCGTCAAATACATTTTGGCACTGGAACAATGAAGAAAACAGACCTTTAGTGTGTCAAAGAACATTGTGGACGTCCAAGAAGGATCAAGAGTGCAATGATTTATGTGAGGGTGTGTGTGACATTTTTCCTAAGACATCCTAAGGGATATCTCCAGAGCTGAAGCTCAGATAAAGGAGAGAGAAAGAGCTTCACAAAGCAAGTTGTAGTTTCCAGAGCCGGTTTCGCCCCACCAAGGGCCTCAGGCACTTTATGCAAAGCATAAAATGCAAAGTGGCCAACAGGAAGCTTTAGGTAGTCCTAAAAAGGAGGCACCCAGGATTCTTAAGATCCTCATAATTTCACCTGTCTAATCAGTTGGTCCCAAGCACTGGAGAGTGAGGGTCCAGCCCAAACCCAGGCTCACACTCTGACCGGGCTTGTTCCATCTTCGCGGTCCCGTGTTACAGTGTTTGAGTGTGGGTGGATGGAGCGCCTGGATGGAGCATACTCACTCAATCACAGCTGTTTATCAGCAAAATCGTTCAGACAGGATTCAACGTCTGCCCTTGCCAGCCCTGTTCTACTCTCCTGGGGCACTCTCCATGACTTCACTGTGTAGCAGACCACCCCACACCCAGTAGCTTAAAACAAGTCTGTGGCCTGGAAATTTGGGCGGGGCTCAGATGAATGAGTCTAGTGTGCTCTCAGCTGGGTGTCATTCAGAAGTCTGCAGGCAGCTTTGAAGTGGGGGGTGGGCTGTTGTGGGGGGTGGCAAGGAGAGGTTGACTGACTGTTGGCTGAGGCAGGTGTTTCAGTTCATCGTGGGTTTCTCCATTATCCACCAGGCGGTCCTGGGTGGGCTTGTGCGTGGGCAGCCATGACAGGATTCCTGAGAATAGCGAGAGAAGGGAGCTCCATTGTGCAAGCGCCTTTCAAAGGTGCTTCCCACCACATGGAACAGGGCCCCATTGGTCAAGTAGATCACGCACAGCGTAGGAGATTACCCCAGGGTGTGGCTAGAGGAGCCTTGAACTAATTGGGAGCCATTATTGTGTCTGTTTGCCAGAGGTACATCTGAAGTCATAGCCATTCATTTTCAAAACTATGTACAACTGCACAGACTTATCGACTGATACCCGTCAAATCCACTGCTTAGTTGTATTTTTTTTTAAGAACCAGCCAACCTGTTCAGTGGGTGAAAGGAGTGATCAATTAGGAAAGACTGCAAAGATATGACGAAATGTAAATAATTGATCCCAAGAAAAGAATGCAGCATGTTAATGCAAGGAACAATTTAATTTTAATCTAAAAAACAGGAATTCTAGCAGACTTGGATTATCATTAGATTGCACTGGTTCCAGAAATATGATGCTCTGGCCTTGGCTTTAGTTTCATTTGTTTTTATTTGACAAAATCTATTTCCTGTTTTTTTTCAACATGACTCTTGTTCATTGGTTAACTGTTGCAGACTTCAAATTACTATGTGAGGCTGGACATCTTCACTGTCTGTTGGGAGAGAAGAAGCCTGTCGTGTCGGGTAGTTATGTCTTCAGGGAGCCATGATGAAAGGTAGGACAGCTCAGGCCTGCTTCGTGGTCTCAGGCACTGAGTGCCATTGGCCATGGCCAGGCTGACTTGTAAAGGGTCTCACATCTCCAACTCACCACAGTATGTGGAGGGAGTTTCTCTCAGGAAATGTTTGTCAATGACTCCAGATAGGACCACGGGTCTTGGTTCCATTGGTGCCACTAACTTGTGCTGATCTTACACTCTCAAGACTGCCAGGAAGTATTGTCACCAAGACTGTTAGACTCAGTGCCGGTCTGTGGCAGAGATCTCCTATTTCCCTGCTTTGGATGACATTGCCATCTAGAATCAGTCTAGAATTTGATAGGGCCAGGGCTCTTCCTGATGGCACAATAGGTTAAAGGGCCACAGCCGTTTAAGCAGGAGTTCGATCCCCGGCCAGGGAACTGACCCACATGGCGCCCGCTGCTCCCCTCAGCAGTGTACTTCGTCCATCTGCCTGTTCTGCTCCCCACTCTGTCTCTGGTGAACTTCTCACTGCCCCTGCACCTCTGACCTGTACTCCAGTTCTATATGCATAAATAAATTAAAAAATAAAGAATCTGATAGGGCCAGAGCTTCTCAACTTGTTTTTGAGCTGAGATGACGTGGCAGGTGATGATGATAGACAGTAGCAGTTCTTGCCAAGAGTCACCTACTTCTGTCTTCACACCCCTCGTCTTAGCTCTGTCTGACATAAGAGGATCCAGGGGCTCCCAGTGTTTCCTAGCTAACTGAAGGAGCACCGTGGCTTATCAATGGTGGCAACCAGGATTCGAACCCATATCAAATCTGACTCTGAGGCTCTGTTCTAAAGCACTCTAAAGACCTCTCAGCCACACCACCTCCTGCCGAGCCCTTGCTGGTGATGGCTCACAGTTGACCGTGTCCCCGTCGGCCGCAGTTGCTGAGTGATCACTGCAGGTCTGTGGAATGGGCTGGAAGTGTGCTATAGAAACACCTCTCATACAATGCAGCATGGGGTAAACAACCTCACAAATAGCTCTAGCTGGCAGGCTTGGTGGAGGGGAAGCATAAATTATAAGAACTTTGTCAGTTGACAAGCCTGCGTTTAGTTAGGGGTCAACGCCCCCCACCTGCCTCAACAAATCTTTGTAAGACTGTTCCTTAACGAGCAGCAAGGTGGAACAATTTGAGCCCCACAAATCTCCACCACAGTCACCCTAATATTTTATTGTTCAGGAGATCATATGAAGTTCAGAAGCCCAAGCGAGAACAGGGAGCATCCTGGGAGAGCCCACAGCTGCAGCTTTCAGAGACCCAGTCTTTGAGAAATGACCTTTCTCATGTATGTATGGTTTTGTCACTGGCTTATGCCTGCTAAAGGCACAGACTCAGGAGACAGATGGTCTGGGATCAACCACAGAGCTGCAATTTTACTCGCTGTGTGACCTAGGTCGGGTTATTAAACCTCTCTGGCTCTTGATTTCCTCAACTGGAAAAAGGGAATGATAACAGTATTCTGTTCAACTGAATTATTATGGAGATAAAATATATTATTACATACATTATATGTAATATATATTATTATGGAGATAATATATGCAAAATACAGTTCCTGGCACATAGTAAGGGCTATTTAAATGTTAACTATTAATATTATTATTCTGCTAAACAGCTTCAATCAGGTACAGGTTCTACTTTTTAATTACAAACATTGTTATTGATAGAAACATTTTTAAATAGAAAAAGCTATTCTTTTTCCTGATGCTAAAAGTAATATATGTCCTTTGTACAATTTGGAAAAAGCAGTGACCAAAAAATGCTTTTGAATTTTTTTTAAAGATTTATTTATTTATTCATACAGAACTGGGGTACAGGCGAGAGGTGCAGGGCAGTGAGAAGATTCACCAGAGACAGAGCAGGGAGCAGAACAGGCAGATGGACAAAGTACACTGCTGAGGGGAGCAGTGGGCTGGTCAGGAGAGGTCTGCCATGCCCTGTGGATCACCTCGGGGTGGGTGGAGATCGAACTCATGCTGAGGTGGCTTTAGCTTAGTGCTGCGCTTTAACCCGCTGCGCCACCAGGGAGGGCCCACTTTTGAATCTTGAAAGATCCAGATTCTCCTCTCCTTTGATAATCTATCAAACCATCCGAATCAGTGGCTTGAAATAATCATCAGCTCTCTCAAACGAGGCTGTGGGCTGGGCCTGGGGCTGGGTGTCTCTCCGTGCTCAGCTGGACGCCAGGCCAGGGCTGGGGGGCTGTGCTGGCCTCCCTCGCTGCTGCTGTGGCCAGGCTGTCGGCCAGAGCCCTCATGGTGTCCCCCACCGCAGACTGGGGCCCCGTCACCTGTGGGGGGGCAAGTTCTAAAAGCAGGCATGAGGCACAGCAGCGAGATCCCAGCATTCTCAGGCGTCTGCGAAGCCCTCTGCTGCTAATGGTCCACAGGCCAAGTGCAGATTCACTGGGCGAGACAGAGCTTTCCTGTTCCAGCCTCAGGAATGTCGGAGTCACTCCTCCAGCTACACAGAGGGGGCTGTGGGTGGCGACATTGTGCAAGTCACCACAGGTAAATACTGTTGAAAATGATGTGTATAGAATGTACTTGTGTGTTATATATGTATACATACATACACACATACATACATATTTTATACATCCCAATAGGTGAAAACGACACATGCCCATGAGAATGATCAAATTAAACATGATGCTTTGTAATTTTCTATTTCCCATTAATGAAATACTAAAGGTCATTTTAATTTCCTCCCTGTAATGTGTGCTGGCATTCCTCTGTCTGAATTTGCCCGTTTCACCCAAGCTTTTTATAAGATGTAGGTTGCTTCCACTTTGCCATAAGCTATATGTAGATGTTTTTATATTTTCCTCATCTGCTCCTTGGTGCGCATATTTCCACTTCTGATGTACTGCAATAACACTACAGGAGATTGTACCCAGAGATGATATTCAAATACTCGGCCCAGCATGGCTAATGACTTTGGCCTCAGCATGGCCTGACGAAGACTCCTAAATTGCTGGATGGATCGTGGACAAATCCAGGTCCCAGGCGACAGGGCCAGGTGGCAGGGGCAGTGAGTGGAACTCATGGGGGGAGGGGTGGGCAACTTTGTTTACCAGTACAACCATCTGAGATCCAGCCCGAGAGCTGTGGGTGGAAAGATCTGTTTCCCATCACCCTCTCCAACTGAAGAGGTTATCTATAATTTTTGCCAATCTGATCCCTGATAACAGCAAAGCAATAGTATCCTTGATTTTGTGCTTTTGTGATCACATGCATGGGCATATTTTTTATATTTTACCACCATTTGTATTGAGCTGCTATTGTTTTTAATGATTGCCTGTTGATAGCTTCTGCCTGCTTTTCTGTGGGGTGTTACTTTTTTAATTAAAAAGCTAATATTTATTGATGCCTCACCATGTGCGACTAAGTCCTTAATTGACATACTTGCTTTAATAGTCACCATGGCCCTAGAAGGCCTTTGTTCTTCCCATTCTGGAGGTGTGGAAATAGAGGCAGGGCTTCCAGAAGGCGCTTATCTTGTTTGGAAGTGGTGGGCCGGCATGCAAATGCAGGCAGATTTCATAAATCAGTTTTCACCACTCTGGTGTATTCCTTCTGCAAGAGTTTTAAACATATGGATATTCATTTGAAAAATAAAGAATGTACATTTTCCTTAGTTTTTCTTGCTTTTGACTTTCCTTATGACACTGCTTGTATACAGGAGTTTTCAATAGTCAAGAGTTGGAAACAACCTAAGTGCCTGTGGAGGGTCAGAGGATTACGAAGATGCGGTATGCACATACCATATACTACCTATCTCCTCTCTCTCTCATTCTCTGTGTGTGTATGTGTATATATATATATATATACACACATACATGTACATACACACATATATACACAGATATATGTATATATATGCATCTGTATATACATATATACGCATATATATGTATATACATACACACGCACATAGAGATGAAATCTTTCTCTCTATATATAGATATATATGTATATATACACATAGCAGATGACATCCTGCAATTTACAACAATGTGGTGGGAAAGTGAAATGTCAGATGGAGAACGTCAAGCACTATGTAATTTCACTCCTGTGTGGTAGATCAAGAGAGAACAAATCAACAAGACAGAAACAAAATTTTAGATTATGAGAACAAAACAGGATACCAGTGAGGAAGATAGAAGGGGTGGTGGGTGAATTGGGTGGATTGTCTGGTGATGGATGCGAGTAGGAGTCTGGAGGAGACCAGAAAGCAGTATCTACATGTGTGGGTTTATAGGACATATACCTGATACCTGTGTGATGTTAGAAACCAGTGTTACTCCAATAAAAATTGTAAAAATCTTATGGATGCACTTTTCTACATCAAGTATTATTTTTTACTTTTTCAGCTTCATTGAGATGTAATTGATAAATTTGAAATATATTTTAAGCATTTAAGTGAGGACCTGATATATGTATATATCGTGAAAGGGTTTCCCACATTGAGCTAATGAATCCACCCATCAGGGCACAAGCTCTCCTCTTCACATGTATCCGTTATCCCCCACAGTATTATCAGCTGTTGTACCCATTTTATGCAATAGATCTCATGAGATCCTTAGATTGTATTCATCTCATACGGTCGTTTTTATACAGTTTTAAAATACTATGGTTACACAGCTCGAGGCTTTTTCTTAATGGATTTTGTCTTTAGTATCATCAGATGTTTTCCAGCTAAAAGATATAAAAATATTCATTTTTTCTTTTAAGAGAGGGAACTTAAAGAGAAGTGCTGATATTGACAAAATATAGGTATGTTGGCCCCATCCAACACCTATTGACTTAGAATTTCTACAATGAGAATTAGATGTTTATGCTTTTAAAAACATAATGCTTTTAAAAACATGCTCCGACTTTCAGCCCAAGAGGACTGGTAAACACACACGTTTATCTGTTCGTACTCCCCAAAGCACATGAAATTGACTGAAGAAATAATAAATTAAGAATATATCTACAAAATAACTTCCAGATGGGTCGGAATGTTAGTTGTGAAATCCCAAACTTAACTTTTAGAAAAACACATCGGAGAATGTCTGTATGAGTGTTCATTGCAGAAATCGAATTAACAGTATTTATATCTGTCTGTCCTTCCATCCATCCATCCATTCATCTGTCTGTCCATCCATCTGTCCATCCATCCACCCAGAGATAGTTTAAGGAACTGACTGACATGATTATAGGCTTGGGACTGTCTGTGACCCCAGGGCAGGCCTGCAGACTGAACATTCCAGCAAGAGTTGATGATGCTGTCTTGAGCATGAGGCAGTGTGCATACCAAATTCCAAAGAACCTCAGTCTTTGAAGATCTTCAGCTGATTGGGTGAGGCGCTCACCCACAAAGTCTGCGAATGTACATAGTTAAACTCATCTGTAGAATACGTTGACAGCAGCATCTACACTGGTGTTTCACCAAGCAACTGGGCACCATAGCTTTGCCAATGATTTTATGACCCCGTGTAGGGGAGGATTTCTTAACCGCCTCCCCCCGCCACTGGCCTGAACAGGGGGAAAGATGTCCTCCTAACGGCACAGTGCTTCCCCTCCTTTGGATGCCCCCAAGTAGACCAGAGTCCGGATTAGATAATAAGTTCCATGAGATGGTCACAACTTGCTTTCTTCCCAGAACATTATTTTCTTTCTGTGATTCCTGATAAACATTAAGAAACACAGTACAAGAGCATAAAAAAAAGACAATGGTGTTTTAATTCAGGCTCCACAAACCAAGATTAGCTGTGGTACCACAAGTTCCCAAGCCAAAATACCAAACAATGATGGATTTATTGTCCTAATTTAAAACAAGCCTGATTTATTAAAAAAAAAATACAACCTCAAAACAACTCACCAGGCGTGTCATGGAATGCATTCTCTGCTTAACTGAAAAACAAAATGCTACTCGTACAGTGGACTTGAAAATTATCTTGCTATTAATAGATCTCCCAGAAGGCTGTGATCTGTTGGATTTGATGTATTCAGATTTTGGCAGCTGCTGAAGACTAGAAACGGCGTTCCATACGTTATTACTTAATAAAGAAAGTAGGTCAGGAAATAGCCCTTTGGTGAATTTTTAAAAAAGATTTTCAAGAGCCCAGTTTCATCTTTAACAAGTCCCTGTCGCTGGAGTATGTTTGACAAAGCAGACTCCCCAGAACCGCGAGAAATGGAGAGCAGCTGGGCCACCTCGTGGCTTTCTGCTCTTTACCCGTCACCAGTGCCTCAAACCCGGAGCTACTCGCTGAGTCTGGAAGTGTCTCCTCCTTGCTTTTATCTTTTAGGGCTTGACATTAAGCTATTCATTAAAATGTTTGGATTGAGGACCTATACAAGCATATCTGTTGGGTGGAAAAAAACATTGTCAAGAGAGTAAGGGAACACAGATCTGGTAGACTCAACTAATTTTTAAATGTTTCACTGGAAAATATTTCCACCCACTGGCCCCTTTAAAAACATTTATTAAAATAAAAGATTAACAAAAAAAAATTTAGTGGAGTTTAGGGTCTGCTTTACTCTTGAGAAATACTTATTGTACATTGGATTTCCCAGTAGTAGATTCTGAGGTGAAGGTCATAACACACAGTGAAGAAATAGAACTGTGACAGAGAGCAAAGTCCCCCAGGTGTAGGTTGGGATGCTCTGGGGTTTGTTTGGGACCTCAGCACGGGTAAGGGAGCTGAAGTATTTATAGTCTCCCCCTTCCACCCTCAATAAGAATGGATCAGGCATCCTTGCATCATAGACTCCCAGCACTTCTGACTACCTTGTGTGGACAGAGTGGTCTGGCAGCCTGAAGACATTCCTCCCACAGACTGAGGTGCCGGCTGGAGGGGGGAAGGGTGGGCGGAGGAGGGAGTGAGCAGCGTGCAAGAAGATGGCCTCCAAGGAGGTCCAGGCAGACATGTGACAGCATCTGCCCCACTATTCCACAGGGATAATTAAAAATATATTTTTAATCAAAATAGCATTGGTTTATAACATTATATAGGTTTCAGCTGTACAGCATTAAAATTCCACATCTATATACACTCCCTGATGATCACCATGGAAAGTGTTGCTTGCAGGCCATTGTGCACCACACAAGCGACCATGTTCCCTTGATCCATCTCCCCCCCGCCACCTTTCTTTCTGGAAGAAAGGCACTATTTTGTTCCTATAGTCAAAGACTTTTTTTTTGGTTTTTCTTTGTTTTATTTATTTATCTTCCACAAGTGAGTGAAGCCATATGGTATTTGTCTTTTTCTGTTGGACTTATCTCACTTAGCAAAACACTCTCAAGGTCCTTCCATGTTATCCCAAACGGCAAGAGTTTCTCTCTTTTTAACAGCCGAGTAATATTCCACTGTGCATATACTACATCGTCTTTATCCACTTATCTGTCTTAGCAACTTAGGTTGCTTCCATATCTTGGCTATTGTGAATCATGTTGCAGTGAACATAGGGATGCACATATCTCTTTATATTCGTGTTTTCAAGTTCTTTGGCACAAGGGATCATTTGCTAAGACTGTTTCCATAAACTCAGGGCAAGGGTAGGTATGAAAAGAAGGAAGCACTAGGCAGGTGATGAAGATTGGACACAAGCCACCATATTTTTTGGTGTCCTTGTCTCGGATTGAGTCCATAGAGAAGAGGTTTAAAAGGGGCTTAGTTTGGAGACAGACAACCCATGATACATCCCTTGTGTTGGTGGACAACCCCACCGAGGCATTCCCAGAGGCTGGCTGTTGGTAGAAAGTAAGCAGGTCTGGAGATAAAACAAAATCAGTCCCAGAGAGGGCAGTTGGGTCAAAGACAGAATAATGAGACCAAGCCATGGCTTTGTTGGGGGAAAGGTAGAAAGTATTGGCAGGGGATGTGGGAATGGGAATGGCAACAATCATTCACATGTTTATAATACAATTTTAGAGCCATGTTGTACAACATATAATGCAATATATGAATCATTTAAATAGCCACAAGACATTTTGAATGCACTACCCACATTTCAAGTACTCATTAACTACATGTGGCTAGTGTACTGTATCGGACAGTATAGCTGTAGAACATTCCATCACAGAATGTTCTGTTGGTTGGCTTTGACGTGAAGTCTACTGAATAGATTAAGGGTTGAAATGTAATGGGTATCCCTCTCATCTCAAACCCTGGTTTCTTTTTTCCCCACATACTGCTTGTAACATAAACTTTTGCCCTGTGAATTCTCTGAAAATTTTGTAGTAACTAATTAAAGGGTGATAGTCTAGAGATACTTGTTTTTATTTTATACACACACACACACATCTTTCTTCATCTTGTACATTTTTTCTCCTCAGTTGTAATCCCCCTGGACTTCCCACCACCGAAAATCAACTAACAACTATAAACCAGAGACATTCTAGGGGGGAGGAGAGGGGACTAGAGATATTTTTTAAACACTCTGTTCAGAGTTAACTTTCTTAAGTAACTTTTGACTCCATAGCCCGAGTTTTGAGGAATTAAATGTTAACTCAGGATCAGTACACATTAAACTTCTCATGAGCTGTTGGAACAACCAGTCATGTTCAGGTTCTGTTTTGCTGTTTTTCTTTACCTGCTTGTTTGTGTACATTTTAATCTGTGCAAGGAAAAGGAACAAAGTGAGAGGGAGGAGGCAATAAGTCATACAAGAATAGAAAAAGAAGCCAAATTTAACTTTCTCACTCTTTCACTCCCATTTCCACATGCTTAGGGCAGGAAAATTCTGCTTAGCTACCAAGAGTATTTCAGCACGTTCATTCCCCCTCCCCCCCTTTCTCCCTTCCTAGATCAAGTGACCAAGCAGTATCTGGACATAGTATTTCCAGCAGCTTAGCATCTGCTGTTTTCATTGACCTCCAGGGGCTCTGGAGAGCAGGTGAACCTGATGATGGCGATGGGGTTTGGACCATTGTGATGTAAGCAGTCAGTGTCTGCACATATTGTGGTACAAAAGCTGTGTCCCCAAAACTTACATAGCATTGCTTGTAAAACCGATTGTGGGAAAATACAAACTTTATGTTAAAGACAGGGCAGATGGCTTCCTGTGCTGCAGCCAAACTCCAGGGGTGAAGAGACCTTATATTATTGTGGGTCACGTATTTTCTGAAGTTGAATTATGGGGCGGTCTTCACTTGGGTACCCCCAGAAGAGGACCCTGACAGAAAGCTTCAATACAAGCACTTCATTTATGGAACCAGCCCAGGGTGGTGGTGGGTAGTGGGTGGGTGGGGGGGAGAGAAGTGTGGGAACTGATCAGGATCGCCTCAAATTCCCACCAGGCGCTCCGGGAGCCGCCCCATGGAGAGTGCGACAGAGGTGGGGCCGTTTAGGCCCTCAAGGACATGGGGGGCACTCAGAGAGCTGCCACACAGACTTATTGTTATTTTTAAGCAGACAAAATAGACCTGAGGCTCTCAGAGGACAGCCCATCCATGTCCGAGGAGGGCTGATAAACCATGAGGAGATGAGTCACCGCCAAGTGGAAAAACAAAGAATCTTTAATGAGCAACTTGACCTCGGTTGGAACACCCGAAACAGTTAAGAGTGAGGACAGAAGCTCTGGTATTGAATGCCTCTGAGTGGACAGGGCAGGGAGACAGTGTTCTGGCTTTTACACCGAAGACATGGAGCAACTCATTTTAACCACTTGTCAGAGGATACATGGGCGGCTCATGCATTCTGGAATTTCTGAGAGACTTACCAAATGTTTTCTGCTGAGGCTGATGAAGCCAAGCTGGGGCATCTGTGTGCCAGGAATATATGGTTGCATATGTGCCACTGTTTATCTGTTTGCAAAATATGCCATATGTTGACAGGCTGACATATGCTGAGCTGTATGGAAGATCAGTCAGAGAGAAAGAAGAGCCGGAGTATAAGGAAGAAAGGGAAAGGGAAAGTATGAAAGGAATCAAACCGTGTACTTTGCTAGGGGGAATCCATCGAGCATGTGGGTGTTACTCGGTCATCTTGAATCCCTAGGGTGAACAGCTTTCCTGGGCACATTGTGGATACTTAGCAAATCATCCCAAGGATCAAAGAGCAGTCTCAGCAAGGCCCTTGGAGTCCAACCCTACATGGTTGGTCGCGGTAGTGCAGCCTGAACGCATGCCTGAAGGGATGTTTCCAGCTACACAGACTCCTGGGACTTTGTTTCATCACTCTTTTACACGTGAAATTGTGCCTGGAACAACATGAGAACAGGGGCAGCCATAGGAGATTGGGGTGCTTGGGTCCCAACAGGTATGCACTGTCTCCCTTACAGTGCTCACACTGCTGGAGTCTGCACTCCAAGGGCTCCTGCTGCAGCCGGTCCTGGTGCCGTGGGGTCCCTCACTGCAGCCCAAGGCACTACACAACTGATCAGTTCATGGGATGGCAGCTTGCAGCCTGATAAAAGTCTAAACGGAAACACAGGAAAGGCCTCCTGACACTGGACTCGGCTGAGTTCTCACACAGGACATAAAGCGTCACAACAAAGGGAAAGTAGATACATTGGATTATCTAAAACTTAAAACACTTTTATTCATCAAAGAACACAATCCGCTGAGCGAAAAAGGCAGCCTACAGAATGGGAAATACTCCTGCAAATCACATATTTGAGAAATAGGTCCTATCTAGAACATATAAAGAAGTCCTACAACTCAGAACCAAACAAAATCTAATAACCCCAACTTAAAAATGAGCAAAGGACTTGAGAATTTTCTCCAAAGATGTTCTATGAATGGTCGCCGAGCATATGAAAAGAAGCTCACCATCACTAGTCATCAGGGAAATTCAAATCAAAAGCTTGAGAGATCATCCCGTACCCCTTTTAGGTACCATAAAAGGACTGTGAGGGAATAAATGCGAGTTGAGGATGTGGAGGAAAGGAAGCCTTGTGACAGGTGGTAAGGATGTAAGTCCATACAGCTATCAGGGGAGAAGTATGGTGGCTCCTCAAAAACTTAAAACTGCAACTGCTCCATGATCCAGCAATTCCACTTTTGGGTGTACAGCCGAAGATGAAATCAGGGTCTCCCAGAGATGGCCACATCCCTACCTCATTGCCACAATATTTGCAGTAGCCAAGGTATGGGATCAACCTAGATGTCCTTGTACATCTGATGAATGGTTAAAGAAATTTATATGCATTAAATATTTATAGAAGTATAGCATATCTTATATCTTATAGATCATCTTCATACATCAAATACGTGTATACATATGTGTAGCAATGGAATATTGTTCAGGTGTAAAAAAGAAAAAAATCTTTCAACAACATGGATGAAACTGGAGTTCATCATGGGATGTGAAATAAGGTAGATGAAGAAATACACTGTGTGATGTCATTAAAAAGTCAATGTGGAGGCCCTCCCTGGTGGCGCACCGGGTTAAAGCACAGCACTAAGAAGCTTAAGCCACTTCCGCATGAGTTCGAATCCCACTTGCCCCGGAGGTGACCACATGGCGCGGCAGACCTCTCCTGACCCGCCCGCTGCTCCCTTCAGCAGTGTACTTCGTCGATCTGCCTGTTCTGCTCCCCACTCTGTCCCTGGTAAATCCTCTCACCCTCCGCATCTCTGGCCTGTACCCCAGTTCTGTATGAATAAAATAAATAAATCTAAAAAAAAAAAGTCAATGTGGAATCTTAAAAAGTCAATTTTATAGACACTAAGAATAGAATGGCGGTTGCTAGGGCCTGGGGACAGGGGGCCTGGGGACATGTAAGTCACATGGGACAAATGTTCAATGCTAAGAAGAGTAAGTTCTTAGGAGCTAATGTCCAGCCTGGTGAGGTAATAATAATACATTGTTATTTTGTAATAATGTATTGTCTACTTGAAAGTTGCTGAGCTTAGACCATAAGTGATCTCACCACACACACACACACACACACACAGAGTCAACTATATGATGGAGTGTTAATGATGTTGATCTTGATAACCAATCCACATGTATATGGATATATGTTAAATCCTCATGCTGTACATTAAAAAAAAAAAGATTTATTTATTTATGTATACAGAAATGGGGTACAAGCCAGAGGTGCAGGGGTGGTGAGAGCATTCACCAGAGACCGAGTGGGGTGCAGAACAGGCAGATCAACGAAACACACTGCTGAGGGTAGCAGTGGTCAGGTCAAGAGAGATCTGCCACGCCATGTGGGTCACCTACAGGGTGGGGATCGAACTCATGCTGAAGTGGCTTTAGCTTCTTAGTGCTGCGCTTTAACCTGCTTTGCCACCAGGGAGGGCCCTCATGCTGTACATTTTAAGTATAAAAAATTACATGTGTCAGGTATTCCCCAATAATAACATTGGGGAAAATGTAAGTTAAGGTAGGAAGGGAGAAGGAAAAAAATCAAATAGCAGAATACAGCACAGCTTCTGTATCACTGGGGGACTTCTGGAAGGTCTCATGTCCCTTGGGCTCTTTGCTGTTCTGTATATGTTTAAACCTCAGTTTGTTAAGTCTTACAAATACAAGGAGAAAACACAAGCTATTAGGATGTTGATGCAATCGTATAGAATCTGCAGACTTGAGGAAAACCAATATCTTGATAACGTCCCTTCTTTTGATTCACTTTGATAAACAATCTCTCCATTCATCCTCTTTAATTTTTCTTGAGAAATTGTTTATTTTTCCAGTAGATTGTTAATAGCACTGTGGGTACTTGGTATTTTTGATAATATTATAAACAGTGGCTTTTTAATGTTTCATTTCTATATGTTCATAGAAATACAGTAGATTTTAAAAAATTGACTTTGTATCCAACAACTTCATTGAACACTTCTAAAAAGTTGTCCATGAATTCTTTTGGATTTTCTTACATGTACAATCACATCATCTGCAATATTGATATTTTGATCCTTCCTTTAATACCTCTCTTTTTTTATTCTTTGGAAAGTTCCATTTTTTGGCTTACAACTATTTCTTAATTGTTTGGCTGAAGTAATCGACAATGCCAAGTCAGTCTGGGATTTCTTTATGGGAAGGTTTTATTTACCACTAAATTATGTCTCAATTCTTGTCATAAATCTTTTCTATTCCTTATCATGTCAATTTTGAAAAGTTAACTTTGTACAGTCTACTTAAGTTTTCTCTTTTTTGCATAAAAATTTTTAATATGTATTCATTATCATTTTAATGTTTCTAAGATTTTTATCAGTCCCGGCACTGCTAAGCTGTGCCTTCTCTTATTTTTTTAAGATTAGTCTCCTTAGGGGTTTATCAGGTTTATTAGTCTTTTAGTTAGAATCAAATTTTGATAGGAAATATGAAGTCAATTTAATAAAATTTAGGAAAATATATATGAAAAAGGAGTGAAACCAAGTTTTGTCCTAATCATCTGGATTACATATTTATTTCATATCTCAGTATTTATTGTTTGTCTTCTATTTTCATTGACTTTACTTTGCTGTCCTTCTAATACATTGAAATGAATATTTAGCTTATTAATTTTAAGGCTTTTTCTTTGAATCTGAAATTTGCCTTCTGGACTATATGTACCATCCCTTCAAGGCACTATTTTTTTCTTGCACCCTGCATATTTTAACATGTAGCCTTTTTTTCATACAGTTCAAACTACTTTCTCCTACTGGATTTCAGAACAGGACATTCACATCAGCTGAAGCTATCATGCCATAGATTACATATTAATTACAAAGTGGGAAAATTACCTGACGTTTCCAGGTAGACAGAACCTTAACTTAGTGATCAATCCGAGCTTCCTCAACATTGTGATAGATAACCCCATTATGTGTTTCCCGAGGGGCAGCAGTGGGAGGCAGACGGTGCTTACACTGTGGTTTCTCAACAAGCATGTTTAACCTGGTCATGAGGAAGCAATCAGAGAAGTCAGACTTCTGGTCTTCCACAGAGGGCACAGTCTTTGAGCTCAGAAAATAAAGTGGTGCATTAATGGCTCCCCACATTTGTGGGTCTAGAGTTTAGTTTTTATCCTCTTGTCCCTCAAAGCTGGAAAAGGACATCTCAGTGGCTCCTGCCAACCCAGAACAAGCATGAGGACAGGAGCAGTCCCCAGAGCCATTCTTAGCTTTCAAGGGCCTTGGTCCCTCCCAGAACTCAGTCTGCCCACTGCCCATGGCCTTACCATTCCTTGCGCATCTTAGAGAAGACATCTGGTGTATTTTGCACAGGCCAGTAACCTATGGCCTCAGCTGCAAACCCTCTTGTGAGAGCGAGTGAGTGTTTCCTCCCAGTCACACGGCATAGCCCGACTCTCACAGCCAAGGCGTTGGAACTAGGACCTGGAAGAACTAACGACGGTTCAGTAAGATTCAGCAAGGACTGGCATCATCACCGGAGGACACAGCAGGGACGTGCTTCCACACACAACACCCCTGTGAGACACAGTGAGAAGACAGCCTGGGAGATCGGCCACTGAAAGAGGCCCAGTCGGCGCCTTGCTCTTGAGCGCTGGTCTCCAGAACCGTGAGAGTAGTTCTGTTGTTAATCACCGCCCCTGCGCGCCCCCCGCCCCCCAAGTCTACTCTTGAATTGGAGCCTCTGCAGCACCACTCTTCTGTGCTCCATTCTTGATGCTGGGGCTGAGCTTGTACAGAGCCATTTCTGCATGTCAAGCTGGCCACCAATTAGGCCCTGCTGCAGCAGGTCCCGAGGATGCCAAATGGCCGTGGAAGGGGAAGAACATGCACCTTTGTTTGCTTCCAGTTCTTGTGAGTGTTGCACCATAAATACATCTCCTTAGTCATGGAGCTCCCTTCCTGCAGCAGTTACGTCAGTTTACACATACTGTAGTATCAGTTTCTGATACCATACCAACCTCAGTGACTCCGCTTGGACCACATTCACGCACACACACACACACACACACACACGCGCGCGCACATGCATGCACACACACACACGGCACACTCACACTCGCATACTCACACACACTCGCACACACACACTCATATACAACACACTCACATGCACACAACACACACTCATACTCATACACAACACACACTCTCACACGCACGCACACACACACTCACACAAGACATGAGCAGCGCTGGCTGATGCCACCTCCTCAGAGGGCTGGGTCCCAGCCTCAAGGGACTGGGGTGTTTTGATAATTTTTAATAATTTTTGAGAATTCCAAATAATTTCTCCCCCTTGTCCCCTGCCTCTGTGCGGCCTTCACGTTCTTCTGTGCCTTCTCAGTCACCTAGTTGACAACTTCGTAGTGAGTTAACAATTCCTTCAATTACATTCTTAGTTCAGCTAACTGCTGCGACATCTGTCTCCTCACTAGACCTTGATGGATATATATTTCATCCAGCTTCTTCACCTGCCTTCTGGTGGAGTGTTGCAAAGTTACCACTTTCCTAGTGTCAACATCGCCAGCCCCTGACTGGCACCAGTGCACAAAGGCAAGCCCAGTCATCCCCGCGGCCCAAGGAGGGCCAAACCAGCAGTCTTGGCTTTGGCCCCCTGACAGAGAACAAGGCGGTCTTTTTTCTTTAAAGTGTTTATCCTGCTTCATGGGGGATATTTTTCAGCTCTGTTAGGGGAGATGTATGACCTAAATCCCCGCAGTGCGGTGTGCAAGGGGGGGTGCACTCCTTTCAAACTGGGTAGCGGGAAGGGTGGCCTGGCCTGAGTTTGAGTCCTGGAGAAGAGCTGGCACACTCACCCAAGCCCAGGCCTGGTCGGGCCTTGTCTATTCTGTGCCTTCGCTGGACTCCTGACACGCACAGTGATGTGGGTGCAAAAGGCCTTGGCGATCATCTGGGCCAAAGCACTCGAATCCTGCATGCAGAAATTGCACGTAGACTTCTCATGGGTCAGTGAAGCCACAGAGTGGGACACACTCTGCTTCCGGTTCTACTATCATTCTCCACCCGGCTTCTCACACACCCACATGACCACCTACCTGCAGCCTCTCTCTGGCCTAGCCCCAGCCCCTGCCGGAGCAGAACATGGGCCTTCTTTCCCCTGCACCTTTGTCCTCCCCGTTTCCTCTCCCAAAGGTTCTCTTCTCTCCAATCTAACTCAAAGTCTCCGCCACAAGGCTGGAAAGTTCTCATGCTCTCTACTGGTCTGTCAGACCACCCGCCAGTTCAGCTTTACATTATACTTTTGAAGATTCATTTTTTAAAATATAAAATTAGAATGTACTTATGTGCAGAGATTCTTTCATTTTCGACCCTCCTCAGTGCCTGTCCTAGAAACTTCAACACAGTAATAACAGTAATTAGCAATTATGGAGTGTTTACTATATGTTAAGCACCATGTTTAAAGTTTTGTTTGAATTGGATCATTTACTGCTGCCAATAACTATCACTAGTTTCCTGTGATGCAGTAGGAGCCCGAGGCCCAGAGAGGTTAAGCAGCTTGCCTGGGATAACACAGGTGTGGGCTCCTTCTTGGAAGTGCTGATGCCGAAGTTCAAGTTCTTATCATAGAGCTACATTTCCTCTTAAGGACCAACTGAGGATTTGAATTAATCTCATTATTAAATATTGACAAGATAATTTTTTACTTCAAAAACAAATATTGGAGGCCCTCCCTAGTGGCACAACAGGTTAAAGCATAGCATTATGAAACTATCCGCAGCCATCTGCAGCATGAGTTCAATCCTGTCCAGGGAGGTGACCCACATGGTGTAGCAGACCTCTCCTGACCCGTCTGCTGCTCCCCTCAGCAGTGTGCTTCAGTGGATCTGCCTGTTCTGCTCCCTGCTCTGTCTCTGGTGAATCTGCTCACCGCCTCTGTACCTCTGGCCTGTACCCCAGCTCTTGTATGCATAGATAGATAAATAAATCTTTAAGAAAAAAAAACCCAACTAAATATTGGAAACTATAATAATTGTCCTCCCAGAAAACAAAAAGTTAACACTAAGTAAAAAGTTAAGTAAGAGCTTTCAGATTTTTCTCAGTCAAAAAGCTAAATGGACTTCATCAAATTATAATTTTTTTCATCTCCTCCCTCAATCTAAAGAGTGAAGTATAAATCCTCGTTCTACCCCCACCCCCAGGATTTTATGAAGTGCAGTGTATTTTTTTAAACCCATAGAAAGAACGAGAACAACATGCATCATTATTAGTTGCCTTAGATTTTATAAGAACACTGGTGTGTTCAGAAGGGCTGAAGTCACCTCAGGAGTCTGCTATTCTTGCGGAGGTGGGGCCTTATCATGCGTTCTGTCACCTCAAATGTGATAGAGCTGATTTCAGCAGTGCCCATTCTGTGAGAGTTACATATTAGTATAAGCCTGTTTTCCCTCCCTGAATGACCAAACCACCAGCTAGTTGAAGAGGCTTTAAATGCAAAGATGCGTAACCAACCACTCCTCACACCCAGGGTTTCTGCAGCATTTGGCCTGAAGAAAAGAAACCTAAGGAGCCAGATCACAGTCAGCAGAGTGACTGTTGCCTTTTACTTGGAGAAACCACAAGGAGGTGACGGGCTAGCAGCCAGGTCCAACAGAGCTTTGGGTTTACCTCAGAGGCTGTGTGGGGAAATGTCAAGGAGCAGACAGATCCCAGACGGCTCGTCTGGTCCCCCACTGCCATTTAATAGCCGGGTGACACGGGCTAAGGTGCCTGACTCCCTTGGCTGCACTTTTCTCATATCAAATGGGGAGAACAGGACTCCTCTGAAGAGGTTATTATGATGATTGAGTCGCCTAGTTTAGCTTCTCAAACTTGAGTCATTCATGTAGCACCGTATCATCAGGGCAATCTCCAGGGAAGTCTAGTAAAGGGCCCTGTTACAAAAGTGTGGTCCTTGCTCAAGAAACCAGCTAAGAGATAGTGCAGAACTCAAAGGGTTGCAATTGTGGAGAGCTGGTTATCACCTCAGGCCTGAAGGGGCTAAGAAGAGTAAGCAAGAGGGAACTGCTTAGAGAAGGTGGCCAGGCCTTGGTTGCAGCAACATGGCTGGAGAGGAAACAGTTGGGTGGGCACGTACTTGGCCTCACTGTTCTCCCACCCCCGTCTCCTGAGGGGTTCCGCACTGGCTGGACCCATTTAGAAGTGAGGGAGCTCAGAGGGGGCCCATGAAGATCAGTTTTCCAGGGAGGAGGGACAAATGTAACCAAACCAGCCTGCCCCCTTTATTAGATGTGGCCCTCTTCTTAAAGTACCCCCACCCTTTTTATTAACGGAAATGCACCCCTTTAAAAAGGGGGATTTTTTAATGTCATCCCAAGGAGTGAACCCATGCGATCACGGGTTGGATGTGCTGGGTTTTCCCTTGGTAACGTGCACTGAGATGAATACGAAATATTAGAGGGGCATGTGCACTATGCTGTCTGTGGGCAGCTCGGACGAGGCAGTGGGAACGCGGTCAGTAGTCAATACAGCCACGGTGGCTGGGGCTTGAAGTCCCAGGTGCAGGGGGCACCGAACACCTCGTGATGTGACAGTAGACACATGTGCTCCTACGACCAATGTGATCTTTCCCCAACATGCTTTCTACCTGGAGGCTGCTAATTTATAGGAAAGATGATGTAAACGAGGTTTGTGTATTTGTCTTCTAACTGCCCCATCTTACTGCATTTGATTATTTGGCCCACTGGTTTTTCATTAGGTTCTTTTGGTTTCTCCAGGCGAACCAATAGATCACCTGGGCTATTGATGAGTTTTCCCACCTTTTTCTGTTTCATGTCTGATGGTCACAACCAGAACCCACGTGCCCTGGGACAAGCAAGTCCACAGCAGCGATGGTGGACATCCGCTAATGCTATTGGAATAGCTTCCTGCTCTGTCGTTGTGTGGCAACATTAAACATGACGTCGGCTGTTGGTTTAGGAGGCGGATTCTTTATCTTATTAAGGAAGTGTCTTTCTATTCCTAGCCCACTAAAAGTATTATCTGGAATGGGTATTGTGTCTTATCAGATGTCTTTTGGAGGTCCACTGAGACTTTACAAATCTGCAGTAAATCCTGCTGGATTCTGATGTATAATTCTTTTAGTACATTGTTTGACCATTTTTTCCCCTAGAAGAGTTATATCTTGGTGGAACAAAAGGATCGTATGTATCCAAGATTGTGAGGGACTGAAGTGTATAAAATAAAAGGGCAAATTGCTTATTCTGAGAAACAATCGTTTATCAGCTGTTGTAAGCTGCACCCAGGGCGATGCTAAGGTGACTTCCAGATGTGACTGTGTTGCAGGTTTGCAGCAAGATGGGAGTGTCCCACTGCCCGCAGGCCACTGAGTCTCTTTTATTTCCAGCCCTGTAGTCCTCTCTCCAAGAATAAAGAGGGAATTGGAAGATTCTGGATATGCAAAACTGACTATTCAGGACTGAATTCCAAGGGAGATTAATGGGGCCTGCCTCAATGAAGCAGACCTGCCTGCTTTTCTGAAACTGGATCCAGCGTCAGGCTTTGCTCTTTTCTGTCTCCTTAGGGGAGTAAATTTATCCACATACTCTGCTGGGGTGCACATACCCCTGGCAACCTGTGTACCTCCCGGACACGCAGTCTAGCACTGGGTCACCCCAAGACCCCAAACAACCATCCAACTCTTTAAATGTTTCCTGCATTAGCAACAATAAGTAAAGAAAGAAAGCATAACACAGAGCAGAGCTGGAAGGTTCCTCTTCCAGCTCAGCCTGAGCTGGCCTCGGCGGTCTCTCGCCTTCTAGATCCATTCTTCCCCCTGCCCTTCTCATTGTAATCCAGTGGAGCTCTTTTCAGTTCCAGGCCTCCCGTCAAGGTCTGCGGGTTGAAGCCCAAGAACTACCAGGGATAGGCAACACCCTTCAGCGGGCTGGTGTTTCCTTTATTCTGTTTCCCTACAACACACGCAAAACCAACATTCCCAGGCAATCCCCAAACCTCTGCTTACTCAGGACTGTAATTTTCCTCCTCTAACAAACATTTCCCTGCACTCTAATTAGATTGGCTCTGAGCCCCCCGCCCCACTACCGATGGGCCACAGAGAGGTCGGAAGCAGGCAGAGCAAGAAGACCTGCTGGTGCAGGACCTGGGTGCGGCGCGGTGAGTTATGGGGTGTTGGTTCCCTCACCAAATTCTGTTCACTAAAGTGCCATCTCTTTCCTTCCCGAAGCTGAAGTCTCCCCCAAAGTAGTATTAAGGCCTCAAGAAAAGAGGTGCAGGAGGAACAATGAAGAATGAAGCTTTCTGCTGGGGGTGTCCAGGGCTGAGGAGCTGGCGAGGCAGCGCGCCTGGGGCCCTGGGGGCATTTCCCTCCCTGCCTCTACCCTCCAGCCCGCTCTTCTCTGAAGCCCAGACTCCCTGCAGCAGAGCGAGCCTATTTTTAAAGACCAGGCACACTCTGAATGAATAATGACTTCTCGTTTTCGCCACCCGGTGCCAATCAGTGACTCATCAACCATTTTCTAAATGACTGTGTTTTCATTCCCCAGTTTCCTTCGTATGGCGATATTAGAGAAGATTAAATGCAGCCCCTCGCTGCCTCTTTCTGCTTTTCTGTGTCTTGTTTGAGAGATGGCGATGCCCCCAAAATAGAAGCATTTCATTGAGTGCTGAGCGCTTAGTGACAAGTGAACACACACTCACACGCATACGTCCTTCCAGGAGGACATTGGATGAAAATAGAAGGAATATAGAATATAGAGCTAGTAAAACTGATTTTTCTTCTGGACCCCACGCCCTGCCCTCACCTCACCCCTAGGTACCCCGGCTGAGGCCCGTTTGTGAACGGGCGCCCAGCAGTGTTCGCAGTGTCGTCATCGTGTGTTCACCCAGCCTCTGCCAACTCCAGTGTCTCATCCTCTAGGAACACCCGCGCCCCCCACGCCCTCTGCGCCCCCCCGCCCCCCACACTATCTGTACCCTTCCTGCTGCATGCTCAGTGGCCCCCCAGTCCCCGTGGCGCTGCTGCAGGCACAGGGAAAATACGGGTCCTCTTGCCCCTCCTCAGGGACCTGACTTTTCCAAAGGAGGCGTGGCTTCCACCCCAGGAGCCAAGGCTTGGAGGGTGAGCAAAAGCCAGTCATTAGCTCTGGGATAACCACACGCGGGCTGCGCTGCTGCTGCTGTGCCTGTGGTCGTATCTTTGGGCCCCAAATAGAAGTTGTCGCTGTCCCCGCTCCACCACGCAGGTGTCTTCCTGCGCCTTTCCCCCGCCCTCCTCCGTCCTGCTCTGTGACCGGGGTGCTTGATCTAGGTGGATTATGTCAACAGGGCTCCCTTGTCCACAGGCTTCTAGTTGGGTTTGAACTATGGAGGGTTCTGGAAGTGGATCCCAAGGTTGGAGGAGTCTCAGTTCCAGATATGGATTCTGCGCTGTTCCCTTGTTGGGCTGAGTCTGAGCCTTGACCTAAGATCTCCATCTTTCGAGAAAGTCTAGGTGACCCTCTCCTGTGGCCCCCTCTCTCCTCGTGCCCCTAGGCTT
Source organism: Condylura cristata (assembly GCF_000260355.1). Classification (NCBI taxonomy): domain Eukaryota; kingdom Metazoa; phylum Chordata; class Mammalia; order Eulipotyphla; family Talpidae; genus Condylura; species Condylura cristata. The sequence goes on from NW_004567128.1 coordinate 6,108,448, forward strand.
CAGGGAGGTAAACAGCTCCCCTGCTGCTTGACCTGAGTTCTCGTGTCTCCCCAACACACCCCATTGTGGAGTGAGGCCCCTTGTAAACAAGCCTTCCTCCAAGGATGTTCCTTGGGCTGCGTCCCCGGCTTCCTTTTGGGACCCCGACCGGCCCTGCTTCCCATTCTTCTCCACACTTCTTGGCCCTGCTTTGCCCTGATTTCCTCTCCACATCACAGTCTGCTCACGCTCAGCCTGCAGGACTTCTTACCCTGCAAGCCACCCTCGGATCATTTAAGGCCGCAGGTAACTATAGCAACTGAATCCCAATAATCACAATCATTATAATCATCATAATGGCTGCCAATTACTGAAGCCGGCTATGAACCAGGCACCGTGCCTGGTGTTTTGCCTCTGTAACCCTAATGGAAGTTTCCACTTCACTCCTAAGAGTTGCTTTTCTGTGGTGTTGGGGAAAGGGACGCACGAGTTCCAGTCCATCTTCTGTTACTCACCTGCCACGGAACGCTCCTCTGAGTCGTTTTGTTCCTGACTCCACCAGGGGGCGCTACAGACTTCCCTGTGGGTGGAGGCCTGTGGAGACCACGTTCCTCTCAACATTGCTGTTCCCTTTGCAGGGATCTCTGGGAACCCTGAGCGGGGCTGGAATCGAGAGTCTCAACTTTCATTTTCCTCCCAACACAGCCAGACAGTTATGCTGGTCTGTCAGTCTGTGCTGAAGGTTTGAGGGTCATCGAAGGGGAAAAGAATGTGAAAAGTGGAATCCTGAAGGATACAAGCTTCCACAGGGGGATTTCTAGAGATACTTCCCAGTTCCTATCCTTGTGCTCCCCCCTTCGCCTCCTCTCTGTGGAATTCCTTTCTTCTTCCACCTCGGCAGATGTTCACAGAACTTCTGCTCACCGCAGCTACATCTCTTGTCCTCCAACAGGACCTTTCCCAGCGTGAGTCAGTCAATGAGTAGCTCTCCGGTATTCTTTCACTCTCCCTCAAGATCTGACCCCTGCCCTGCCTAAGGTGATGGGCAGATACGTGTTTACTCTTCAGATTGTCCAACAGTCACCTGGTGCGCTCTCTTACACACACATCCCTGCAGAGATCGCCCAAGGGCAGATGTGAACTCTCAGAGACAGCACAGTCCACACGTAGAAGGAAGAGGAGAGCTCAGTTCCTGAAGTGCCTGCAGCCTTCGCAAGGCCCCTTCTTCCACAGTGCACTTGGAGCCTCGTGCCATTACACAATCACAAGTGTCTTCTTGGTTCTTCTGTTCAGTTTCTCTTTCAGGATGTTCAGCTTGGGGTCTATGGCAGTGGCCTCTTTGGTGGCCTGCCTTTGAGTTCCTCCTAGCCCTGGTGTTCAAGTGGCCTAAGTTAGTGGATCAGGTACTGAATTTGAAGTAGTGGTAGCCGGTGGGGGAGGGGCATACGCCACCATATTGGATTGGGACAACACCATGTGTTAATCTCCAAAATGATCCCTGAAGGCAGAGAAGTAGTTTTGCAAGGTGGGTGGAGGCACTGGAAGAAAGTAAGTAATGGTAAGCTGTTGCCTAATAATCCTCAGAACGAAGAAGAGTAACTCTGGTGATTTGGGCGAGAATTCTGTTTGCATCATTAAAGTGGACAAGTTTCTGACTGTGTTTACCCAGAAGCCATCTTAGATACTGGTGAAGAAAAGCCCAGAGGAGTGATTTCCCCCAGAAGAACATCCTTGGTTCATTTCATTCCCGAATCTCGAAGCCTTTTGGTGGCGGCTTCTTTTCAGAACTGCCATATGGTAAGGGGGCGACTGTGACTTGAAGAAGTGAGATGGGAAAGGACAAAGAGGTTGCCCGGGACACATGAAGTCACTGAGCTCACAGGAGAGAGTGTGGTATTTAGGGACCGCGAGTGTAAGACCCAGACTCTTACCCATGCAATGCTAACCTAACCACAGATGGCTAACTTTGTATAATTTGGAGTCCCTGAAATGACAACCTCTTAAATTCATTACAGAATTTCTTAAACTATGAGGAAACCACAAAGTAAACCACCATCAATAACACAGAATCAGATTTGCTTTTGTCTATTTGCTACATATATTTTATATAGATGCTGTTGTGTATTTATGTGTTTATATATAAAGAGCTCATAGAAAGAACTTAAATTAGGTATTATAGCTGAATACAATGTTTAATTAAAATGTTATCTTTCCATGACCAATACTCCTATTTACAAAGAATTGCCTGGGGGCAGCTTTCAGTGGTGCATGGCGGGTGTGTCACTGAGCTCTGGATTTTAGCCACTCAGTTGACATGTGTGGGAGGAAAGACCAAGAAGGAAGGTTGTACAGATTTTAGGGCTTTAATGAGACGGAAGCTTCTGATTTTGTTGGAAATACCAAGCCAGTTCTTGTAAAGCTGGGGAGTTGGTCCATATGGAAACTCCATCTTTTTTTCTTTTAAAAAAATTACATGATTTTTTTTCCCCATTAAGGTAATGGCTCATAACACTGTCTGATTTAAGGGCATCGATTCACCTCTCTTTTGATCTTCCAGATCACACAGTTCTCTGTGGTTGCATTCATTGTCCTCTCGATGTAAACATAGCTTCGACGTGCATTTCATGGGTTTTAGCACTAAAAACAAAAAAGCAGCATGCAAGAGCTCAGCTTGGATTAATATTGAACACCAGTGGTTGGACTCATGTAATCTTAGAATTGAAAGGGTCATTTAGTTCAGCTCCTTCCCTCTAGGTATTTGAATATTTAAACACTAAGATGTTAAGTGTGGACATGTTCTAAAATGTTTTTGGGACTGCAGAATCCACAAACTCGGCTCAGGGTTTCTACAGCCCAGAAATTGCTATTGTTTGGTTCATTTCACATCCTACCAGACTTTTCCCCTTGATTATGCCCAATGCTTCTTGTTTATTTATTTATTTTTTAAAAAGCAACATAATAAGGCTGATTCTTAGGCAGAGGAAAGCTCAGGGGACTGTGGCACTCCAACAAGGAGACCCCTGGAAACTGCAGTGAAAGGTGGAATAATATCCTGCTTTTAAATACTTAAGGACTATTATTGAACTACCTATTGATATAATGTCAGAGAAATAAAGTTCCTCGGACACACGTGCTCTCAGTTTCACTTATGACAAAAGAATCATAGTTTCTTAGATCAACTCCAGAGAGCTTCTATCTCCACCTATCCATTTTATGGTTACTAGAACCCCCTTGAAAGTGACACGCCATCCTTTCACTTCCCTAAACTATTGAAAAATTTGTGATATATATTTTTCAAGATTTATTTATTTATTCATACAGAACTGGGGTACAGGCCAGAGGTGCAGAGATAGTGAGAGGCTTCACCAGAGACAAAGTGAGGAGCAGAACAGACAGACTGACGAAGTACACTGCTGAGGAGCAGAGGGTGGGTCAGGAGAGGTCTGCCGCGCCATATGGGTCACCTCTGGGGCGGGGATCGAACTCATGTGGAAGTGGCTTTAGCTTCTTAGTGCTGTGCTTTAACCCGCTGCGCCACCAGGGAGGGCCCAACTTGTGATATTTCTAATAGTGAATGATGAAATATATTCAAGTTTATGACTATCATAATCTATAAAGATAAATGTGGATATTTTTCTATTTAATCAGTGATACAATTTACCATATAGTGCTTATATAAGATTGTGTCAACAAGGTGATTTAAATTGACAAGGTGTCAACAAGGGGATTTTAAATTGACATATTATTTTGTATCTAGATTTAGATTGAATGTGTATTAGAGTCTAGTGGAAATGTAAATCTAGGTTCAGGTATCAAACAGATGAAAGGCATTCTCATAACATGATGTTAATAATTCCTTTGATTCATGCTCATCTATATGACATATTTAGGGGTTTCAGAAGAACATGTGTGATGGTATCTGGAGGCGGGCTCTTTGGTAGGTAATTAGAGTCAGGTCAGTTTATGAGGGTAGCACACCCAGGGCAGGATTAGCGCCCTCCTGAGAAGAGACAGGAGCCCTTCTTCCTCTACCAGGCGAGGACACAGCGGGGAAATTGTGACTGAAAACAGGAAGAAGGCCCTCACCAGAACCTGAGCAAGCTGGAATCCACTCTGGCCTTGGACCTGTCTCCAGAACTGTGAGAAATGAATTTCTGTGTTTTATTATGGCAGCCCAAGCCGAGGCATAATATGAGAGGAAAGTTGTTTTGGTGCTATTATTTACGCACATAAGAAATCACAGTCCAGATAGACTTTACCCCAATAAATACAGATGCAGATGGATATAGTGCTCATGATATTTTCACTTTCACATTGGTTTCTCAGGTACCAGCAGACCATGTAGATCTGTTGAATTCTGATCTAGAGAGTATCATGCTTTTCTTGTTCTTTGGCTTCTCATGAACTTGTATTTCAAAATTAGAAACCTTATGTATCTTACCCAGCAGTGAATGGAGGGTGTGAATTAATGATGTGTGGTCATTAGTTAAAACAATTGGGGTGTCAGCTGGTCAGCCTGGAGGCCAGTGTGTTTAGCTGAATGGCCATAAACGCTCTGAGTTATAAGTGAGTTCCTCTTATCTAGACGCGAACATTTCCAGAGGGTTTGTTCAAAGAGGGGAAATGAAAACAGACTTTATTAATTAAAGAAAAATGTAGAACGATGCTGGATTAGGTCAGTTTGCTTTGTGGAACCCGAGGTGGGGCATGCTCAGTGCACGTGGATTTGTGACCAGAGCTCTCAGGAGGAGGCTGTGAGGGCGAGGGAAGGAAGGTTGGCAGGGAGGAACTAAGAAAGATGGAGGAGGTTCAGGGGAGGCAGCTGCAGGCTGGTTCCACCCAACGCTAGGGTGTCAGTACAGAAGGTGCTCCATGCTGTGCCTCGGGTCATGGGCTCCCAGCTGTGGCCCTAGCCTGATACCTGCAGTCCTTCAGCACAGCCTGCGGCGATGAGCGGCCAGCAGTCCCTGCAGTGGGGCCTGAGTGCGCCAGCCAGGTGAGGGAATTCTGGAAGGAAGTCAGCATCCTTGGCTGGAGACAGCTCCTTTTATGATTTTAAGTATCTGAGCCAACTAGAACCACCTCATGAACCCAGAGACCATTACTGAACATGGAGTTATTTAATACTGGGAGCCAAACACTCTGAGGGCTGGTCTTTGTTCCGTCTCCTTCTCAGATGATTCCTTGGTTCCTAGAATAGTCACCTGTCCACAGTAGGGATTTGTTGAAAGCTAGCGATGGAGCGAATGAATGAGGGGGAGTTCGGAGCCCAGGTTGGGTTGTCTCTACTCTGGAGAGCTGCTTTGTAAAGAACTGGGGCTCTTACAGGTCAGAACTGCATCTGACAGCTTGTAAGGTGGCTGACCCCAGTGGGGAGTGCTTTAGAAATCTGGAGGGGCTGTGCAGATCTGGAGTAGCTGCCCTGCACCCTCATATACCCCAGGGGCCTTAACTCTTTGTGCTCATGCACGTCATCATCACAACTACCCTCCCTCTCAGCCTCAAGTCGGTTCTCTGGGGCCAAAGAACAAGGGACAAAGGAAGGTGCAACGCCTGTATAGGGAAGTAAAAACATTTCTAGAAATCACTAGTAGATGTCCGCCTACACATCCTGATCCAGAGCTGCAGCAACTGGCCATTCCTGGATACAGGGACTCTGGGAGGTGAGCAGATTACCTGGCTGCTACCACTGCAGTCAAGTTTGAGATTCTGTTAGAAGAGAAGACAGAGACAGTGGGCAGGCAAATGACAGGGTCTACTCTGTAGCAAAGCCACAGTGGTCTCTGGGCGGCTGCAAATGACTCCTTTCTCCTCCACTGGCAAAAAGGCCAAATTCCAATAGAAGTGGAGACTAACTTTGAAGGCCCCAATCCCTTCCCTCTCCCCTGTTCCTGCTTCCCCATCCTTTCCTCGTGCCTTTCCTAGTCCTGGGGGTGGGGGGCGGCATTTTCCCCAGGTCAGTAGGAAATACTTTAGACATGTTTCCAAACAAATCAAAATGAGCCTGTAATGAGGCGCTTGCTTACTGCATTTCTTTTCAACAGAGTTCTTGGACAACGGTTTATTTTCATCTCAGTGGTCTGCTATTCCATCTGGACGCTGTTGCGCACGCAGGAGGCCCCTCTTTCAATTCGTCTTTTTCTCTTAAGTAGGAAACTGGGACTCGGCAGTGTTTCTGCTGGTGTTGCTGTTACTATAGGAGACTCCTAGGTGCTACCGCCCCGTATGGTGAGTCTTGTGTCTCTCCATGGAGAGACTTTCAGCCTTTCCAGACTCTTACGGAACCCATTATGAGACCATTGAGACAGGATGAGAAATAAAAATGTCTACTTTGTGCGCTAGGCTGTTATTCCTGGATCTTAACTACAATTGAGGTGGAGAAAGAAAACACCTCCGGAAAAATAATTTAAGAGGTACGGCTGGCTGGTTGTCTCGCATTTGTTCCCACGAGTCCTGTAGTTCATGCACAAATATGAAAAGCGCCGCATAAGGAAATTTCAGTGACATATTTTATTTAAAAATCTCCCGCTGACAAAAATCACCTTTCCCACCAAGGGTCATCTTGATGCAGAATTGAAAGGCTGGCCCATCCGTGAGGAGCCTTCGTGCCAAGGGTTCTGGATTTTCATTTACAGAGTTCTTTCTCTGCCTGGTCATGCTGGGTTGGAATTAGTGCGTTGACCCTTTGTGCCTTTGTGTTCCTCATTCATAAAAGAATTGGCTGTACTTTGTATATTGATGTGGAGGCATCAAGTCAAATATCCTGACCCCAAAATACTTACCTCACACCAGCAGCATCATCTGCAGGGCCAGACAGCATTTCTGCAAGCACAGTGCTAGGCCGGGACTAGGAGGGTGAAGCCATTTCTTCCAGAGAACAAGACTCTCGCCCGCTACTGCTAATTGGCTAGATTTGGTGTTTTTTTTGTTTGTTTGTTTTGTTTGTTTGTTATAGCTCATCTAGTGCAATATCACATATTATTATCTCAGTGAGCTTCCTATGGGGATGTTAACTTGTTCTACACCCACATAAAATACTTTATTCTCTGGTTTTCTTATTGGATTTACTAACATGTCATTGTTGTACCATTAACATTTAACAGCCTGGGAAGAAGAAAGAACATACTATTATACAACTCTTGGCAAAGGCAAGCCTGATGTAGGGAAATCATTAAAGCTTCAGGAAGTTTTAACTTTCTTACACCCAATTTCTTATCATTAATGCAAGGTTTGTATTCTTTCCCGACCCCCTGATCTTGTAAGAGAAATGGGGGGTGGAAGTTAGGGGGAGACACAAATCAGGCTGAGCCATAGCCATTTCTAATGCCTGCACTTACATCAGTGATTAATCAAACTAATGGGGAGTTCTAATTCGGTGCTTTGCTACCCTTAAGCCCTGTAATTGCGGTGCTTGTGAACCCAAAGGAAACACGTTGCGATCTGCGTGCCCAGGCGCATAGGTTTTAAATCTTCATAACTCTGTAATTACTACAGCGCTTCCCTTCAAATCTGGCTCAATTTCACTTCCTTAATGAGCGCTACAATCTTGATCAAGTTTGAAGTTTGCTGCCTGTGCTGTTCACAAGGACTCAATCCCAGACTGATAATGTGAGCTGTAGACTTGACTCCCTCAAGATTTTCTCAAAAAGAAGTGATTTCTTTCAGGACCACCAGAGTCATAAGCGCTCCCTCCAGGTCAAGGCTAGCGCTGGGTGTTCTCATCAAAGAGGGGTGCTTGGAGAGCAGATTCTAACCAGTTAAAAAGTGGGGGGGTGGGTGAGAAGGGGAGCTTATGAACCCTTGGGGAATGGCTGCTTAGCTTTATTAGCGCCATGTGCTCTAGAGACTGTGGTTCATCTTACCCAACTGAAGACTTCTCTTTATAGGAAATATATTAAAAATCCACTTCCTCTATAAACTTTGAGCCCTGCCAAAGAGTGAGAATTACAAGTCAGTTTTAAAAAAGAAAAAGCAACATCATTTTCACATTCTTTCTCCTACCCACTAGTTTTAGAGAATTTTTTTAAAGACTTGTTGGAAATGTCATTGAAGAACTTGAGCCCAAAGCACAGCTTCTCTTGCAGCTGGTTGGAGAACCTCTTGATTTTGACCACTGTGTTTTGCTTTTAACCCCGCGGTGATGCTTGTGTGCAGTTTTAGTCCTTGTTTCTAAGTTGTGAGACCAGCACTGAAACCTGTGTTGCTTTTAAATCCCGGTTCAGTCTGTATCCCCCCAGACAGTGTTAATCGCTCTGGGATTCTGAACAGCACTTAATTCTTATCTCTATTATAGCTTGCTGGGATCACACCACCATTATTTGTTTACATGTCTATCTCCCCTTCTAGACTCCACCCTTTGAGACCGATGTTTATGTCTTCTTTCCTTTTATATCCGTGGCAGCTAACAGAGACCTGAATACCCCCTGAATGTTTGCCCTCAGTAAATAAAGCTTCCGGTAAATGTTTGTTGCAGAAGCAAAGGAAGGAATGAGTGAATGAAACTCCCTCGTTTGCTATCGCCATCTGTTTTAACTCTGTCAGTTATTTTGATGTATTTGCAGTTCGACTAGATCCAGATTTGTGGTGGTTAAAATTATAGGCAGTCATAAAATGTGAGACTAGGAGTTTTGAGGATAACAAGAAAGTCCAAATTTCCCCCCTTGGAAACAATGCAAGTAATCAACAGTTCTTTGCAGAGAAAGAGACTGGTTGGGGTATCTTTAGATTCACAGTCTTTGGCATTTTGGGAAAACCATTGCATAGCATTGTTTTTTTTTCCTGTGTGCAAAATGCACCCTGTCCTTCATACTTGACAGACTAAATGAGGGCAAAACATACAAACTAAAATAAAGGAAAACCTTCAATAATGATATATATAGTCTTCCCCCCTTAAAACCATACACATCATAGTTGTCAATATATACACACATGCTTATCTGAATGGCGGCTTCCTGTTTTGCTACATTAATGAACACAAATGAACTCTGGTGTTTCCTGGAAACACAGGTACACAAAACCAAATTTAAGGTTCTTGAACTGGAAGACCTTGGACATAATGTCTATGCTGTAAGCTGTTGCTCTGGAAGGACAAAATGACAAAGTGTGGGGCTTCCTCCAGGAAACCAGCAGAGTCAAGGAAAGAAGGTTAATCTCAGGGTTCAGAAACTGACATAAAACTTGGGGGGACCTCACGGGGAGCAGGAAGATGGCAGCCTCCTGACGGGTGGAGGGTTGAGTGACATCTTCTGTGGTCCTTCCTTGGGCCTCTATGTGTCTCTTCCCCACGTGTTTCAAGGCTATCTCATCTTTAGCCTTTATTTTGCCCTAACGGTGCTTTTTTCTGTGCTGTAACTTTATTTGTGGGTGCAGTTAGAATATAGGAAAATCATAAGTTCTGCTTGAATGTGAGCCAAAGCTCCTCAAGAATGTGACTTCTCTGTCCTCCCCCGCCCATTGCTAGACTACTCTCAGAGCTGCTCACTCTCCTTTAGCAAGTTCAATGTGCTTCCATCACACCAACTTTTTTTTTTTTTAAAGATTTATTTATTTGCTCATACAGAACTGGGGTACAGGCCAGAGGCTCAGGGGTGGCGAGAGGATTCACCAGAGACAGAGCGGGGAGCAGAACAGGCAGATCTACGAAGTACACTGCTGAGGGGAGCAGCAGGCGGGTCAGGAGAGGTCTGCCGCGCCATGTGGATCTCCTCCGGGGCAGGCGGGGATCGAACTCATGCGGAAGTGGCTTTAGCTTCTCAGTGCTGTGCTTTAACCCGCTGCGCCACCAGGGAGGGCCTCATCACACCAATTTTTACCATTGCATTTTGTGGACATTCATTGCTTCAACTTTTGCAAATTACCATGCTGTGTCTTTCTATCTATGAAATAAACTTGGGTTGGGCTGCAATGCTTATTATTTTTCCCAGTAAAATGTATGAAAGTGTTTTTCCTGTAAGAGTTTGGTACATAGTGGCAAGGCTTTTGGGAATGAATTAGAGTGATTAGGTGAGGAAGAGGTGCAGTTGGGTAGAGGAAGGAGACTTCAGTCTCTAATTACAAGATTATGCCAACAACATATTAAGCCCACGTAGCTCCTGAAATTTCTTAGACAAAAGACATGTTTTTCAAGTATGAATAATCTAGGTGTCACATCAATGCTGGGCACATTTGAATCTCAACAGACGCTTTTGGTGAAGAACTTTCCAGAATCTCTGCTTTGGTGCTTGAAGCACCTTACCAGCTGGTCCTGGGAAGGATGAGGCTTGCCAGGTGGAGACCACGTTCTTCTGGGTTCTCCCGGGCTGCAGCAGGCAGGCGTGTGACCGTGGGGCGTGGTGCCACATGAGCGTGTTCCTTCATTATACAGTGGTTTAAGGTTTACGCTGACTGAACGTTAGCATTTACGGGGAAATCATACCGGCCTTTGAGCTAGATGAGTGACTTCTGGGATTAGGCAACGGGACACGTTGAGTGCTGCCTTGCCTTTCCATTTTGGCTGCAAGTACACGGTAATAAACTTGAGTGCATGGGTGGGGGGGTGTGACCAGGAGAGATGAATACACCCCTAAGTAGCTATAATAATCTGACTTAGATATCAACCTTGATTTCATCAGAGCGCTTCGTGGGAAAGCTGAAGGGCAGTGGTGCAATAGGGGATTTGAATAAGACAGGCGCAGCTCCTGGCCCTCAGCGCCCCTGGGTGAAGAACACCCAGCCATTCTATCCTTATTCCAGGTGCGTGCTATGCCGTCGTTGAGTTCAGTATTTCACTTCTACAAAGTAGGAGCCAAACCCCAAAACGTGTGTGGTTGGGGGGTTGGGTAGGCCACACCGGAGGGGGCTGGCATAGGAAGGGGCTGGCCAGGCCAGGAGGCTGTTGTGAAGCCTTGTGTGGCTAGCGCGGGGTGTGATGGGTGTCTAAAACTTTTCTAGATGTGGCTCTATTCACATCTGTGGTGGACCGGTGGACTGAGAAAACATCAAATGACTATGTCAATAGACATTTGCATTTGTTTTACTCAGGTAACTTGAAGGAAGAGGCTCTCCGAAGTCACCCCAAAAGACACAAACAAAACCAACAAAAGTGACCATGGTGGCCCTCCCTAGGGGCTCAGCGGGTTAAAGCACAGCACTGAGAATCTAAAGCCGCTTCCTCATGAGTTCGATTCCCGCTTGCCCCGGAGGTGACCACATGGTGTGGCAGACCTCTCCTGGCCCGCCCGCTGCTCCCCTCAGCAGTATACTTGGTCGATCTGCCTGTTCTGTTCCCCACTCTGTCCCTGGTGAATCCTCTCACCGCCCCTGAGCCTCTGGCCTGCACCCCAGTTCTGTATGCACAAATAAATAAATTTAAAAAAAAGTGACCATGGTGAGGTCACTGAGGGTTACCAAGGAGGGGCGGGGGTGTGGTGAGAATGATGGAGACCAAAAGTCAAAATGAAAGCTTTTTACTATGGGCGTAAGGCTTTATTAGGGGACTACAGAGAGCTCTCCTTTCACACAGCTGAACTGTGCTTTGAATTGCTTTGAAATCTGACGTCTAGGCTGACCACTTTTGGGGCAGGTGTGAGGGTTCTTGAAGGTAATTACCCCTGGAATCCTCCCTCTCCAAGCTGAGGAAGACCCCCTCTTCCCAGGGGACTTCTCGGCTCTCCTCTCCAGTCACCTCTCTGGCTGGTAGGCGCCCTGCAGCCCAGGAAGGAACTCAGCAGCAAAGCACGTTCTCTTCACTGGACTGAGAGCTCATGTCAGTGTCCAGCTGGGCCCATCCCACGGTGCCCTTGCAAGTCATTAATAGGACAGAGCTGGGCCAGGGGACTGGGAGGCGGGACAGACTTGCTACGGGGCTTGCAGACTTTAATACCCTCCCCTGTTCTTTACATCTCAGTGGGTTCAGACAGGAGTGTTGGCTTGGCTGCCTAGCATAACTCATGTTCAGAATCTCGAACATATTTAAAAGGCAAGTTAAATCTGAAAACACCCAGCTCTATGCCTTTTAGATTTGAGAGATAAACAACTCTTAAGCAGACCCTTTTCCAAAATATTCTTTCTTGCCCTTTTTATATTTGGAAACAAAACCAACTTTAAAGTTTCGAGACATATTCGATCAATCTCAATAGGCCCTCACTATTTTGAGCATTTTGCTGAATTTTCTTTCTGCAATTTCTGGGTACACAAACACCATCAGCACCATTCTTGTAGTTATGGGGCCATTTAGGGCACCTCACAGACTTTGTGACCCTTTCTCCCCAAATCCCCAGCCTGGATCTTTTATGAACAAGGACATTCCCTTGCCAAAAAATGTTACTTTCTGTAGGCCAAATAAGAGGAGCCTCTGTTGGAGGCTATTTAACCAAGGCACGACCAGTCCAGAGTGCCGAGGGGTGTGTGTGTGTGTGGCTGTGGCAGGCGTGAGTTAAAGGGGGGAAGGGGCAGAGACACCACATGTCTGGAGGACTTCATTGTTGCAGGAAGCATTTTTTCCCTATGGTCTCTCTAGACACATGAAGGCTACATTCCCAAGATCTGGCTTTCGGCTTTAAAATAAAGAAAAATATTTTTACAGTATTCTTTTTGGAGGGATGAAAGCATGTATTTTGTTAACATTTCCCAAACTCTTAAAAAAAGCTTGGGCTGATAGTATCCAGCCTGTATTGCAATTGAAATAGAGGACGTTTTAGAAATTATACCTTTCAGCTAACTGAAGGGGAAAACTTTCCTTTTTTCTGTGACTCGTCATCTTTGCCGGAGAACTTGAAGGTCCTTGCATAGGATAGCGGGGTGACAGGGAGGTAATCTGGCTCATCTCAGCTAACCTGTCAATGAGTTTTGCAAGCAGTTTTGGGGGCCAGGTTTGCTTATTGGTGGTTTGGGTCTCATTCACGATACTCTATAGAGACCCTGCCAAGCACAGGCAGCGTGATGCCTGGGGAGGGTTACTCTGGCACTCTGGCCACATTGGGATGCGCCCACACCTGGTCAACCCGCATCCTTCGCCACTCCTCAGCTGTCTCACATTGTTCTCAGCTGTCTCACATTGTTCTGGCCCTTCAAGGGGGCGGCCCAGTTCTCCCTGTGAGGAACCCAAAGGACATGCTCAGAGCTGGAATTCGGCGAAGCACTTGCTCCAACACGCCGAATCTGCCGCGTCCCCAATACCCCACCCTCCTGCCTCTAAGCTGGCTATCCACACCCCCAACCCCGACTTGAGGACTTCCCGCCCCCACTCCTCTGACAGTCTCCATTCTAACCCCTTGGATGCAAGGGGCCTTGCCTCGCAACGC
>NW_004567128.1:6121900-6122555 GCF_000260355.1 Condylura cristata
CTCCGGGTTTTCAGAGCGCCTTTCCGAAACCTCCTCCCCGCCCAGAGAGGGAGCGAGATCCCGGGAGCAACGCTCCCCGGAGCGGCCGAGGGGCGCGCGGGGAGAGGCCTGCGCCGGGGTACTTTCAAACTGAGGCGCGCGCACACTCACACCCACCCAGACGCACACACACGCCCATTTATACCGGCGCTGGCAGCGGCGGCGGCCGGAGCGGCGGCGGCGAGCGCAGAAATGATGGAGCTGAGCCAGCCGACCCAGGTCGGAGGCAAGTGAGGAGCGCCCGGCGCACCCCGGATCTCGGCGCCCCGCGCTTGTCATCCTCCCCAGGGAGTGTGCACCGGAGGACTGACGGGACCGATTTGCTAGGAGGGCGGGGACGAGCAGAGGCCAGGTGCGCGGCAGCCCCCCGCGAATCCGGACGCAGGTCGCGCCTTCGCCCGACTCCGGACCCCTCGCCGCCCAGGTGGGCGCGCCGGTCCCCGCTCGCCGGGGGCGCTTCGCGGAGACCAGAAAGTCGCGGCCCGGCTGCGCGGGATGCCTTTCGCCAAGCGGATGAAGTCACCCCAAAAGACACAAACAAAACCAACAAAAGTGACCATGGTGGCCCTCCCTGGGGGCTCAGCGGGTTAAAGCACAGCACTGAGAATCTAAAGCC